>NC_050182.1:34377155-34690905 GCF_008315115.2 Sander lucioperca
AGAACTATTCAAATACATGTTTGACATTTTCACCACGACTTTCAGATGAATAATTCAGGTCTAATCATCAGAGGGTGGCATGAACTGAACATACACCCATCAGCGGCGGCCAGCTCTGTCTGGTGTGCTGTGTGTTATGTTGAATGATCAACACACAGGCAGTTTGCCTCTTTGGCCCGCCTCTCATTGACTTTTAATGTATCTACGTGGAATGTATGATCATTAAAAATCAGAGTGGGGGGGGGGGGCTGTCAGGCTGAATAAAAGCAAAGAGACAACTCCCCCAACCTTCTCTCTCTGTCTCTCTGTTCATTCATTAATGATATCTATAGCCCTTTAAGCCCTTCATGAGTGTTGGTGGAGTGTTGGGAAGCTCTCTAATCCCCGCGTTGCTCTTTATTCTACCCATGACGCTCATCCCCTCTGTGTCAGATCCTGAAACCCTGCTAATCCCCTGGTGGCATTGCGCGCGGGGCCCCAGCTGTCGGCTCCCATGCTGCGTCGCGTCTCTCTCCAGCTAATTTGTGCCCCTGCTTGTGATGCTACTGATGTCACCCTGCCCCATCTAGTCCAATAACTTTTCTCACTCTCTTGCTCTTTCCCACTGCTTCCTTTCTCTCTCACTTTCTCACTTTGCCCTCTCTGTCTCCTAGCTGATGATGAAACTCCCAGCTGGCACCAAGTGAACGCTTTTGTTCCCTCTGTTGTATAAAAAGTCAATGTCCTTTGCGTTCATGCCTGCACATTACAAGTCTGCCACAGAGCCCTTCCTCCCTTCCACCAAAAGCTGAATGGACGTGCAGTGGAGGAGGTGGAGATAAATGCAGCACAGAGGGCAATTTGGACTAAGCAGCCGAGAGCGCACAGACTAAGCATTTGAATGATGGCACATTAAAAATCCTCAAGTTCAATTAAGAGTGTTTAACAAAGCATCAGCATGCAGGCTAGCTCTCTCAGACTTATTTTAATGAGAGGAAGGAGGTGGGAAGGAGCAGAGAGGAAAAGGAAGGGCGGTGGGTGAGGGTGTGGGTAATGATTAGCACTGTTTTCTTTCTTCCTAAGCTCCACTGTGCAGCTCAATGGAGCAGAGGGCTGCAGAGAGATTTTGGACACCTTGGTGTCGCCCACCCAGACTAATGCCACCCGCCTGGCACTCTATGGGAGAGAAACAACATAGGTGTAGATAATCACCAGTGGTGTGAAAGAAGTTTTAGTAAAAGCAAAAATAGCATAATACAGGAAACATTCTGCTACAAGTTAAGATCCTGCATTCAAAACTTAACTTTTTAAACAAACTTAATTCAAATTTTGTAAAATGCTCTTAGGAATGTCAAAAGGAATGTTCTCAGTATTCAGATTTGTCGCTGCCAAGGTTGCATACTATTACTTTATATAATGTATTATTATTATAGATGATGTAAAAGAACAGTTCAGCATTTTGGGATGATGCAGTTATTTGCTTTCTTAGTGAGATGACAAGATAGCACTCTCCGATGTTTGAGATGTACATACAAAGCTGGAGCTGGGAGGCACTTAGCTTAGCATTTAAACAGGGGTCACAGCTAGCCTGGCTCTGTTCAAAGTTCTAATATTAGTTGACAAACAACAGTTGATCCATCCACCCAGCACTTCTTCCTAGAGCATGTCTGGCTATTATTTTGGTTGTCTCGAAACATCACTGCAGGGCTGATGTTTGCCAGGAAATAGTTACAGCACATAACTCCTTCACACCCCTAAGACCACAAGTGGTCGCTTTTACCTTTCTGCTTTTGTCTGAATTAAAACAAGATATGTCATAATTAGTGATTTATGACATACGCCACATAACTAGCAACTCTAACTGTCGAACAAAAGTAGAGAAGTAAATATTATAGATTTTTTTTTAAAATGTAGTGGAGTAGAAGTATAAAGTGGCATTAAAAAATAGAAATACCCAAAGTACCAATATATTATAATAGTGTTTAAGTAATTGTACATTGTAACTTTCCACCACTGCGTCTTTGCCTATTTGATTGTAGCATACTACATTGATTTTTTTTTTTTAAAACACGTGAGAACGAACACTTCATTTGTTTGATTTAATTCGAACACAACCCATGTAGCCAAATCCTAAACCCTGTTGTAGCATGAACAAATTAGATATTTTTTTCGAATAAAAAGTGCCAGCCCCATCCCGTAGCCTACTATTATGTGTGTTTATTTGGCTTTACTTGGCTTTAAAGGGGCCTTGCCTTAATCCTTGCTTCATTCCCTTTACAAGAAAAAGTTTAGAGTCCAGAAGATAGAAGTGAATTGTTAATAGTTCGGAGAGACTGAGAGAGGATAGATTAAAGGACAGGGGTGACAGATGAATAGTGTCCATTGTAGAAAGAGTAGAGAAGTGGAGGGAAGGGTATTCACAGTGAAACAGAGGCAGATTAGGGGGAAAAAAAAGAAAAGATGAATTCAGAGATAGAGAAAGACCAAACAAATGATAGCAGTAAAAAGTTAGAGCCCCAAGCAGAGATACTGGGAGACTGGTTGTGGAGCTGACCCCATTCCCAACTTCTCTTGGCATGGCCTCATCGATGTGACATGCATTACCATCGCAGCGCTTGTCACTGGCCCCAGCGTCCCTTTCCTTCACTGTTGTCTCTCTACTGCCACTCATGATCACAGCCTCTCCCTAACACGCAGGGCCGACACACCACACCGCGCTCTCTCTCTCTCTGCCATCCCCATCTCTGGACCCACTGTCACAAAGATAAATAAGAAAAAGAAGTCAGTGAGAATTTTCCAACAGTCACTCTCTCCCAGGGGATTTTTTCTAAACACTTTCTCCGCTCTTCAGCGAGGCTGCAGGATTATCTTGGAGGGCTGACGGGCTATTCGAGGTCAGGATAAGTATTTACAGGTCTTGCACGCAGTGACAGTGCAGTGGGGAGAAGAAAGTATTCACTAAGTGACACAAATCAAATCAGCACGAGTCGAGTTTGCAACGAGTGTGAACCCTGGTACAGGTGTCAGATCCCATTCTGCTGAAATAGCTAGGGAGGACACAAAGTTGAATTCATCAAGTTCATTTCAGAGTGACATTAAGTACATTTACAATCCTGTAATGTTTAAGCTATTTAAATGATATGAGTATAGAGAAGAGGCCCTAAAGGGTTTTGATCATTTGTGTGTACTGTAGGCTGTACAGACACACCAATAAACTCCAAATGCTCACTCTCTATACACAAGCGCCACAATGTATTCCTGTACATAGACACCACGAGTGATAAAACCACCATGAGTGATACAACCACTCATGGTGCTTGTCTATGAAACTTGCTCAATGAATAGTAAATTATGTCTCCACTTCTCATTAAACCGCAAGATTGTAATTTCAGCCATCACTCTTTGACAGATTTCTTTGTTTTCTTTTGTGTCACTTTGTTGGAGGGAAATATATTCTAACCCCGAGTGGTAAATGGAACATGTTTGTTGAGAAGAGTTTGTCATTTGTGTCAGGCACCATGCATTTGTTTTTGTTTGACAACCAAAAGCAGCAGTCCAGACAGAATGAGGGGATGCTGACAGATTGAGCATGAGAATAGAAATGACGGAAAGTAGAGACCGTGTAAGAAAAGGACACTTTCAATTCCCATCGAACGTCTTAAAGTTGGTGCCTCTGCCAGAGTGACTGACTCTCCCCTGTTACCTTGATTTAAATTCAAACCTTTCAAACCCTTAATAAGGGCCAGACACGTGTAATTACAACAATAACTCTTTGCATTTATTCTCCCAGTTATTAACAATATCTATCTATATAAAGTTGGATTTTAAAACTATTCTGGGAATTGTATTTGTTGTAGGACTAAAAGCACATGTAATGTGATCCACCTTAATCTCAAATCAAACACAATGCGGTGTGAGTGACTATATATTTGTCTATTCTTTGCATACATGCTGTACATATACCACACACACATGCCTATTTTGAAGAAGCTCCACTCGCTAGAGAGCCTCCTCCCCTGCTGCCACAGTATTAGGAAATCACATATGGAAAGAAAATCTTCCAAACACTGAGCAATTATTTGCCAGTTTTTGCCACAAAGACTCACATAAGAAACTCTGCTTTGTGCTATTGTTCCACATGCCGTTGACTCCTGAATGAAGGTATTATATGCACCAGAGTTCACACAAAGTTTGCAGGAGAGATTACGGAGGAGCCTGGGAGCTGCAGTGCAAGAGGTTATGAGCTAATTCCTCAACAACAGTGAGCCCGATGAGTGTTATTGATGCCATGTAAGAAAACAGACAATATGTGTGTGTATTTGCATTTATACAGCACATGATTGTGGATTTACAGTATAAGTACATGCACATGTACATGTATGTGCTTATTCCCTGCTATGTGGTTTCCCCACACACTCAACTTTCCACATTCCAACAGCGTCCTCCTCCACCTCCTGTGTTCTCTGTATATCACTTCAGCAGCCGACGCATAGCAACATTTTGCATGTTGAAATAATATTTTGACTTTCAAAACAATATGCTTTGTAAGGTGTTGATTTGTGGATTGAGCCCTGGAATAAAATAATGTATTGAATTGATAAAATATTCGTTTGACTTTAGCAGCAAATAAGCAAAACATTCAGGATACACTCCGCTTGTCAACACACCATAGATCTGTTTTAAGTGAAAGAAATATCAGCTCTGGAATTACTTTGATTTATTTATGTGAAAGAGAAGGTGTTGCACCATTGCTGAGAGAAAAACTCCGGGGCAGGCTTATGCCCAGGATTTCTATGGAGATCTCCAGTGGGGTGCAATGAGTGATTTGCATCGCCCCCTCCAGGCACTTTCATCCTGACCCGGCTGCGCTGGGCACGTGGCGGAACGGTAGCCAGGGCTGTTGCCTGGACAACTGATCGCAGGATTACAGGTTGGGAGAAAGGGGGAGAAAGAGAGAGAGAGAGAGAGAGAGAGAGAGAGAGAGAGAGAGAGAGAGAGAGACACACACACAGAGAGAGACAGAGAGAGAGACAAAGAGAGGGAGAGTCAGTCAGTGTTTGTATCACTGGTCTTCAAATGCTGGTCCTGCTGTTTTTTCATTTTGGCCAACTAATGAAGGACTGCTTTAGGCCTGGGACACAAAGACAATGTAATTAACTAGCTGGTTGGAAAGAAATGCTCTGTGGAGCTCTGATGTGGGCTGAAAATGGGAACCGGTTTAAATAGGCTTTCAGGATGTTTTCTTGTTTTCTGGACATATGTGAAGCTGTGGTCCGTTTCATACAGTCTTAAACCCTTATTGCTAGACACCATATTGTATCAAGAGTTCCCTGGTTAGCTCCTTTCATATTCAGTGTTGTCAGATTAGGCTGTTTTCTGCCCAGTCAAGCTTCTTTTTATTTAACTGGGCGGCTAAAATTTGTTTTGGGTGGATTGTGATACTTTGGGCTACTGCTTTGGGTGGTTTGCCTTAACAAAACGTTAGACTACGTTACAATATTCCTCCTCTCTTCTGAGTAGTATGATTGAGATTGACAGGGCAATGAGTTCAGCCGGCTCAGCTCGACACGCAATAAGTAATAACTGATGAATGTCGAAACCAAATGTCATTTCAGTTTATTAAAACTAGACTTTTTTT
This sequence comes from Sander lucioperca, assembly GCF_008315115.2. NCBI lineage: Eukaryota > Metazoa > Chordata > Actinopteri > Perciformes > Percidae > Sander > Sander lucioperca. The sequence goes on from NC_050182.1 coordinate 34,382,773, forward strand.
TCCCCATTTAGGTTATTATTCGATCATAGTTCTGCAATACAGTAAAAGACTTGCAAAAACTTACATCTGCTCATATAAGTGAAAACCTTTAATGTTTAATGAATGATTTTTTTTATTATTGTGGTTTTTAGTTCACCTAAACTTATGCTAATTAACAGGTGACTGGAAGTGCATCCCAGGACCCAATGCTATCTTTTTGATCAGCTACATAATTTAACAGATCAAATTATATGGTGGGAAAAAAAACCTAGTCTAAATGAAAACGAAAATGGGCTATATGGCGAGCAGTCAGTTTCAAGGCAACATTCTTCTAGTTGCTCTCTGACTAAAGGTTTGCCATTAAGTGAAACCACATGGTTTGCAATTTGGCTGGATTCTAGGACACGACTGCACACATTTGGATTAAAACCTGTACAGTTAACAGCATAAGTGGCCCTGAAAAACACATGTATGAAGACAGCATGTTGGAATATATAGACATGAACTGTAAAAGTATACTGGTCTGCCTGACTCCACTCCACGCCATTGAACAACGGGGCATGGCACACACAAATCTAATGCCTTCAGGGGAAAGAAAAGTTTCTACTGCTGCTGCATATTAAAGCATAGCTATTTTCTGTGAGTGTGGCACGTCTTTATTCAATATCAGGGGCTCCACAGAGACACGTATAGCTTTAGGCTGGCAGCAGTGCGGTGAGAGTGTGAGTTGCAATCTGACTGACTGATCGTTTTTAATAATGCTCACCCCCTGTGCTCACATTTGTTCATATTTAACGGGGGAGATGTTAAGGTGGACCAGTGTTGCTCTGTTTTTCTATTAAACTGAAAGGACAATGTCATAATTTGTTGCAACAAGGGGGAGGCCTTCCTCTTTCACTGCCTAAAGGACCTCTTAAGATAAAATGTCCTAGCCACTCGTGGTTTCCCACGCAGGAGGGAGAACCCCACAGTACCAGAGCATGTATGGCTTGTGCCAAGTACTTACTGTGTACTATGTTGAGTATGTATAAGCTGTCTCTAGACACGCATTGCTAAGGTATGTGACATGTATGTCAAATATTTTAGGTAGGAAAACTGTAGACCTCTGTAGTCAAATTAGCGTTGTGTGCCTACTATATGCTTTACTACAGGACTTTGCTAACCTTGCTAGGCACTGGACCTCAGACTTGGGCCGAAAATGTTCCCGTTACCTTGCTCCAAATTGGACTGGTGGTTCACTGCCCTGCAAGTATGCATCCCAGAGTTTCAAACACCATTTGATTAGCCATCCATAACCCACTTCTCCAACCCCAGCTACAAATCTCTGTGGACAAACAATTTCGTACTAATTTCTACTACTATGTGTTCAATTACATTTATACCTCAGCATTTATACAGGTTCTAAATGGCCACAATTGAAGATGAGGTAAAAATCCTGCTCTCATATTAAAAAAGGTTTAGCAGTGTTGTAGTACTCGAGATCGGTCTTGGTCTCGAGACCGGTCTCAAGACCATTTTTTGAAGGTCTCGGTCTTGGTCTCGGATTCAACTGCATTTTTACTCGGTCTTGTCTCGGTCTCTGATAAAAAAGACTCAGGATTTTATTTCAAGACCACAACTGCCTTTCGATTATTTTTTTTAGGCATTTCTCATGATACACTTATGGCCATAAGCCTATAGTTAACATTTTCCACATTTTATCGTATCATGCAGTGTGGGATTTGCACTGGTCTGGTCTTGGTCTTTAACTCGCTCTCGCCCTGCCTTGGACTTGGTCTTGACTTGGTCTCAACCCCTCAAAGTCTTGGTCTTGACTTGGTCTTGATACTCTCTGGTCTTAGTGATGACTTGGTCTCTGTTTAGGTGGTCTTGACTACAACACTGGGGTGTAGACATGAACGTTGTTCAAGTGGGGATAAGCGTGCACACTTTCAGAATCTCAAAAATCTCTCAAAAAGTTCCAATCCTGCATTCCTGGCCAATCTTTGGATGAAAAATGCGGCCTTATCAGTTTGACTGTTTCGGGGAAGTTACAATGTTTTTGGAGGTGGATCCACCTCTTCTGACGTTGAACAGATAAAATGTCTCGCAACTTGCATCACTGGTTTTAAAGTTTGTAACGTATTTGTACAGATTCCTGGTCTATCTGCCTCCTCAAAGAAATGTGAAAAGGTTTGCCTATCCGTCTTCTGAATCCTATCATTGACTCAGACATTGACATACCCTGCACTCTTATCCAGGTTCAGCTACCGGTCTTCCACACACTTATTGACATGGTTAACCATGTGGAAATCTCCTCTAGCCCTGTGGATGGTTTGCGATCGCATTTATAAAAAAAAGCATTGGCCCAAGGCGGCATATGATTACTGAGCTCGCTTTCCACTGTTTCTGTATCTTGATATTTAAAGCATGCAGGTATTCATCCATTTTTAAATAAACCAAAATCTTGAACAACAGCTTCACAACAATTACAGACCCATCTCTCATCTTAGAAAAAGTGGGTTCAAAGCGATTCACCTATAATACAGTTTTTCTGGCTTATATTCTCTACAATTGGCTTGATCATCACATTAGAAACGTGTGTACAATTTTGAGTCGTCGTGTGTAAATGATGACAACTTGTAGTTGTGTTTAACTTTTGCTGCCTGTGTTAACCATTTTGCAACACAAGAAGTGCATCACAGTGTGAAATGTGTTTTAGCGAGTGAGAATGTGTTTAGGGTTTTGCCAAAAGAGTGATTGATTCGACAAATGGGTTTAGGCCACTGAGCATCCTTCAGAGAATGGGGTTTAGTGTTTTAGCAATTCAGAAAAACTGTAAAACAAGGTATTCAAAGTTTTCAATCAGGTGCTGTTAATTCCAAATGCTGGATTCAACATTGTTGATATAAAATATGAGCTAATAGACTCGAGCAGTGGCTCAGAGCCAAGGTGATGATGATTTTCATTTTTCTCTCTCATAGGAAGTTGTATGTGTTGAACTGTAAGTATTCCTCATTTGTCCACCCTTTTTTGTGGAGTTTGTGTGGTCCAATTACTGTATTTTGATTTTATGTGTTACCCTTGGATTATAATCTCCTATATTTTTTATACACCCAATTGCAACTTGATTTTAATACAAAGGATCTCATCAGATTTGTTTGTTTTTTTTTAGAGATTTTTTTGTGGCCATTTTAGGCCTTTATTTGTATAGGACAGCTGAAGACACGAAAGGGGAGAGAGAGGTGGAATGACATGCAGCAAAGGGCCGCAGGTCGGAGTTTAACCTTTGGCCGCTGCGGCAAGGAATTATCCTCTATGTATTAGTCTTGCTTTGCCAGACTCTCCTCCAAAGCGCGTTGGAGGAGAGTCTGGCTAGTCCACATATTGGGGATGGGAGGAAAACATGCTCTGGTTTATTGGCATTTCTTTAAACCAATCAGAATCGTCCTGTGCTAAGCACTGGAGAAAAGCTAAGGTGCCTCTGCAAAATAAGCTCAGAAGGAACTTGTTTTGGTGGAATGTGTACGTTTAAAAGTTGTTTTAGTCATGCAACAGAAAACTCAGATTGGACACATAGTCTAGCTAGATGTCTGGATTTACCCTGCAGAGATAACCATAGTCCTCATAAATCCACCGGAGTTTAAAATGCCAACACAAAGGAAGTCCAAGGCAGCAGATATCCGGCCTAAATGAGTGAAATCCGGTGGATCACGGAAGTGGAACGTCAAGGATATAGACTTGTACCAATATAATTGGTACAAGTTTAAAGCAGCCATATTATGCTCATTTTCAGGTTCATAATTGTATTTTAAGGTTGTACCAGAATAGGTTTACATGGTTTAATTTTCAAAAAACACCATATTTGTGTTGTACTGCAGTGCTCTCTCTCACTGCTGCAGATCCTCTTTTCAGCTGGTCTCTGTTTTAGCTACAGAGTGAGACCTCTTTTCTTCTTCTTCTTCTGTACTATCTTTGATTGCACTGCACATGCCCAGTAGCTCAGATGTAGATCATGTCAGCTAGCTAGCTCCATAGACAGTAAAAGAAAGGCTGTTTCTACAACTTTGGTCAGTTACAAGGCAGGATTAGCTGGGAGACTTCTAAATGAGGGCGCACATGGAAGTAGTTCTTTTGTAGATTATGGTGAACTTGTGTGTGTTGTAGCAGTGCTTTGCTATTGAGAACGAGGTAGCATGCTAGCGTTAGCATGCTAACGCTACGAGCTAATGGTTGCGGTTAGCCTGCTCGTTTCGGCTTGTGACGTCACAAGCCGTGCTGATTTTGAACAGCTCACCCAGAGACTGAAGGCAAGACACATTCAGAAACTGTATCTCACTCTAAACAGCATGGGTGGATTTTTATCAAAGTTTGTATGTGTGTGGAAACACCAGAGACACAACATAACACCCCAAATCCCAGAAAAAGTGATTTTTTCATAATATGGGCACTTTAAAGTCTGTACAAATCACTGTTTTTCAAAAAAGATTTCCTTCCCATTTTCCCATCGAGCCACCCACCCCCCTCCCAAATGCCCAACAACTCAGGATCTCAGCAGATTTAATGACTTTGTTGACATTTTTCATGACATCAAGGGATGGATGGCTCACAACCTTCAAGAGATGAATGTTTTATAGGCCCTACTCTGGTTGATAAATGTACCTGGTTCCTTGTATCTAATGCCCGTGTGCAAAAATGTAGGATTCTATTTTGTTTCGTGTTCACATTGTACTTAGTAAAGCTTTATTCATGCTTTACTTTGTATTCAGGAAGTCTCACTGAGATCGAGATCTATTTTATAAGAGAACAAATAAATCACAAAACAATTTTTTTTTTTTAAATTGTAAAAATGAGAGATGTTAAATGAGGGGTTTGTCTTGGTTTCTCTACCCCTTTAAAAAAATATTTTATACAATGGAGTCTAATCTCCAAAGACTTTGTACATTTCATATTTTGCATATGTAGCTTACAAATAAATCTTTGCATATCTGCAACGAAGTCTCTCCTGATTGAAATAAATTCATCCATGCCTTTGTGACAAACTGGTGAGATTATGGTAATGCACTTTCCATTTACATTCAGTGTGTCAGTCTTCAACAAATCACCTTCTGCTTGTTCAAAGCTCTGCTGCCAGACTTCTAACAAAAATGCTCTGCTCACATCAGTCTAGTTTTAGCCTCATTACACTGGGTCTGAGTGAGTTTTCGAACCAATTTTTTTCATTTTTAATTATCGCACTACATGGCACATTCCTAGAGAATAATGCTAAACTTTTAAAACCATACCACCTTTTACTATCTATCTATATCTATACCTATCCATATCTATCTATCTACCGTCATCTCACCAAGATCTCCCACCAACTAAACTTAAATCTAAAGACTAGAGAGCCTTTGCACACGGTGCCCATTTTATTGTGTCTAACGTACATTCTTCTAAACTTAGCCTTTAAAAAGAATCACTTTTTAAAATCATTGTTTTTTTTCCCAAACTTTTCATTGTCCTACCAATCTGCGTTTTTTTTTCCCCATCCTTTTGTTAAGCACTATGTCAACCTCAGTATTTGAAAATACTGTATAAAAATGTGTTATATTACAGTATACAACTGTACAATAGGAGTTTATTTGCAACCAATTTCTAAGAGACAAGTTTGTTGTTTGAGGTTATGTTTTGTACAATATATGTCTTCCAAATAAAAGGAGTAAAGTTATTTTCAATATTTGCCCTCAGTAACCCATAGGCAAAGAATTGTGACATTGTATAAGAGTTTAAACTGGAAATCTCAACCCATAAACCTCTTATATGGACAATGCTGAACAACACTTTAAACAATGTTCCTTCTGTTTGAAATGCATTTGCAAAGTCTAGTTAAGTTTTAGTGGCTTAAAGGAATTGAATGGCAATATAAACATGTTCGTTATGTAACCCTATTTTTTGTCAACAAGAGGCCTCTTTCCCACATAGGGTAGTGGTCAGTGCCAACATGATGGTAAAATAGAAGCAAAAGTGTGAGTGTTATTGAAAACTAAAGCATTCAGCTCAGTGCAAACAATGCCACTCAGACATTAAAATAATAATATAATAAAATTAGGTAGATAAATAGCAATTATCTGTGCCGTTTCCCTGTAACCCAGTTTCTCCGTCCTCAATTACACACTTAGAGGTCATGAGGAAATAGACCATATTGCAGATGGGACCAGACTGCAAATATAGGTCCACTGTTACAGTTCCCTGAGCGGACTGCACTCAATGTAACAAACTTGAAAACAGCTCCTGAGGCCAAGGCCGCTGACACTGAACATAAAACAACCCAGCAGTGTTAAGAGGGTTTTTCTTGGAATTGTTTTGTAACCAATAAACACTGTTTCTGCTGTTATCACATGTAAAGAATGGCATTTGGATGCTGATATCGAGCCAGTACATTAGCTTTAACAACATGCAGCCATTCCAGGAAAGAGTCTAACAGATTTAGGGCTAGAGAGTATTTTCACATGAAGGAGGCATTCTTCATTTATTGAAATGTTTGTTCCAAATAGTCTTATATCAGTGTTTAGATGATAAGCTACTGATGTTCCTTTAAAGTGAATCCATACACCGAACGGGTCTGGTTTGACAAAACACTGCCATCTGACAAGGTCAGGACAGTCATCATCCCCATGCTGCATTATCTGCTACTAAAGTACATTCCATTAAAGTGGACAGTGTTTAAAAATGTGTGTGAGGGCGATGAGGGGGAGGAAAGAGTGGGAGTGTGAGAGGAATGAGGGAGAGCAGTGTAACAGGTTTCCAGGAGGACAGGGGGAGGCATAGAAGAAGAGGAGGATGCTGTGAGTGCAATAATGATAAGCCAAGAAGAATGTGAAGGAAAAGATGGACGATGTGAGCGGTATGAGGAGAGTTAGGGAAAACTCAGGAGCAGCTGGATATGTGAAGAAGAAGTTCGGGAGACATAGATAACTTACACAGAAGCATGTAATGAAATCTCGATCATGAAGATATAAGGATTAAGTAGTACGGTTTAACCACAATGTAGTGTTGTGTAGTGCCATCCCAATTCTGAGGAACTCTGCATTTCCAAGAGGCGTTTATCTCATGCTGAACACATGTCAAGTTTGGATTATGTGAAGATATTAATGGTGCCATAACATAGATGCTCACTTAAATCAATGTTGTTTTGCAAGTCCAGTCTATCTCTCTCTGGGGAATAGGGGTGTATGTGCAGGTGTATGTGTTTGTCAGTAAGGTGTGTGGGGCCCTTTAGCCTGTTTCCGTTAACCTTCAAAGGAGACGGTCCATGAACACAACATTTCCTTATCATGCAGCTGCTTCGACTCCCTCAGCTTCTACAGCAGGGGTCCTAAACATTTTTAGGCCAAGGACCCCTCAGCTGAAAAAGTGATGGAGCAGGGACCCCTTGCTATATATAATGTATCAAATTGAGCTGCATATTAAACTGGGCTTACAATAGCGTGTAGTGCGGCCTAGAACCTTTAAATATACCTTTTTATGGTGCATACAATACTAAGCTATTAAAATAATAATTGTTGACATATGCATATACAGTGGCACTCATAAGTTTATGAACCCATGCTAAAGTTGACTAAAAAGAGGAATAAAAAAATCATCTTTTGGAAATTGATCTTAATGCCTTAATTAAAAAAAAATGAGGAAAAATTCAACCTTTAAAGACACCAATTTTCTTTGTGAATGAATAATGTATCGTAAATAAATAAATAAATGTTCTTCCTTAAAATACAGGGGGTGTCCTCTAAAAAATCTACTTTTTATTGATAAACTGAAGTGTATTACAAAGCTTTGCAGCAACCCAGTTACATTTACAACACTGTTAGAGCATGGAGGATTACACAGCATATGGAAGGCAGATCAGGGCTTACGTCGGTTTTCACCCCAATCACTGATAACCCTGACTTTCTCCCAGGAACCTTGGACAGGGCTTTCAAATGCTGGACAGCTAAGGGAATTTCGTCCCTGGGTGATCTTTTTGTTGGTCCTACTCTCATGACTTTTAATCAGGTTATGGTAAAATATGGCATATCAAGAGTGACCTTTTTCATTATTTTCAGGTCAGAGATTTTATTATAAAAGATACATCTCTGCTGGCTGATGTGAATGTCACACAGATAGAGAAACTAGTGCTGCTTTCTCGGGGCGACGCTTCCATTAGAACCTTTTATGCCGGTCTGAGGGATTGCTCGAATCTTTGTGCTTGGTCGCTGGGAGTGATCTGGGAGAGGGAGCTGGGTGTTGTGATAGCTGGGGAGATGTGGAAGGACATCTGGGAGAATGCAAGGAAAATAACTGTCTGTAACCGGACAAGAGCGATGCAGTTTAAGATACTGCATAGAGCACATGTTGGTCCAAACCGTCTCTCCAAATACAGAAAGGATGTCTCTCCATTTTGTCTTAAGTGTAAGACAGACATTGGCGATCTTACTCACTGTTTCTGGTCCTGTGTTAAAATACAAAAATATTGGAGTGATGTCCTGTTTGAAATACAGAAGGTTCTGAGGAAGGAGCTTGAACTCGACCTGGTTTCCCTCCTTCTGGGTCTTCCCAGTGATCGTGTAACTGATATATATCAGAAAAAAACTGTATACCTCTTTTTATTTCAGTTAGCCTAATAGCTGGTTTGATTTGTATTGAGAGATGATTTTATGGAAAGTACCCCATGCCAATCTCTAGGTATGGTGAAGGGCATGTGATGATGTGGGGCTATTTTACTTCCAAAGGCCAAAGGAACTTTATCAGGATGCATAGTATCCTGGATCCATGAAATAACTGGCCTTTAAAAATAAAAATCTGCCTGCCTCTATGGGAATTTAACATAGGGGTGTACTTACTTATGCCCCCTGTATTTTAAGGAAGAACATTTATTTATTTACGAAACATTACTCATTCACAAAGAAAATTGGTGTCCTTAAAGATTGGATTTTTCCTCATTTTTTATTTAATTAAGGCATTAAGATCAATTTCCAAAAGATGATTTTTTTATTCCTCTTTTTAGTCAACTTTAGCATGGGTTCATAAACTTATGAGTGCCACTGTATTTATACATCATGTTTTAATGTTAAAATGTGGAACAGTGAATCCTTAAGCTTAACTGTATCTATGGATGGCTACCTTACCTATAGGCCAGAAAGCCTATCATCCATGTTGTGTACATTTTATTATTATTTTTATATTACATTTTATATATAAAAAATAATTTTATATATAGTTTACAACCCCCCCAATAATCAAAACTGGCCAGTGCAACCCACCCCAAAAACCTAAAAAAAAAGAAATTCTTTACATAAATGAAGACATTTGTATCATAAATTCATGCAGAAAAGGCACAAATTGTTGCAGAAAAATTCACCAGAATGCAGAAAATGAATTGTTTGACTTTCAAAATTTTTATTTTGGAGATCTCAACTCCCGCAATGTTGAACCCAAAGTTACGTCCTAACTCGACCCCTGACCTGTGACCTGATGTAACCTACGTTTGCCAACAACATGGTGTTTCTGGAAATTCCACCACAAGGAGGAGTTCAGCATAATGAGAGAAGCTCAGTCAGATCAGCAATGGTAGGCCTGGGCTGCCAGAGGGCTTGGCATTAAGAGGTTTTCTTTGAAAAACAATTAAGTTCTGCATTAGAAAGTAATGCTTCCCCTCACTGAGGGGCCCTTAAGCAAGGCTCTCAATCGCTGAACTGCTCAGTGGACCACAGAATCAGATTGTGGTTGCACTGGGCAGCGCCCAGGTGTGAATGTACACTCCGTGATTCTGAACAGCATGTTTCTAAAAAAGAAACAGTTGCTTATTTGCAGATTGGGCAGACACAGAGCAACATTATCATCCATTTGGAGTCCTGTCTCTGGCCACTTAGCTTTGTTTTTGGTCTCCACCAACTCCTGAGGAACATATCCTGGCTGTTTAGCTGCTGAGTGCTCCACTATGTTCACTTGCTAGTTCCTCAAACAGTGATGATAAGGAAAGGAATTCTTTTTTTCCATCAGAAACTTGTTACCACCTTTGTAGAGAGTAAGGTACGATAAGTATAGAGTTGAAGCCAAAGCCCTTTAATGTGTTGCAGCATTTTTGATTGGTGGTCTGTTTAATGGCAGGCCGTGCCTTTTCATGTCTTTGTCAATTATTCTTTTGTGTTATTATGGACACACTGACCCTAACTGAATCTTAAAACCACTCATTTGCTCTGTTTTCCACCACTCCCTCTGTGTCCATCTGTTTCTCTGTCTGTCTGCCTGACAGCCAGAATACAGAGGGCGATGACTTGTTTCACCTCCAGAAACCCCGCAAAAGTGTTCTTTCTCTTCATCCCCTCTCAATATATTTTCTCTCTTTCCGTCTCTCTCTGCAGCGCTTTCCTCTCTCTGTGTCTGCCTATTCATCTCCTCTGCCTTTGTATTTCTGCTGTCTTTCCTGCCCCCTCTCTTTTCCTCTGTATATTTCTATCTCACTCCATTGTTCCTTTTCCTCGCTTTCCTCACTTGCCCTCTCTCTTCTAAACGTCGGGTACACCTGGCTGGCTGCTGAGGGCTGACACTTTAAAGACATTGGCTTCAGCTTCGGCTGCTAGTGGAATATCAATATCTGCTGCACGCACGCACGCACACGCACGCACGCACGCACGCACGCACACACACACACACACCTACCTACCTCCCTCCTGCACATGTATAGCACACATAAAGGCACACACACATCAACAAACACCCCCCTTCATCCGCACACCACCCACTAACCCCCATAGCTGACTCTATTAGAGCAGACATATATTGAGGCTATCTGCCATGTTGCACTGAATGACCGCCATACTAGCAAGAGGGGAACCTTGGGAGGGTTACAGTGGAGGCCACAATGAGTAAACACAAAGCATTCCCCCCTCCACCTCCACATTTTTTTTGTCGCTACAAAGCACTTTTTTCTCTCCAAATAACATGTCCTGCATGTGTTGGTTACATCTGAAGAATTTTAAGCAGCTAACTGTAAGCCCTTTAAGACCTCATCCCTGCATGTGAAGATGTACAGAAACACACACACACACACACACACACACACCTCCCCACCACCCAACTCTCTCTCTCTCTCTCTCTCTCTCGCATTATCTCTGTAGGCTCCTCAAACCTCCCTCTCTCCTCTTCGCTCTTTGTTGATTTACGTGGACGTCTCTCCATCAAAGCCAGATTACTGCTCTTAGCGTTGCCTGGCATGGATCTCTCTGCACTTGGGAGTAATAGCCCGTGGCAGATTGACTCAAGAGGTTATCATATGATTCTCACTGTCTGTATCAATTGGTTTGGCTATCTGTGTCTGAGTAAATGGCCATTTAAAATTCTGCACTATACGTGCAATGTTTGCAGCAGTAGATGGATTGGTGGATTACAGTTTTTTTTCGATTGCTAAACAACAGTGGGCACGACTAGAGACATGCAAAACCCTAACCACAGTCTGCACAGCTGCAGTTCATGCGGACCAAACTCTAGTTTCATTGCTTGAACACAGTTTCAAAACTCTACACACTTGTCTCATGGCTTTAACCACAACGTGCACAACACTGTTTACAGCACTTTGTTCAAATGCTAACACACTGCTGTTAAAACTGTTAACCACACATTAAAAAAAAATTGATTTCAGCCCGGTGCATTTCAAACACTGCTGATTGCAATTTCAGCTGAAAGTCTTGTTGAAACGTTTATAAATTGTACCGTTCAAGAGAAACAGGTAAAAGAGCAAAGATACCAATATGTCCAGGTAAGATGTCTGAGGTTCCATACACAGCTATCAAAATGTGAAAACACTAGCTGTACTACGGTAAAACTGTGCACTTTCAGAAAGTAATGGAGGTGGAAGCAATGGAAACACCACATTCATTTGTATTTATAGATGATACAGGTGCATGGCAAGCCAGGATCTCCAATGTGTTGATGAAAACGTGTGGCCTGATGCTGGAGACAGCAGGTAGGATTAGCCCCACAATTCTTTGTTACTTTTCCCCCCAGTAATTACATAAATTACTACAGATGGAAAAAAAAAAAAAAAAAATATATATATATATATATATATATATATATATATATATATATATATTGAAGCAAACATTCCTTCTTATTTGCCTAGAAAACTGGTTATGTTATAAAACAAAATAAATTCATGTGAAAGAATTTCACTCTTTTCTTTAAAGAAAGTATTGATTGAAACTGTAAAGATGAAAAGTTTCTTTTTCTGTATTCGTGTTTGATGCAAGTGTTTTTACTCTCCATGTGTTCTGAGTGACCGTGTATTATCGCGATGAGAATTGTTCAAAGTGTTTCGCTGCACTGAGTCTGTTTTGAGAAGAGCAGTGGTGTACGTGATACGCAGGTCTTCACAGTATACCCACTAAGAAAGATCCAGGATTTCCATATACCCACTTAAAAATGCCCAATGACATGCAACAACATACTTTCCATTATATTTTTGATATATTTTGAATGTCATCTGTGTTTTTCTTCTTCGCATAGGCTAAATAAAGGTATTTCCACCGTAAATTGGTGCATAAAAGTGTATCCGAATACAGGAAATGAAGTATTTGACGCTCAAAATTTCCCTGGGGGAGGACACCCAGACCCCCCCACTATGATATGCCCCCCTCCCCCAAAGGCAGATTCTGGCCCATATATATATATATATATATATATATATATATATATATATATATATATATATATATATATATATATATATATACCCACTACAATACATTAGACTACACCACTGGCGAAGAGTTGTGTTGTTTGGAATGAGTTTAGCAGGTGATGTGAACTGTTTAGCTCAGGTGGCTGTTGGTAATGCAGACTGTAGTTTGAGTTTGGCACATGTGGCTCCAGTTGTGACCACTGTCGTTTAGCAATTGAAAAAAATTGTAATAGCTTCATGTTCTTTCTGTGAATTCTTTAGAAAAAATTGCCTAAAAATAGTTAAAATAATAGGGAAACAATTCTCATCGTACCAGTTTCTGCAAATTTTGTGTTTACGGACTGAATGTGAGTTTAGCCTTGATAGCTTCTGTAATTTCCATTTTTATGGATGAAATAAACTTGACTTGACTTGACTTCTTGGAAGACACAGTGGATAAAGTCAGCTTTTCATTACTCTGACATTTGCATAACGTTGGCCTGACACCTAGTGGATAAAATTATTTTGGTCTAAAGGGGGAAGCAAGACACTGAGAATCAGAATTTCTCATCTCCATCTGCTTTCTTAAAATCAACAATCCCTCATGATTCAGCTGCAATATGATGAATATTTTTTTTGTGCACTCTACTCCTACAAAATTAAGTACAGTATAATAGTCCATAGACATATAGGTGTCTGACTTGAACTGATGTTTAATTTACAAACGAGACACACATGTTAAGTCAAGTTAATACCAATCATCCAGGTCATTTAATACTTTAAGATGTTATCAAACATCTGAGCCAGAACAATATCAGCTGTGGGAGTCAGCAAATTAAACCTTACAGGAGAAAAGGCCATGTAATCTTAATTTATAATACTTACAATTTTTATCATTTCAAACCATTTTTGGATGTTATTCATGGCTGTTATATCCATTAGATTAATATGCACTCATCAGTTTCCTCTATGTAGAAGTTTGCAATGTAAGTGTCAGAGTCCGCCATTCCTGTGCTGGATTCAAATGGCGTGCAAATGCACAAGAGATTCACAAGAAAAGATGAATGCACATACTGGAAGAAGATGGTGGCCAGTGATGCACACATTGCACATAATTTGTGCACATGTAATGACATAATCTGGAAGTGCAGCACAGCCAGTCCCGGTCATTTTGAATTTGAAGAGAAACATATCAGTACGAGTATAACTACCGTGACACACAAGCTGCGTGGGTTGCTCATTTACCTCTAGTGTATTTCTGACAGATCAGCTCTATAAACCGAGTTTCCTCCTGGGCCGGCCCTGGTGATGAATAAATGTGTCATTTCAAACTGAAATCTACGAGTTGTATTATTAAGACATTCTCGTACCTTTACCACCAGCAATCACGGGTGTCACTAAATCAACCAGAACTACAAATCTTTAAGAGCTTTACTAGAACCTGACCTAATGGGGGCATTTATGGCTCAAGTCTAAGTCTTCATAAAGCTTTATATTGACCTTGTATAGCTTAGATAACAATCCATTCCCATTAGGAATGTAAGAATCATTAATTGGATTTTTTCTACTCAAAAGTCAGGGACACAAATCACAAGCGCTGGCTAGTCTTCTTTGACACTGCTGTGGAAGCGAGGCTTGTTTGGGCTGCAAGACTCAGCAAGCAATTCTCAGTCAAGCGCAGAATCGGTGTCGCGGCCAATGCAAGTTATATTAACAGACATGACAAAGTGACAAACCAATATACTTTAGACCAAGCCTTACATTTATAAAAAAAAACACCAGGAAAGAGAGGCAGGAAGAAACCTACAATTGAGGGATAGAAACAAGCACCATACAGAGTCAAAAAGAAAAGGCTGAAGGTTTATCGAGTGGTTAGGGCTAGATTAAGTGCTGGTGAGCACTGTAATCTCAAAAAACATAACTGTCTGCAGGAAACCTTAACTTTTACCTGATGGGCTGTGGAATAGCACTGTACAGCGATGATAAAAAGGGGTTTTATTCACATTCGAATTGATTTCATAACAAAGGATTTGCATTTAAGTGGTAAAAAAACAAAGGTCTCCACATGCAAAAACCAAATATTACCTGCAGCTCTGCACTACGTAGAGTGTAATCAACTCATCATGAAGTCAAGTACAGAACAGAATATAGACTCATGTGAACTCACAGTCCATGTCGCTTTCAAATAGTGTTTTATTTGACCAAGGAGAGCAGTCTGCCCTTCACACACACAGACACACAGACACACACAGACACAAAGACACACACACACACACACACACACACACACAATACTAATCAGCGAGATCTAAATCCTCTGGGTATAGGCTCTATTAGACCATGTGCTTATGAGAAGATAATCATTTGGTGATATGAAGACACAGCACCAGGCAGTGGGTGGCAACAGTAATGCTGCTGCATGAAAATGCTCTGCTGCACACTGTGTGCCAAAGCCTTAACTTTTAATATAAGTTGTTGCCTGAAGGCAGACATTAATGAGTCCTTTTTGTCAAGGTGAAGGAGCAGAGATAGCAGACAATGTGCTCAACTTTAATGGATGCAATCACAGCTTTGAATATGAGAGTGAGGGTTATAAAATGACACTGCTGTCCTCTGGGCAAACAAGTTAAGCTTTAGCCCTCGGCTATACAGATCAATAAGATAGTTTTAATGTCAATATCACGCAAGAAGGGCAGATTTTTGACATTTTATTTAATGACACAGTCAGGGTTGTCCTGCAAGTATAGATAACAACTTATTACCTTACAATTTAGCTGACCTGTTTATTGTGTATTTTACTTAGAAACAACCCTCTAAAAAGTCACAAATGCCACGGAGTTAATTAGAAAAAGAACCAGTTTTTTCAAATGTGCCAAACTGAAATGTTGTAGACACAAACACTAGATGGTGCTGTTTAGTTTGGACTGCTTGCTTCATGGTGCATCGCGTATGAATATTGTGACCTCAGTTTTCAGTATCACACGTAAGTTTTCAGTCTGCCTTGATATATAGTTCCCTTTCTTGTCAAATTTGTTGCATCAATCAAATTCATGCATGTCATTTGGCAATTTTAGAGTTTCACTGAATGTATTTGCTGCAGTGTATTCCACAAACACACATGACAAAGTGTCCACAGAAGACTTGGTTTTTGGTCTCAGCTAGTGATTGTTGTGCAATCCACAATTAACAGCAGTCTAGTGGTCGTCGAAGCTCAAGTAGCTATTTATGTCTGATTTGCCGAGCTCTGTGTTAACAAGCCTAAGTACAAGAAAAAATGTCACGTGTAAATGCACTCTAATGTTGTTTTTATGTCGCCACACTTATGAAACAGACCAGAGAGCATTGATTATTCTCCGGCTTTAAGGAATGGAAACCTTGTGGGATGCACTCCATGAAAGCTGGAACTATGACGAATACACTTGCTTTGTTTCAGGGAGCATGAAACAAATGAGATGGAAATGAGCTTAACAAATACAAAGGATAGGAAACACAAGCATCTGTTGTTGATGTACGACATGTTAAATGAGGACATTTCTTTATGCTTAAAGGATGAATGCCATAATAAAACAATTTTTTCTCTATTAACCTGAGGCTCTTGGTAAATCTGAAACATATTCACTGAACTCATGGCGACTTTGTTGTGATGCCAATAGTATTGGCCAGTTTTAAATGGGGTTGCTATCTATGTGTTTATGTTGCTTCTACAGTAACCTAATCCTGTTTTTGTATCTCTGTGTTTTCAACCAGCAGACCGTCGGTGTGAGCAGCCAAAAAAAATGGGTGTTATCAAGTATCAGTGCTGTTTTTACTGCTACAATCACGCAGCAGACAGAGATAGAGATGATGGAGTAAATAGGAATGCCCTTTATAGAGAAGAAAGGAGAGATCAGGCCAGGAAGCACTAAAGTAAGTGTATAATAAAAGGGAAAGAGGGAAAGAAAGACATTAAGATATTACAGATATTAAGTGAGGGAGTCAGGCACATACTGAGAAAACGCTCTGTAACATGTGACATGTGAGTCTGCTGCTGTGTTGCCAAAGACAGGCTCTATTTTTAGGGGAGGAATGTACACAGAGGCCTCGTGGAGGAGACCATAACAAACAAACAGTACACAGCACACTCATACAAAGAGACAGCCCCCTTTGAATCACTCACACAGCATCAACACGAGAGCAAAGAGGAAGAAAGTACAGGAAAATCAAAAATCAAGGCATCTGATTATCTGCTGAGATCTTGCTTCGAAAACAGAGCGGGACCTGAGAATACATTTAAAGAGAGAGAGAGACGAGAAACAGGTAAGTGATGTATTCCAGTAAGGCTTCATGAGCTGCCAGGATGCTATAATGTTGGCATGGAATTAAATACATTAGATGTAAATATTAAACAAAAGCTTTTTTATACTTAGTTAAGTGTGTACAATCATCTGTTAAAGTTGACATGTTGTATTATTTTGCTTTAAATGTAGACTAATACATTTATTTGTTATTTTACACATTTATCTAATGAATGCAATGGAAAAGCTGCAGTAAAATGTATCTAGTTTTAAAGCCAAAATGAAAACCAATTTGTGAGGCTCCACATAAAATACCATCATCTAACAGAAGCACCACTTTTTCCATGAGAATGACTCCAGCAGCAGAAATAGTTGTGCAGGTGTTTCTGGAGTAATCTTCTTAGACACCTAGTCTCCAAAGTAATCAGACAGGCTTCTGTAGGCTCTATTTGGAAAATGTCTGAGTGCAGCAGCGCTGAATTGGGTCCATGTGCCATAAGCCAATGATCTAAAGCCATATGATTAAGTTTCTGTTATAGTTGAACAGGTTTCAAATTACTTGCAATCTGTAAACTAGACATTAAGCAGTGGTTTGGGGGAAATCTTACCAAGAGTATTTGCAGGCTATATTTGAATACATGATACAGGACTTTATTAAATCTAATTCCACTAGCCACATTACTAACCTTGTGTGGTAATGTGTTTGTTTCACTACCCTTATGATCTTTGTAAATTCTGAGGATTTTAATCAGTATGGACAGTAGTTAATTCTAAGATGTCTTACGAGCAAATGTGACTTTTTCTCAAAATCTTTTTATTGCTGCACTAAAATCTATACTAAAACTAAATTGTAATCCAGTTTTGATGAAGTCTACGCCGCATTTAAGTAGAGCTACTGATCACTCATATTATGGTTGATAATCAATCTTTCACAGCAAGCCCTCAAATGGCTACTTAGTGAGCGAACATATAGCAAAAATGCTTGAGTTTGAAATTGTGTAAGAGTATGTGACTGCTTATAAAAGTTGATGGAGGAGGTTTGAGCTTCAATTAAAAAAAATTTAAATAAGCCTTCAAACCAACCGAGTTAATAATAACATGGTCTCTCTCCTCAGCATGGACCGACCAGTCAAGGTCTTCCACTACAAAGACCAGGAGCAGTCGTCCAGCCTGCTCCTGCAGCTCAACAGACTGAGACAGGAGAACATCCTGACTGATGTGTCACTGTGTTCAGGGATCAACACAGAGATCCCATGCCATCGCAACGTCCTGGTCTCCAGCAGCCCCTACTTCAGAGCCATGTTCTGCAACAACTTCATAGAGAGACAGCAGACCAAGATCACCTTGAAAGGTGTCCCATCGGCCATTCTGAGCAGCATCATTGACTATGTTTACACAGGACTCATCAGTATCAGCATGGAGATTGTGCTGCCTCTGATGCAGGCGGCTTCCATGTTGCAATATGGCCGCCTTTTTGAGGCCTGCTCAAGCTTCCTTCAGGAGCAACTGAGCCCTGACAACTGTTTGAGCATGATAAGACTCTCCGAGATCGTGGCTTGTAACAGTTTGAGAGACAAAGCAAAGGAGATGGCCGTGAAGAGCTTCTCCGATGTGTCGGCATCTGAGGATCTGTGTGAGCTCTCCTTACCAGAGCTCATGGGATACCTGGAGGATGATGGTCTTTGCGCAGAGGAGGAGCAGGTCTTTGAGACACTTGTTGCTTGGATCCACCATGATCCTCTATCAAGGCGTGGCGCCATCAGTGACCTTTTTAAGAAAGTTCGCCTACGTCACATCCATCCCACCTACCTCTTCCAATTCATAGCCAACGACCCGCTGATCCAGTCCTCCCCGCTCTGCACCGAGCTCATAGAATCTGTGAGACGCCTGATGTTTTCCGGCAGCACAAAATGCAATGGTGACTCAGCAGTTGGCTTCAAACCCCTCTGGGTGGCACCGAGGCGCTACTCCTACCACGACATGTTGGTGGTTGTGGGAGGGAGGAAGAACAACGAGCAGACCTCGAGGGAGGCCCTCTTCTTTGATGAGAAGATCGATAAATGGCAGTGGCTCGCCAAGCTGCCCATTCGTCTGTACAAAGCCTCCTACGTCGCCCTTCACAGTGTCCTGTATGTTATCGGAGGCCTAACCGCAAACACAAAGTGCAGCCAAGTCAGTACGACTGTCTACACACTCTCCCTCAAGACCAACCAGTGGAGGACGGCAGAGCCCATGCTGGAGCCACGCTTTGCCCACCAGAGTGTCTCATATCTCCACTTCATCTTTGTCCTGGGCGGCCTGGGGCCTGACAAACGACTGACAGGCAGTGTGGAGAGGTAAGGTGCACCATAATTATCCTCAATCAAAACTTCTGTTGGTAATAGCCTACAACACATACAGCATACATACATGTGGCAAATAATAACACATCTGTCAATAATGCTATCAGGTACAACAGTATGTTCAACCAATGGGAGACGATGGCGCCCATGCCTGAGGCTGTGTTGCACCCTGCAGTGGCTGCTACTAACCAAAGGATATATGTGTTTGGAGGAGCGGATGCCATGCAGAACCCAGTCAGAATAATACAGGTACGACACAATGTTCTTTAATCACTAAGTCACGGTTTACGTTTTGATTAGTCTGCGGCCCTATTCATTCACCCATCTATCCATTCTCATTTATTTACTCATGAAGCATCTATTTCTCTTCACCCCTGCTCCCCCTCCCCTCCTGTAGGTGTATCACATTGCCAGGAACATGTGGTCTAAGATGGAGAACAGAACAGTGAAGAATGTGTCTGCTCCTGCAGCCATTGTGGATGACAAAATCTACATCATTGGAGGTAGATACTAGCGGTGATAAGGGCTAATAAATGTATACACATTGCACCTTTGATTCAGCTAAGAGAAGAGGGAAAAAAATAGAACCTTATTCATTTTGCTATAATTCCTTACTATCGATTTATGTCTTGATGAATCAGATTGTAGAGTTACATCATGGCATTCTGCTTGAGCCACACGTGCTGCTCTCTTAAATGAATGTCTCTCCTGTCACAGGGTACACCAGGAGAATGATTGCATACGACACCAAGGCCAACCGGTTCGTCAAGTGTGCCAACCTGAAGGAGAGGAGGATGCACCACTCTGCCACCGTTCTCAACGACAAAGTCTACGTCACCGGCGGACGTCACATCAACGGCCACGACGTCATCGAGGACTCAGACAATTTTGAGTGCTACGACCCAAAAACAGACACTTGGACATCTAAGGGGTCTCTGCCGTATAAACTGTTTGACCATGGCTCGCTGACTCTGACGTATTTCTCAAACAGACACGGACAAAATCAAAGCTCTGATTCATATTCTAATGCTATTATTTGAAACCAGTTTATTTATAACTGACGATGTAGAAAAAAGGACTAATTTCAGAGGATTTCATTTTGTAGCAGATCTGCACTATTCCCATTTTAATGAGTAATGGACTTATTTAAAAGTCCCTGACACATTAAATCAAGCATACCTCAAGAAATCTAAATATATATATCGTATGATTTGTTAAATGCGTAAGTCATTTTTATACCTGGAAATGTACTTTTATATGTATAACATGTATATGTTTTATATTTATTTCTATGTTGTCTATGTACAACTAAAGCTATGAAAACAAGCTATCCTGTTCCACATCCCCTTCTCAACCTGTCTGACTTCACAAAGGGTGAAAGTGCTATTTTCGGCCTGCTTTAAATCATGAGATTTGACTTGTTGTGTTTATATCCCGGGGCTGTGTACTGTTTGGTACAAGTCAAAGCTGTGCTCAGCTGTTAGGTCTGAACCTGCTGCTGTGTCTAGTGAATGTTTGGGTCACTATCTGTTGCTTCAATGCAAAATGATGAAAATATTATGAGACATCAAATATCCAAATATTTCATGCAGTGTTGAAATCAAAATAGAAGCAATGAACATGTGTTTAAAATGTAGCTTTAGACTAAATTTAAACAAAAACTTTGGTAGTGTTTTTAGGTTTTGTATTTTTCCACTGCTGTGGACCCATTACCCTATGTAATATATTGCACAACATAGTTCTGCATTATCAGCATATACCATATATCTACTGATATATCTACTGTATGTTGAAATAATACCTGACTTTGCTTTATGAATCTGTGGCTAAAGGAAAAGTCTCAAATTCTGTATTTAGTAAGGTACAATTTTACTTTTTTTTAAAAATGGTTTTCTGATGTTTTTGTACTGTTTTTTTCTGGTTTTGTTTACTGATTTTTCACAATAAAAAATTCAATCCATATATGAGGCCTCTCTCCATCTGTCAGTGCAGCATGTCTTCACAGTGTTTAGTCAGTTGACAGTGAATGCAATCTGAGCGTCTGTGTGTCCGGTATGTGTCATCATGTGTCCGCTCACACTCCTGTCCACACAGGCCTTTAACATGCCCAGGCAGGTTCCTGACATCCACACACAGGGGGACACACAGGATATTATAGAAAATGTATCATTTTACAAAGAACAGCTTTAAAATGATCCAGTGGGGAACAGGATGAAATGGCTTTGCTCTACTTGTTGCAGGTGGAATTAAAGCCAGGGGTGCATCAAGGGGTCTCAGCTGGCTAACATGGATTTATATGTTTCTGCTCATGCAGAAAACACATGAGCTATGTCCCAATTCAGGGGCTGCAGCCTTCGGGATTGCATTTGTAGACCGATTGCGTCACACCGGCGCAACAAAGGCTGTCCCATTTAATTTCATTTCGAAGGCTCCTTCAAATGCGGCCTCCTTGAAAATGGAATGACATTAAAGCCTGATTTTGTTGCCTGTTTAGCCAGCAAGACAGAATAACAATAATACTACTAAAGTGTTTGTCGCACCACAATTTAGAGGGCTGGAATTGTTAATATATATTGATGCAGACAATTCAGATCTTTAGTAGAGTAAGAATCAGCAACAGCGATTACATTACATTAATTTCATTCATCAATTACTTTTAGAGACCAATGTCAGCTGTTTTGTGTGGAGTAAACATAATGTGACCAGGCGATATAACACAGGACTCTCTGTGTGCATTTCTTTAAAACTAGAAGTCACTGGGTCGGATGTTTCAGGTGCTCACTGCCAGCAAATAGAGTCCAGGGGACAGTGGGTGGAGCAGCTGAGAAGAGGTGGGGGACTGGAAAAACTATAGGTGATCTGATGTTATTTTGAGAAACAAACAAGAGGGCGAATGTTACACCACGTGAGGCACGTGGTCCTGCCGGTTGCCACGCAAGCTGGCAGATGTGAGAGACGACTTAGAGAGAGAGAGAGAGACTGATGAGCGGGGTTTCACAACAGAGAATCTGAGCGTGTGATGAAACTCATCCAGGAGGAGCAGCAACAGGTGTGTGTGTAACTATGTTTATATGGGAGAGTGTGTGTGTTTGTGATTACGGTTTTTGGAGGGGAAGGACAGCTGTCTCATCTAGTCACAACATCACAACAAAAACAGGGATCATGGACAGAGGAGAGAGAGGGAGTGGGATGATTCACTACTAACCTTTAAAATCGTTTATCGTCTAATTTGCTACTTAAAACTAAACACAAAGTACAGTTGAGGCTGATGGGAAGTCGGGTGATAACCAGTGAAGAAGTATTCAGATCCTTTACTTATGTAAAAGTGCTAAAACCACACTGTAAAAAATACTGTTACAAGTAAAAGTCCTGCATTGAAAATGTTACTTAAGTAAAACTATGTAAGTATCATCAGGAAAATGTACTGAAAGTATTGAAAGTAAAAGTACTCAATGCAGAAAAATCCTCACATTTTAAAAACGGGTTCGATCAAAACAGTTCTGTCAATCAACTACGTGTTTAATCGGCTAATCATTTCAGCTGGCCTTGTAGGCCTACAGTATATATTGTTGGGTAGTTTAATTTATAATAAAACATCATATTTTATACACGTGTTATAGAGCTGAACCATTAATCGTTTTCAAATCGAAATTGAGATTTGAAATAATGCGACTAGGGAATCGTGAAGACCGTGATAATCGAATGTGCAATACTTAGTTTGGTGTAACATTTGGTTTAACATTTTAACATTTATTTCTCTTTTTATTATTATATTTATGTATGTTTTTTTCATAAGATAAATGCTGGAATAATGTTACATATCACTTACTGCTGGAAATTCATATCTATGTTCCACGCATAAAGATATAGAGCAGTTTTGATGGTGTCTCATGTTATAATGTTCCATGACATGTTTTATTTGTTACACAGACAATATTGAACTTTAGCTAAAAAAAATCTTAAACTGAATCCGAATCGCAAAATCTGGCAAAAATGTTTCCTTAAATTGTTTAGCCCTAATGTGTCATGTGTAATGGCTGTAAATATTAACTCATTTTACAGTCTATGGTTATGTGTGAAAACATCTTAATTTGTAAAGTAACTAGTAACTAAAGCTGTCAGATTAATAAAAAAAGTGAAATTCCCTCTGAAATGTAATGGAGTAGAAGTAGAAAGTGGCATGAAAAGAAAAGACTCAAGTAAAGTACAAGTACCTCAAATTTGTACTTAAGTACAGTACTTAAGTAAATGTACATAGTTACATTCCACCACTGGGGAACATAAATATCTATACAAACTGTTGCGGCAATCAATTAAGTAGATGTTTTAAGATATTTCAATAAGTAAAAACGTTTGACCTGGTCGTGCTAGGTAGAAAGTCAGGGGATCACCAAAGTCAGTAGGGTCCATCCCTAGGGGACAATGAATATCTGTACAAACTTTCATGGCAATCCATCTTATAGATGTTGATATATTGCAGCCTGGAGCAAAGTGGTGAACAGACAAACCAACACTGCTATAGGTTGTTAATTCCTAACCTCTAATACGACCCATTGGAGCGTTTCATAAATTAGAGCCCCTAGCGGTGGCAGGAAACACGACGGTGCGCAATCACAGAAGGACTGTATCATGTGAATTTGCCGAAGGTTTTGTTATCATTACTTAGAATTTCTCATGGGGGAGACAGGAACTACGTACTATATCTTTAAACTAGTGTTGACGAACTGACCGAAGAGCCGGTTAATTAACCCGACTCATGTCACTGAACCGGAAGAACCGAGTGCCATACGTCAATGAACCGACTCACTCCTGTTGTTTTCTTTTACCTCATTCATTGTGTGTAGCTGGTATTCTTCTGCTACTGTGTGTGTAGTAATTTAGTTCATTAGCGCCTCCACTGGAGTGGTGGTGGTAGAATCAATCAGGAAATGAGCTACCTAGATGGCGCACCAGGCTACTGAACGAAACCAAATGTAACCGTGCAACCGGCCGCTCGAGTCTGCCGAGGACACGCGAATCGGTGACCGAATCTATTAACTCGGTAGGCCAACCAACGACCGTCCGGTTCAACCGACTCACGTAAAACAGTCGGTTGTCCCATCACTACTTTAAACATGCAAAGAAACATAACAAATATAAAACAATAGGCTACTTATCAATACTACAGAAATAATTTGTGTATATAAATATTGTTTTTTCCTGTGTGTCAGTAGAATTTGAAGAATAATGTATTCAATACATTTATTCCAAAAACACAGAAAGGAAATCATTCAACATAAAACACTGAAATTTCCAAGTACTGTGCTGCATAGAGAGTTGCTCTCAGGAGACAGAGTTTCTAATTTCCAATCAGTGAACAGTCCCCACCCGGGTCTCGGTCATGGTGCAACAATAAATGTAGATAAACATGAACACTAAATCAATCATACAAAACTAAAACCCAGATAACATAAATGCAGACCCAAAACATTAACAGAACATTATTAAAACACACTTTAACTAGGACAGAAACCGTTCAGAACATATTTTTTTCCCATGAGCCTTTGCATTGCTTCAGAGTAGAACATAGGCACAGAACAGTTCAAATGACCCCGTCCCTCCCATACAGAAACTTAACATCCTTAGTTATCTCTGCTTAATAAGATCTGTGCACTGCATACTTAATCTGATTATTACAAGCCACTAATGTGATTTAGTAATGAATATGGTAGTGACCACTAAAAAGTTTAATTACAACTAAATCTGGGTTTACAGTGTAGTTTGTTTGACCTATCCAGCAACCTATCCTAACTCCTTACGCAAAGGCGCTCCCATCATAATTACTATGGCTTCCTAACATTAATATGACCATATGGTTTGTAATTGCTGATTGTATAGACGATTTATGACGTTTTTCTGAAGGAAAGTCTCACAGAGCCACATCACTAACACTAAACCAAGCACATCTCTGATTCAACATTGTTTGTGATTCACTGAAAAAACTAAACTGATACTCTTTTCAGCAGTAGGTCATAGCTTCCTTCTCAGTTAGTCAGCCACCAACTGACCAAACACTTGCAGGGACTTTCCATGTTATCCTGTAGTTTGGCCTAGTCTAGAAATAGACATAATTAAACTTCAGGGACTCACAACACCATACACATCACTGTATACCCCCTGCAGTTCACACTATAATAACTTGAATAGTCTCAAAGTTCCACTTTCTACACACACCACTGGGCTCTGTGTGGTTATACGCATGGGGAACTGCTGAACTATTTCAGCGTGGCTCACTTCTGCAGTGACTGCAATTGTAATCAGTACATATTCTCATGTGACGTCTTGTTGACAGATTTTAAAATGCAGAGTGTGTGCAGAGCTTTGACCTCTTGCATATATCAGGGCGTTACAAAACGCCAGACACACAGCCCCAGATGCACCTGCTCCAAAAACTTCAGCAACACATGATCTGTAATGAACAGTGCAGTAATGTTTGAAATGAATTCAATGATTTCAATAACACTGAGATTGAAATGCACTTTTGCTGAGGGAGAACCACTTCCCATACTTGTTCATTCTTTGTGAATGTCACAATAAGGCAACTAATTAAACAGAAGAACAGAAGGAATCAACAGAGCCATTGTCAAAAATAAGTTCACTTTATAGCACAAAATGGTAGTTTGTAACCACAACTGAAGAGCCTGCATTGCGTAAACCAGATCAGTTAACAAGCCTGGTCATGCTATACACACACACGATGTGTCCAATACAAGCACTGAATGAGCCGAAATACTGGCCTGTTGGTTCTTGGAAAAAGTGCACGCTTGTTGTGCACCATGTGATGCTGCTGACATGTTTCCCAGATCGTAACCGCTTATATTTCCAGAATGTGTCATGAATTATGAGGACCCACAAGGTAAGAGACAGGTGAGACATTAACAGCACTTCCTCAATTGATGCCTTTGCTATCATCCTTACTGTATGCTGATAAAAAATCCAATCCACAACACTTTGGTCTTTCCCAAAAGCCTCACAGATGAGTGTGCAAACATGTCTTGTGTTTAATTAAGCTGATAAGAGTTGACCCAGTGGCCTGGACAGACTTAGTTACACATTGTCTTTGATGACATCATCCAAAATAAACAAAATACCCTGATTCAGTCTTCACAGATCAGTTAGTGCTGTTTTGGGATAATTGAAATACAATGGTACGCACACACATACACACACACACACACACACACACACACACACACACACACACACACACACACACACATAGTGCGTCTCACTATCTTTGTGGGGACCCGTCATTGACATAATGCATTCCCTAGCTGCTTACCCTAACCTTAACCATCACAACTAAATCGCTAACCTTAACCCTTACCCCCACCCTAACCATAACCTAATTCTAACCCTAATCCTAAAATCAAGTCTTAACCCTCAAACAGCCCTTTAACCTTGTGGGGTCCAGCATTTTGGCCCAACAAAGCTGTCGGGACCCCACAAATATACTGGACTCCTGGTTTTTGGACCCCACGAATATAGTTAAACAAGAACACACACACACACACACACACAATCCACAATGCAACATGATATTCTGGAGGACAACTTGATCTATTTATAATACCAGGAGTGACTAAGAATCAGGGGACTTTGTAGCTACGTTACTGTGAGGCTGAATGTTTCCTTTATATTTACACTAACATAAAGCCAGTACTGAAAAGCCTGGGCAAAACACTTCCTGAACGGTAATTACTTTTATCAGCACCAATGCATTAGCCATTAAAAACTGTAGTGCTACTATTGTTATAGTGCAGAGGTTTTCAAACTGTGGGTTCCTGAATGGGGTCTGTAACAAAGTCAGAAGCAGGCTGCAGTTTGGTTTCACTATTATATCACATACTTGGATGAAGAGTTTGATGTAAGCAACTAAGCAATACTACAATGTAAAAATACTTTAAGGTTCTGCATAGACAATTCTACTTCTGTAAAAGGACATAGTTTTGTTGTGGGACAGGTTACAAGACAAGGCCTTTAATATAGCCCATAATAATGTATCATATTTTATAAGTTGATCATATGTTTGGGCCAATGTCTCTACAACTACAAAAGACTCAAAACAACTACAAAAAGGCTTAAAACAACTACAAAGAGACTGATAAGAACAACGACAGAGCGACACAAAATTAGTAGAGACGTGAAACAACTACACAGAGGCTGATAATCGGTCCCTGACTTGTTAAATACATGTAGTGAAGTAAAAAGCACAATATTTCTCTCTGAAATGTGGCGGAGTACAGAGTATCAAAAAGTGGTAACACTCAAGTAAATGTATGTATTTTCAAAGTAAGTACAGCTGTACTTACTTTGAAAATACATACATACAATACAGTGTATTTGTTAATGTAGCCTAGCTACTTTCGACCCTACAGCAGAGGTTAACCTACACAATATTCTCCCAAGCCGTTTCACATTTAATAAATGCTTTCCTATGGGATTCATCTTATTGAAATCCTTACAAATTAATTGCCTTGGTGTCCCGTGTCTCTACCTTTCCATGACATGACACAGTTTTGTTACCTCTGCTGTTCTCGCCAAGAGATTTTGCAACGCTCAAGTTGATAAACAAAGCCACGTGTTGCAGGGAAGTTTCCAAAGAGGGCGGAGCTCATGTATTTCCGGGTTCTGAGTTGAGGATATAAGAAGAGCTGCGCAATGACAATATTAGACCAGAAATACGTCCAGAACACATTGCTTTCAAGAAGGGATACACATTAACTCAAACAGGGACTGTTTCCTGATATTATTTTAGATTTATTTTAACTCGACGTCATCGAACCAGGATGCCTTTCCTCGGACAGGACTGGAGGTCGCCGGGTCAGAGTTGGGTTAAAACCGAGGAGGGGTGGAAAAAGACAACAGCAGACGAGAAAAACAACAACGTCTCCGTGGAGAGGTTGGTCCTGAAAACAAGTCCTGAGAAATGTCGCTGTCTGCATCACAACAGTTTGCGCAACTCTTAAATGCGCCATCACTAGTAGTGAGAGGGAGATGGGGGGGATATTTTAAAGAAAGTCCAAGCAGCATTATGAACAAAGGCAGAGTGGTAGACACACAGTAGGCCTAACACCTTCATGTTTTTTTTTTGTTGTTTTTTCATCTTATTAACCTCTTTGTTTTTCTGAGGCCATATGTTCCTTTTCCAGGCTAATCACTGAGCTATTAATACGCTCACAACAAGTGAGGGGATTAACAAACGTCTGTTGAGTCTGTCCACTTTCCAAAATGCCCACACTAGCACGAAAAGCTTTCCTTTAACACGGCCTATGGTTACAGTTAAAACACATATATGTATATTAACAAAGGCAGTATGTATTTGACACCTTGTTTTGGTGTTGTGATGAGTATGCTCTCTGTCCTGAAAAAGAAACCGTTGAAAAAGCATAAAAAATGCCAAATATAATTGTAAAGTGGTGGCTTAATGAAATATGTGTGGTGTTTTTCCAGCTTCTGCAAAGCCGAGAAGGAGGAGTGTTTCAACAAGGAGAACCTGCTGCTCTCTCTTAGCTTCGACATGTCTGCCAAGAAGAGGAAAAAAGACCAAATGAACAACAACACCAAGGTCCCCTGTGAGTCACAATGAAAGGGCCACACAGTGCAAAGGATAATATTTTGTAATTTAATATGTGGGGTTACAATTTGCAATAATAATATCCCAAAGTTAGCTTCCAGACCAAAAACATTAACAGGAGAGGGTTGGGAGGATGTTATGCAATGTTCATGAGGGGAACACTTCTCTGATAATACTGTTTCTGATTAATTTTCCATCATTTATAAACTATTTCAATAACTATACTGACTTTGAAATTGCATCTTATTGGTGCTGTGTGTGTGTCTGTGAGTGTGCATTTGTCAGAATGCTTCTAAGCTGCTTAATGAGGGCAGGCCACTAATATAAACATTCTGTTTTCTCACAGATTTCCACAGGGAAAACTGGATTTATGTTCATAAAGGAAGCACCAAGGAGGTAACAAACCAACTCATTCACTTTCTCATCAACTTTTCATATCAACATTGCTAATGTAAACATGCTGAAAAAACCCTGTACTCCTGCTGAGGATTTCAATCTAATACCCTGATAATTGAATTTTCCCAGCGCCACGGATATTGTACACTGGGAGAGGCCTTCAACCGCTTGGATTTCTGCAGTGCCATCAAGGACACGAGGAGATTTAATTATGTCGTCAGAGTGAGTCCTCCTCTCTTTCTTTTTCTTCCAGTTTCTTCTGACCCCTTGTGATTCTCTTCCTCTGTGGTTGTCAATAAGTAATGTTTTGGAGAGGTTAAGGTTAAGCGGGGGGTGTATGCTTCTGCCTGGCTCTTATCAATGCTCTGCAGACAGGACTCTCTCAATGGTGATGATACCAACCCAAGGGAGTGTATGCGTGTCTTTTGTGGTAGGGTAAAAGTGTGACATAGCATGACATTTAGCTGTAAAAAATTGAATCAACCCAATGCTTTTATTTAAAAATCAATTCCTGTTTGCTAACCAGTGCTGTTTATTCACTTCAAGCATTTTATATGACTCTGAATTATAAGTGTACATCTGATGCACTATCATTATCAATAATGTAATTGCATTATGGGATATTAATAGAGAATCCCTTAGTTGAATTTGGAGCTTTTCCCCTCCATGTCAAAGTGTCATCACACTGAACCAAACACCAGCTCTCCCACATGTGCTCCCATGTGAGCTGAATGCATTGGTGTTCTCCTGTCCCGGGTTGGGTGTGGGGGAGGGGGGGGGGGTGACAGCTGTGCGGTGAGGTGCGACCACCCGACAGGGGTTTATGAAACATGATCCGGTAGTTGCCAGAGGATTCAGGATTCAGATATTCAGATATATACACACACACACACACACACACACACACACACACACACTTGTCTCTGCCAGACTCGGGCATCCTCCTTTTGCGTTAATCCTCTCTTTTATGTCTCTCTCTTTACCTAACCTATGCCTCAATTTTCTGTTGAGCTTTCTCTTTCCTATTTAAGTGCCTGCCTAATGAGATGTGATGGGATGTACCAATTGCTGCTTGACCAGGAGGAGACGTACCGATTTTCCATTTTGGCCGAACAGTAACATTGCAGAGGATCATGTTTTATGACTTGTTGTTTTTTTTTATCTACAGTCATAAACACAAGTATAGGGTAGAGATATCAGAATATAAAATAATCCATCATTCCACAAGTGATCTAAGTTTCTAATCTCTTTACACAGAACTTTCAACAGAAAGTTTGACATATACAGTTTTGGATTGACCTTTTTAGTGCAGGTTTCAGCTAACAAGTGCACTGCAGTGTGGTAAGCCCCAAAAACAATATCGCTGTGTAACACTAGCGTCTAGTCTGGACACGGTGTCCTAGGTCACTGCTCTTCACTGGTTGTGTCTGATGGCATTTGCGGGTTCATTTAACTCCATCTCAGTTACAGGGATCGGGTTCTTCCACAAAGAGACAACAAGAGGTCCTCTTTTCTTTCTCAAAGCAGACCAATGGATGCTGTTTTCAAGGAGACAGAAACCTTAAAATGAACG
The DNA here is from genome assembly GCF_008315115.2 of Sander lucioperca. Classification (NCBI taxonomy): domain Eukaryota; kingdom Metazoa; phylum Chordata; class Actinopteri; order Perciformes; family Percidae; genus Sander; species Sander lucioperca. The sequence continues at coordinate 34,413,611 of NC_050182.1, forward strand.
TGTTTTAGCAGAGCCATTATAAAATAACAAGAAGATGCCGTGCTTCTGATACTGTTGGGTGTGTTTGTGGAAAACTATTGAGCCACACGCCAAGCTGTGAAGTGGTGCAGTTTAGCGAACAGTAGGAGCTAAAAGTAGATATGGAAACGCACATTGTTCTGCACGGCTGCTCTACAAAGAGAGGAACACTTGATGAGCTGCTAAAAGAAGAAAGGCATGGGATTAGGTTTTAGGAATGGAGCTGAAAAAAATGAAAAAGGAGAGCCAGGAGGAAGCAAAGAAGCTTAAAATTGGTAAAAACACAAGCACGAAGGGTGAGGATGTAGAAGAAGTAATTTAGTTTAAAGTTGGGTACTATTAATAAAGATTATATTTTGGGCTTTTCCGCCTTTTTAATTTTTGACAGGACAGCAAGGTTAGAAAGGGGGGAGAGAGAGGGGGGAAGACATGCAGGAAATTGTCACAGGTTCGGATTCAAACCCTGGACCTCTGTGTCGAGGCATAAAACTCTCAGTATATGTGCGCCTGCTCTACCACTGAGCCAACCCGACCACATAAAGTTGGGTACTATTAAGAACCCCAAACTCATCTACTTTTCATTTAGGAATTTGGCTGAATGCTTACTTTGAGTAGGCCCAATTTGTAGTAATGAACCTGCATCTTTCGTTAACCAGTTTTATGAGCTTAGAGTTATGCAATGAGGAACGTTTGTGCTGTCTTCTTTTTATGCCTGCCATAACTTACTATCGCGAATATCCCCTCCAGTTTACCAGAAAGCTCCCAACAATATGTTGACGTTGGAATGATGACAAAGGTCATATGCTCTGCTCAGAATTGAGCAACGGGGAACTTAAGTTTCTCCATGATGTCACAGACATGCCACCTTGGAACCCACTGTTTGTCCGCTAGCCAACGGCAACAACTGCACAGACACACACACACACACACACACACACACACACACACGCACACAAGCATGCATGGACGCACGCACAAGTGCAGACACACTCTGTCAAATGATTCAGCTAATTCACATGACAGGAGGGTCAGGTGTCAAATGATTATACGCTTGTTTACAGAGGCTGATGTTGTTGACAGCACGGGCTGTTGTCCAACACCTTTCTAGTAGCTTCTTTCCCAAAAGAGACTCTGATCAAGAGCGATCAGAGCCAAACATGCTGTTAAATGGTTGTTGGATCCAGCTTCAGTTGAGAGGAATGACCAGTCGGAGCGGCTCCAAATTTGTTCTGGACAGCATTTATTGTTAGGATTGCAAGTGCCTTTTCTAAGAATGCAGCATAACAAACCTAAAGTAATGAGGCAGTGGAACAGGGAGTCTGAGCAGCTGACAGGATGGAATTTATGTTGTGTTTCTTTCTTTCTTTCTTTCTGTCTTTCTCTGCTCTAGCTTCTGGAGCTTATCGCCAAGTCCCAGCTCCCCTCGCTCAGCGGAGTGGCGCAGAAAAACTACATGAATATTCTGGAGAGAGTGGTACAGAAAGGTGAGCCCTGTTGCTCTTCTCCCATTCTTTTAAATTCATACTCAACTAGTTTGCCTCTCAGTTTCTCTCCTTTTGGTCCACGGGTTGATTTTCTGCTTCACACGCATATGTACATTTTCCATGCACAACAATACACAAATGCACAAATTGCCCCTCATTCAGTCTATTTAATTTTCTTCATTGTTGGATCAAATGTTAAGAGACTCCTCGTCTTTCTAAAAGACATAAATGCAAACGAATGAGGCCTTCCTGCTCAGTTTGCAGTAATAGGTGAGGAAATGAGCCCTAACGACCTGTAAAGAAGGCCGAGGAGTGAATTTAGTGCTTTAATGGCACAGTGAAAAACACTGACAGTCACCAGACGCCTCAGCAAGCCTTAGTGTAAACTAAATGTTCCCTCTGCTAAACAGAGATTCAGGTTGTTTAGGTGGCGTTCTGAAACCTGTTGGCCAAATATTATAAACGTCACAGGAGAAGAGTACAGCCACTCCAAAACATTTGCTTTAGTAATGTGCTTTTCGATGACTCACAATACATATTTCACTTTTTAGCGGTTTGCATGGTAGCTGCTAATCTCTCTGTAATACCCAGGCTTTAAAACCTCACTTATGAGTCACGATTGAAGTAATAAATTGAGGTAAATGAATATCTTCTGATTTCCTCCTCAGTTCTGGATGACCAGCAGAACGTTCGCCCCATCAAAGAGCTGCTGCAGATGCTCTATGTCTCCCTGTGTGGTCTGGTTCAGGACATGGGCAAGTCTGTCCTGGTGGGGAACATCAACACCTGGCTGCACCGCATGGAGAACATCCTGCAGTGGCAGCAGCAGCTAGACAACATCCAGATCAACAGGGTAAGCATCTGCCCAAAATACAGGGCTAGGAGCCTGATCCACCAAAGTTCTCTTATGATTAGGGCTGCACAATTAATCGTAATTTTATCGCAAAATGGACTAGTGCAATATCCAAATCGCAAGGGGCGCAACTATTGTTAAAGGCAATATGTGTCAAACATTCTTAATTAGGATGGTGCTGCAGAGACGTCCCGGCCTACAAATGCTATCCTACAGACTAAAGACAAAATCTTTGTTTGGTACAGATCCTTGCAAAAATCACACTTAAAATTTTAATATTTTTGAATGAAATAGGAAATAATGACACAAAAATTATCATTCCCTCCAATATCGCAAATCGTATTACAATCGCAATATCAGTCAAAATAATCGCAATTAGATATTTTCCTCATATCGTGCAGCTCTACTTAGGATGGAAAATTTAGAGAATTCAAGAAGGGCCTAAATGCAAATGTCCATTACTGTGTATTCACAACTTTCCTTATGCCTTCTGTTTTCTTCAGCCCACATCTACAGGCATGACTCTGACCGACCTGCCTGTCAGTCTCCAGTTGAACATCATGCAGCGTCTGACGGATGGCAGGGACCTGGTCAGCCTGGGCCAGGTGTGCCCCGAGCTGGGGGCCCTCACTGAGGACCGGCTGCTGTGGAAGAGACTCTGCCAGTACCACTTCACAGACAGACAGGCATGTAGAAATGAATGGATGATCCCTAAATGCATATAGAATGAGAATGATGCACTCTTCCTTGCCCTTACACACATTTGCATACATGGCAGGTTGCCAGTGTTCCTCGTTGTCCTCACAATAACAAGGTTACATACTTGAGACCCTAAAACATAAGACGACAGAGCTGTCTTTTTGACATGCACGTCATTAAAATCACTCTACGAGGAGTTCAAGCATCTCTGATAAACGAGACTTGCTACTGGAAAATAGGAGGCCTTAGTGTGCATACTGACAACCTAGCGAGTAACCTAGCGCCATGCTCAAAAGCATGCACTTGATAAGCGAGACGTTCTCAGGCGTTAAAAGTAGGTTACAGTGAAACTTTCCTACAGGTTAGAGTGCTTTTTAGATTTAGTTGTCCTATCTATTAATGCTCCATCTTTTACTCTGTGTGTAGTAGTGAATTGGGATACAAAAGAAATTCTCAAGAACGTTGACATTAAAGTAGATATTTCAAAGTATTTTTTCTCTCCTTGGGCCCTGTCTTAAAGTCTGTTTACCTCTTCTTTAGATCCGGAAGCGCCTGATGGTGTCAGACAAAGGACAGCTGGAGTGGAAGAAGATGTACTTTAAGCTGAGTCGCTGCTATCCTCACAGAGAGCAATACAGTGACACCCTGCACTTCTGCACACACTGCCACATCCTTTTCTGGAAGGTAGTATTTTTTTTCTTCTTCTTTTGTGCACTTGATCAAAGTGGATAAGAAACTCAAATGTCAGTGTTAGTAAAGCAAAAACAGAAAATAAACCATTTAATATTGATAGTTGTGTGTCTTTGTTTCTTTTCCCAGGACACAAACCATCCCTGCACAGCCAACAACCCAGACAGTTGCACCATGTCCCTCTACCCTCAAGACTTTATTAACCTTTTCAACTTCTGATCCCACCCCCCAAAAAAAAATCCAGATGAACTGACTGTACATACTGTAAATAGAAATGTACAATATTGTTTTTGTTTAATGGCACAATCAATTCCTGGATGTGTTTTTAGTTGAGGTGTGACTGGAGGGGGTTCAGGCAGTGGGACATTATGCAATCGAGTTTCTTTGAAAGGGTACGGAGACCTCTGGGAGAGTTCAGTTGAAAGCAAGTGAATGTGACGGAGAGGAAAAGAGATGTAGCAGCCAGTTGGCCCGTGGGTGAAGGAGCGGCGGATAAAGGGAACACTCAGCTGTCAGAGTTTAGTCTTAGTTCAGTTTTTTTTGGAAGTACACCTCCAAAGTAAACAGTAAACCTGTTGACCTCAGATGTGTGCACTTGTTTTTCCAAATTTGGAGAATTTGGTTATACTTTTATTTTTGGTTTTCAACCCTTTGTTTTTTTTTTTTTTTTTTTTTTTAATTCAAACCTGTTTGAAATTGTGATTTGTTATTTATGTTACAAAGCCTGCTCACATGGGGGAGATGCCATGTGTTGATGTTCAGATGCAATAATATCCTGTGCGCTGGGACGGAGAGATGTAAATCTTGAGTTGCTGCAGAGATATTGAATGTAAGCAAGGGAGTTGAAATTGATCGTTAGACTGAGTGAGGATTCTATATGTTGACACACCACAGTGTGTTTTCTATTTTCTTTGTTTTTTCACTTTTATAAAGATTTGATATGACTTTTCTTTTTTTATTGTGTGTTTTCTGCTGTGGCTGCTATAGCAACAGCACGGGAGTGCAGTATTACCAAAGATTGTAATCAAAGTCAGTATAAAGATGGCATGTGCCTTATCACGAAACTTGAAACCAGTACAGCTAAATCCTCGTTTGCAATGTTTTTTAGATCCTGATGCTGTTTTTATCATCAACAAATGTCTCATTTACAGAAGAGTGGTATTTAAGATCTGATGCTCTGATACCAAAGTTGACTGTCTTGGTGAAACACCTTGTTTTCTTTCTGTAGCCTCCTGCATGATTTTTTTTTTTAAAACACCCAGCTGATTGTGTTTACTTATTTATTAATTGAGATTCTGGCAAGGAATGGAAATATTTGTATAAAGGTGCAATTTGACCCAGACTTTCCTCTATTACTGCTCAGACAGTGAGGAATGATGTACATGCTATGCAATGCATTCTGTTTATGTTCTGTTGAATGAATAAATAAAAGAAAATAATCTTACTTCCATCTGTTTTTATGTAGTCATCACATCTTAAGCACACACTGAAGCATTATGTATATTATGTTGGTGAGTAAGAAGCCAGGCTCTGGCTGATGGCAAAATTGTGCTCTCTATTGGACAAATGATGAACTGCAAGGTAGTGGTTAAAAAAACAGAAATCTTGGTATGGGTACTGTTTGTACTCAGGACATCCTTACAACAACTATCTCTATGAGTGATGTTTTCTCTGCCTCAGAGTTTCCATCACTCTTCATACCTGAGTGTTTCTTTCTGGAGCAGAGAAGTGGAACAGTGCTTAGATGATGAAACACTAAGCTGAGGCTCTAATAAAAAACAAATGGCATTCCCCCACCACTCGTAATCACTATCTTCAAATACAAGTGTCCAATAATAACTCTGGGGCATTAGTGTTAATTAGGCAGCAGTATAATAACACTAGGTTGCTAAACAATGAATTGTTTGATCAACAACACTATGTTCTACGTTTGCAGATTATCTGTATCGGCGTTTTATTTGCCTGATAACCGATGAAGTTAATTAGTTAAAAAGTGCGCTACTTTGGCTCTGCTACAGCTCTGTGTCTGTCCCTCTGCTTCGGTTTCACTCACCACTGAGTCTGACTTAATGTCCCGCCCACAACACTATCAGACTATCTTTTACTGTGTATTATGTCGAAAGTTTCTCATTTATTAAATAATTGCTTAAAGCATCTAAACAATGTTTTATGTTGGAGGTTGTAACATTCTAAAATCTTAATTTTGACTTAAAGATTTTCATTTTCAATGTAAATGCATATCGGTTCCAAATATCGGTTAAGGCTTTCATTAACTACTAATAATCTGTGTCAGTATCGGCCTTGAAAAACCAGCATCGGTCGATCTCTACTATGTTCAAGCTTCAGAAAGTCATTTTCTCAAACAATTCTTTTAATTTTCAATAGGAGAACAGTTGAAGTTAAAACAAAATGTAAAAAGCAAATGAAATGCATGACATTCAGACAATATAAACAATTCACTGCTTGTTATACAATGTTTTTTTAAAATAAATAATATTTCTACAAATATGTAAATATTATTCACTTTAACAAAGAAATATGATTTAGCACATACGTCATTGTAATTATGTGCATCTTCCTCTGCACACAGTAGCGCCCTGCTCCTCAGGGTGTGTAGGTAGCTTTTACAGAGAAGTTCAACATTTGGTAGCATCGTGTGCGTGATTTGCAAAGGCATGAATGATACAGCTGCCAAAGCAATAATACACAGGCATCATTTAAGGCCATTTAAAAAAAAGGAATCCTGCCCACAGAGAGATTCACACTATCTTTTTACTATACTGGTCACAAAAGCTAAACATGCATCTTCCTCTTTAACCCTCTGAGGTCTAAAGGCATTTTCACATATCTTCTTAAGTTGACCTTTTTAGGGTATTTGTATATACCTGATCCCCATGTGTTTCATATCAAAATGTTCAGAACAAACTCAGCTTTCCGTATAGTGATGCCCACATTTTTTCTAGAGCAGTGTGTATAGAGATAATTTGGCGCTAAAGCTGGAACGTTGATGTTGGCTTTTTGAAAGTCCTCAAATCTCTTATGAAAACAAACCTTAAAGGTCCCATGGCATGAAAATTTCACTTTATGAGGTTTTTTAACATTAATATGAGTTCCCCCAGCCTGCCTATGGTCCCCCAGTGGCTAGAAATGGTGATGGGTGTAAACCAAGACCTGGGTATCCTGCTCTGCCTTTGAGAAAATGAAAGCTCAGATGGGCCGATCTGGAATCTTCCCTTTATGACGTCATAAGGAGAAAGGTTACCTCCCCTTTCTCTGCTTTGCCCGCCCAGAGAATTTGGCCCGAATGAGAGAATACGACAGAGAGACATCATGGGTTGCAAACAAGCGAAGCATGGCAGTTGGTCAAGGCCACACCCCCACCCTCCACCTTGCCCCCCCCCTCTCCTCCTCAATAGCATTTAAAGCTACAGACACAGAAATGGCACATCTTAAGGAAAGCTCATTGTGGGACTGGCTCTAGTGGCTGTTATTCTGCACCAAGGCTGAATTTCGGGAAAGAGACTTCAGATACAGTATTAGGGGACCACTATGGTCTAGGGCTGAACGATTTTTGAAAATAATCTAATTGCGATTTTTTTTCCCAAATATTGCGATTATTTTTTTAAGCTTTGTCTTCTGTATTATTCAACAAAGACAAACAATAAATCATTTTATAGTATGAACAACACACAATTACACACTAGACGTAGAAGTAAAGTAAAAGTATAGTATACACACACACACACACACACAACAGTGTATTTTTTTTTACAGTGCACAGAGGAGCTGCCTCCAGCCCCTCCCCCTCGTGAAGTTGCGTGCTGTGCACTTGTTCAGAGAGGCTATCGTTGCGTTAGCTAGTTGCTGGTGTTCTTGCCGTGGGATTAACTGTACTAATAAAACCGTTGAAACACCGCGGCCACGCTGCTGTGAAAGCTCCCCGAACGTCATTTATCAGAGTCTGGTTGATTACCCCTCTCAGTGGCAGCTCCTCCACTCATATCTTTATAACGGAGCTAACCGCTAACCGGAGCTAACCGCTAATCAGAGCTAACCGCTAATCAGAGCTAGTTGCAAACCGAGCCTTCAGTTCTGCGTGTCTGTATCCATTAACTGCACGTATGGACTTGAACCAGAATAAAACCCTTCATTTTATTAAAATGGCTGTAAAAGTTTTAAACTACAACTCAGAGTTGTTTGAATGACAGAAATCAGCTCAAGGTACAGTGTAGCGTTAGCATGCTAAGTTGATGCTTTCTCTGCGGAGTGCAGACTGATTTGCTCTCGCGAGTCATGTGACCAAATCGCAGCCTTTGCGATTAGGAAATCGCGTTTTAACATATCGCGATATTATCGCAAATGCAATTAATCGTTCAGCCCTACTATGGTCTATATAAAAGCATCCAAAAAGCAGCATGTCATAGGACCTTTAACTTCTGATGTGTTGTACAAGTTGTTTCAGTGCTTGAAATGAATTTACCAAAGTCTTAGGTTATATATGATTAAAATAGTAAATAAATGTCTGAAATGAAATTTTGTAATATCGCTTTTTGAGTAGGAGTTTTGTCAAACATCGTTTGCGTCTTTCATCCTCAGAGGGTTAACCCAGTTACAAATCTGCTGGTTTAAGGCAGTAATGCCCAGAATGTGTACATCAAAAAGGAGCCCCTGTATTGTTGCCTTGACAGCAGAAAAAGAAGGCAACGGTACATTCCCATCTTTTTTTCTGACATAAACAATATCATTTCTTTGAATTCTTTCTATCTAAAGCTGCATTAGCAAATGTATAGGCCGCTACTACAGATTTTTCTTTAATAACCCTCCTCCCCTTTTTTTTTCACGACTATCATGCAAACATATCATCTACAGTTTGTGCCTTTTGAAACACATAAGCACCAGTAAAAAAACTTTTATTTTTAAATAAAAAAAATGTAAACTCCTGCAATAGGAGTCTCCAATGTTTGACATTACAGAAGAATTACATCAGTTCAAATAAAAGTTATGAAGTTTGTTGCATATTTATTGTGCCATACCTTGCTTTCTAAGAATGTGTGTACCTCCTGCATTCCTCCTCCTCTGCATCTCTTCCACAGTATGCTAAACTATGACATGAGAGCAACGGAAATGTGGGGTAGTGATATTATATTCAAACTAGTGAAGTCTCATGATGTTGAGAGCAGCACCCTTACATTTTAGACCTTCAGTTTATTGACGGTACAGCTTGTTTAACACGTGGAGGGAAAAATGTCCTTTTCACCTCACTTGCCTCGATTAGAATAACTGTTAATGGATTTTAAAGTACTGAGTTAGCATTGAGCCACACCTACTAGACTTGGAAACACAACCCTTAAATCCAACTCTATAACCATTCAGCTTTGGCAACATTTCACTGTCTGTCTGAGTTTCCAGTGCATGGCGATATAAGTACCAACTGCAGAGGATCCCGAGACGCTGAGAATCCCCCGGTGGTGTATGAGGTGTAGCGGGGAAAGCAGTTGTCACTGTAGAACTGCAGTCCTGTGTATGCAAAAAAAATGAGCACTGAGCATTATGTGCCACATGCATACACACATGGAAGACTTTAGATTGTTGTAGTTTTGAGAGAGAACAAAAGAGTGGCATGCTTATAATGATCTGGTAAGACTGAAGGTTGCAAAGGAAAAATCAGGAGAAGAGTTACCAGAGTTAGTAAATGTCACAGAGGTATGTTCTCGCTTTCAGAGTTCTGAATAATCCACTCAATAGCATCCCAACCCTACAGATCCACACAGAAGAGAAACAGAAGATTAAAGAGGAGAAGAAAAAGTCATACACAGTGATAGACAGTGCTGGAAATAGTAACTTTTGACTATAGGTCCAATGAACTCACCCTGGAACTGCAGATACAGTAAAGTCCCAGTTAGAAGCATAGACTGTATATAAGAAGGTTAGAAGGCATGCAAAGAAATCCTCAGCAATGTCTTTATAACTTGCATCGACGTTTAGACTGCATGCAAAAGATACAACGAGCGTATAGGTATAAATGTACTGATTTGTATTACCAGGGTTGTTCCTGCATAGAGGACTTTTTGGCGCCCCCAAAGAGGTTATAGCCAGTCCAAAAGGGAAATCAGTGCCAAAATGAGAAGAATTGAGAGACAAAATAGCAATTCAAATCTTCTTTGACTGTGTTTAACAGCAATTTACCAAACAACAGTTGAAAAAGCAGAACATAAACTTAAATAGGAGTGCTTATATCAGTTTTACCGTCCAGAGTCTGGCTGCGTCAGGCTCTCCTGGTGATTTTAACGGTGGTATTTAAATATTTATATTACTTTTTTAAGCAGTTTTGTTGATTGGGGTTTCACTTACTTAGGTGTAATCAACATTTTTGTTTATCAAATTGTCAGAAATAACAGGCAAATGCACACAGATTTCTGTCAAATAAGGTAACACAGACTCATTGCCTTTACTGTACGCGGACCGATCATGCTTACTGTCGTGCGTAGTCATCCCCCCCCCCAAGGCCCATTCTGAGGCAGGAAAAACCCTGGTTACCTTCCTGGCGTTAGCTGACATTCTCCTAGCCATCATCCCCTCCAGGTAACTGCTTAGACTCACTCCCTTAACTGTGATGATGGCCTCCTGGGTCAGGACGGTACTAAGGAGGGAGGGGGACAGAATGTGATTACTGTAAGACATTAACAAATAGAATAACACCCTTACCTGCATGAAAGTATGAAACTAGGACAATAGTACACACACTCTGTACCCAGAGATGCTTTCAGAAATGATATAAAGTTGAACAAATACTTACACCTCAGGGTTGTCTGGATGCGGTCTGTAAAGAAGCCTCTCATCCACTGAAATCAGGTTGGTGAGAGTAATCTGGAAGATAAAATACATTTGGATTTCCTTATTTATGGAATATTATGATGCAAACACAGTGCACGCCATTGATTTGGAAATAACAATTTGTATTATAAGGTACCACGGTATTTCCTGTAAATTAGGTTTATGTTGGCAGTTGATGGACTCAGTATTAACTTACATTTGTTGAGCACAGCTCCATCTTTTTCTCCTCTGGGTCCACTATGGAGTGTTCCTTCACATACGTCTGTGTATGGTTGGTTCCCAATATCTACACACACACACACACACACACACACACACACACACACACACACACACACACACACACACACACACACAATAATACACATTGAGTACAATAAAATCAGTCCAAATATCACTTGCCTTGTGTATGCACGTGCCACAACTTTTAGAGGACACACTTTTGAATTTTTGCTCTGAAAACCTCGATGGAACGACCGCTGAACGACCCATTCTAGAAGCTGTGGTTTGTTTCTACAGCACGGTACTGTCGGTGGGGAATGGACAGAGTGAAACTGTTGTAAATGACTTCAGATGAATAACAACACATTAGCTGTCCAGACCCCTGCAGGTCACTGAACACCCAGTCAAGAAACCTATGTCTTAGTCTTCTCCATGTATGCACCTCACCTGTCTGCCTCTGACCGTGTATTCTTCTATATTTCTATACATCTCAATGTGTGTGTGTGTGTGTGTGTGTGTGTGTGTGTGTGTGTGTGTTGATGACTTACCGCTCGCACAATGCCCGGGAGGCCCCACTCTGTGCTGAGCAGTCTGTGGCTGTGCAGGCGTCCCTGTGTATCCAGGCTGCGGTCCAGAACGTCCACCCCGACCACATTAGTGTTCATGGGGTTTGGGTACTTTCTCATGGCAGCCTTGATCACCGTCTCCCATGGGTAACTGCACACAAAACATCCACATATTCAATGTTACTATTGGCTAAAACATGCTGGGCATCTTTTTGATAAACTGACAAAAGACTTAACTAACAGAGTGTATGGGACTATGTTTTATGATCTCCTTATTAAGTCAAGTGTGCAGGGTTATTGCAGAAAGTGCTTAAAAACCTTCCCTAATGTGCTTCTCCGGGACAAAACTGTGACTGGAGAGGCTATGGTTGTGGCTGACTCCTGATGTCAAAGGCTCATAGTGATCACCATCACCATGGGCTATAATATAGAGCAGGTGGCATTTACTGTCCAGAATCATAAAGTCGTGAGCTTCAGAGTTCTATTAAATTCAGATTTATTTTTAAACGAGTTATTGAAGTTGAAGGTCCCATCAACCTAGCCCATATGACAGACCAGTTCATTCTGCTTTAGGAATGTCCTAAACAATAACCGATGACCAACCTGAAAACATGTTCCGTGCTCCAAATTTTCATTTTTCAAAAAGACAAGTCTTGACCTTATCGCTGAGAAACCCTCCGTGATCGGAAACTACATTTCAACGGACCATTTTCATATGAGGAACTGGCTCCAGTAATCAGATAGTAACGTTACAGGGCCTGTGATGGAAGCTCACGACCATCAATGAAGTGAGTCCGGAGAGCACATCTCTGCTTTTCTTCGCATATCGACCTTGCGTAAAGAGTGCGCAATATGCTCTTCTGATCCCCCCGTCACAGGAAAAACATGTAATTCAGAGATTCGAACAGACAGCTCGTACAGTAGAGGACAAGAGAGAAGCCGGCTGGTGCAACAGCGGAGAAAAACCAAATGTCAAGCCAGACAAAGTGAGATAGCCTACAGGGGTATTGTCATAGATTTCAAAATAAAACCATTCACCTGTCACGATTGAAACTTCCGTTTAACTGACATCATCCTCAGCCTTTGAAATATCTGATGAAGATATAGAGCCTAAGGTTTTAGAAACGTTATACAGTTTGAGTCAGTTACAAATGATTTAAGACGAGGCTTTTTCTGTGTGACACAACAAGTTCGTACAGGCTAGTTTAGGCTACCCTTTTAAACAGCTGGGGATCAAAATACTTCAATAGCCTACTACACATTATCTTAATAACCAACTCCTAAATTCATTAACATGTTTGCTGGGTGAGTCATTCAATACGTTTCCTTTATTAGGCATATAAGCCTATATCCATTACCCACTTTTATCATTAGACCTTAATGCACTATGGTGCTATTCTCTTGGATTTATTTTACAGCGATGCTGACTCACTTTTAATGTGTTATGTCCACCAAGAACTTTTATGTACAATTGTTCTTTGGTCCAGTTAGGCGACACAAGACCAATGCGTTTCCTGTCTTACTGTGGTTGCGTCTGGCTGACTTGACGAAGCTGATATGTAGCCTTGCTGCAGCTGCATCCGCCTCCATTTGTGCGCATGCGCTTACCATCTTTCCATCATCCCGGTCAAGTGGCACCAAAAGAGCAAAGCTTTATCAAGCTAGACACAGACAGCAAGAAGCAAGCAGGAAATATAGTGACACCGCTTTCAAACAAAAGGATTTGGTTTGTAGACTAAAAGAATAATCACTAGAACGTGCCCTCTACTGCAGCAGTTAAATACGTGAAGGAAAATGTAACCAATGGTGTAGTCTAATGTATTGTAGTGGGTATACTGTACTATATATTGGCTTATAAATATGGGCCAGAATTTGCCTTTGGTTTGAGGGGGGCATATCATAGTGGGGGGTCTGGGTGTCCTCCCCCAGGGTTATTTTCAGCGTCAAATACTTCATTTCCTGCATTCGGATACACTTTTATGCACCACTTTATGGCGGAAATACTTTTATTTAGCCAATGCGAAGAAGAAAAACACAGATGAAACTTCAAAATACATCAAAAATATAATGGGAAGTATGTTGTTGCATGTCATTGGGTATTTTTAAGTGGGTATATGGAAATCCTGGATCTTAACATTATTATTATTATAATTAACATTATCTACACAGTATACCCACTAAGAAATTTCTTAGTGGGTATACTGTGTAGACCTGCGTACCACGTAGACTACACCACTGAATGTAAGTCCATGCATTGCCATTTAAAGGTTTCAACTCTAACTTACGATTTCATTCATTTTTGGTTGGATTATTATTAAAATAATAACATTTGATACAATCTTTTTTTTTTATTGAATTGATTTAATGGCTATGACACATTACATATTTTGTAAATGAACATTGTTACTGTGCTGTAAGGAAAACCTGCGTTAATGCATTTTTATTTGGAAAGTTTGACCGGAAGTGTAAGGTGTATTCTCTTTGTCTTGCTGCTGGGTTTTTTTTTGGGGGGGAATCAGAGGAGGAATTCAGTGAAGCAGACGCGCAGTCTAGGCTAGTGTGGTCCATTAACGAGGAATTCATGCCATCGCCGTTTATTCAGCGGCCCGTTTATTTCACTCCGGATACGGAACACTCCATCAATCCATAGAGAACAGGCTCAGCCGATTACAAGCCGGGATAACGCACACTGCATGACCTTGCATTGAATGTCATTAGACGGGTTTTTTTTAAAGCACCGACACGGTAAGGTAATAAGCATCTTCATCCGCACGGAGTAGCCTACAAGGCGAGACCAATGTCGATATTACGGGATAGTATGTCGCCTGTGTGCAGTCGTGATTTTGAGATAATATCTTTTATAGACTGTAATCGTGTTGTTTTACAGATGTAAGAGGAAACAGCTCAGGCGTTTTGGAAAAATCATATTGATGATAGGACTGCTCATGCAGCCTATAGCCTAGGTGAAGGCCGGACTGCATAGCCTACCGCAGAATGCAAATTATTCGCCACTCAAATAGTTAATAGTCCTGTTGTAAATATATGAGCCTTTAAGCCTTTTAGAAACACACCATTTGCGGTTAAATGTTTATTCTAACAATGATGTATGGTTTATTCTCAGGGCAGTTTACGAGGACAGCGCGTGCGGGACTGAGGCAGATGCTGCAGCAGCGCTTGATCCTCTCAGGGCGGGAGAGAGAGAAATGGGGCGTCATCTTTTTAGGGATCATTAAATCACACTGTGTCCGACTGTGCACCCTGCTACTTATCAGCCTCAGTCTGGTACCGTATAGGAGATGACCCATTTCAATGTAGAAGTGGGGCACGATGCCCTTATAAGGTCACACCAGGTTGGCTGGTGGTCGTGCTCACGCCAAAAATCTGCTGACACATGCGCTCTGCCGGCCGGTGCTCCCAGCTTTTGTGCGTAATGAAGCCTATAGTCTATCTATCATGGCTTCACGAGGCCACAGGCTCCTAGGCTTTAAACTGGCCTGGGCTCATTTCTTTTAAAGCTTCACACTATTTAAATATGAATCATTTTCAAAAATGGAGTTATTGTTATGTTCTACTAGAAAAACAAGCATATGGTGACATTGTTGATTACTGATCTTATGGAAAATGACACCATTCTTATTCAGTGGATCCAGTGCTCTAAACTAAATGCTGGTTAAAGCTGCTGAGATTTTATAGAGGCCTCTATTCTCACACCTGTCTCTTTAATTCCAGGTCATTGGCCACAGCCATGGAGATTGTCACACATTTCATTAATGACACCATAGAATTCTACAAATGGACTCTAACTATTGCAGGTAATAATCTTGTATGTTTGTCATTGTCAGATCTTTCTGAGAAAAATAGTGTGTTTTTTTGCAAGTGACTAAATACGCAAGTTCTTGTGTGTAGTCTTGTATACATTACGTGTACATCTACAGGTATGTTTTTCCTGCAATGAGTCAGTAGATGCATGGATGGTGCTTCAGTGGGAATTTGCAAAAGGATGAGTCAAAGTTGCACCATTGTTCAAGAATGTGTGTATGCGCCGGGACATATATTGACATGAAATATACAGCAATATATGGATTCTTAATGTGTCTTGTTCCGTTTTGCTCCTTCATTTGTACCTCTTTTTTTATAACTAAACTGGAATCAGTAAGCCTACATGAAATCATGCAGTAAAGGATCATATATTTCGCTTTGATTCACCCACTAAATCAATGTATGACTATTATATCCTTCACCCCATAAGATAATTAAAATTCACACTCATATATAACATTCTGAACATACCACATGCACTATTAATTAAACAAGGGTGTCTACATCAAACTGACCTCCAGACAAGTCACCTCTGGACAAAATCTGGCACCTGTTGTGTTTGACCTGCACTCCCCTTAAAATAAACTGCCATGGAACCCACGCTGTGTCAGTGTAATGCCAACATTAAGAATAGTTATGTAATGCTATGAGAACCTCTGTCCCACAGACAAGCGAGTGCAGAAATGGCCTCTGATGGACAACCCCCTTCCTACGCTGGCCATCAGCATCTCCTACCTGCTATTCCTCTGGCTGGGGCCCAAATACATGAAGAACAGAGAGCCTTTCCAGCTCCGCAAAACCCTCATTGTCTACAACTTCAGCATGGTTTTCCTCAACTTCTTCATCTTTAAAGAGGTAGGTTACTAGTAACTAGATGTGTTTCTGTTTAATGGCATGTGTGCAAAATTCTGTAGTGAGTAATGTTGAATCTGTGGCACAGAATCTGCCTGCACTCAGTCTCTCTGTCACTCTCACTGTGTGGTTCTGCCTTTGTCCATTAATATCAGTGATTCATTACAGATATTCTCTGGTTTTTTTTTAGCTGTTTATGGCAGCACGGTCAGCTAGCTACAGTTACATTTGTCAACCAGTGGACTATTCAGAGGACCCCAATGAAGTCAGGGTGAGTGTTTGCAGCTGAGACACACAAATACAAGACACATGCACACATACACCCACTTGTGTTAAAAGAAAATGCAACATTTACTGCAGTGGATCACACCACACCTGCCCTATTATGTAACTTACTTTCTTATGGTCTATGTGTGTGCAGTAATTAGCTTCCAGAAGTAACAAGACACCTCAGCTAATTTATTACGATGTAACATGTCTCACAGATACATCTAATTTTACTTCAGTGCTCTACTGTACTCCAGTGATTAAGAAAATCCTTTCCAGCATGCCAGGGAAGCTTTGCGCTTAGTGGATTTTAGAAACATGATCAGCTTCTGTTCATTTGGACCCTGCTTTTGTTATCAGAAAAAGTGCGAGCTGGAAGAGGGATCATGGAAGGTGTTTGCTTTCACCTTCCTTCCAACTGCTCCATGACGTAGTTACACATCTGACACATCTGTTGGTGGGGTCTCAGGTGACATTGTAGGATTAGAAATGAGAGTCCAACTACTCTTCTTTTTCTCTGTCTGTGTTCCCCTCTTTGTTTCTATTTCCTTCCTTCCTTTCTCCACCTGTGTCTGTCTTCTCCCATCAACCTATTTCTCATGTTCTGTGTGAGACAGGTGGCAGGAGCTCTGTGGTGGTATTTCATCTCTAAGGGCATCGAGTATCTGGACACAGTGTTTTTCATCCTGAGGAAAAAATTCAACCAGGTTACTTTCTTGCATGTCTACCACCACTGCACCATGTTCACGCTCTGGTGGATCGGCATCAAATGGGTGGCAGGAGGACAGTGTGAGTAGCTCATGCTACAATAGAGTTCTATATTGTGCCCAATGCTTATTCTTAACCTGTAAAGTAATACATTGTCACCCAACAATGAAAATTGTGGTCTTTACCCCCTATTTCCTGTAGTTCTTGTTAAAATGAACATTTCTTGTTGGAGGGTCAAAGGGCTTGATTATGTGTTTCTGTTTTGCTCCTGATCCTAAACTGAGTCCTTTCCTATTGAGCTTTTTGTGGTAGGAAGAGGATCCTTTTACATGTCTGTGCCCAGGCGCTCTTTGTGTCACAATACGTCCATGTCAACAGTATGAAAAACATGTGTGCCAAATTATTTCTTGGTAAAAAAAACTGTGTCAATGTGTGTTAACGTTAATCTGAAAATGAATCAATAATGTCAAGTATTCACAATTTGTCATTGTATTATATAAAACAAACTACCATTATTGACCTTAAATGGAAAAAAAAGTACAATAAAGTGTTAATTTGTGTAACAAAACTGTATTCTAGCAACACAGTTAGCGTGACAAAACGAAACTTTCTTTTATTTGCAGCATTCTTTGATGCACACATGAACGCGGCAATCCATGTCTTGATGTACCTGTATTATGGCCTGGCATCCTGTGGACCTAAGATCCAAAAGTACCTGTGGTGGAAGAAGTACTTGACCATCATCCAGATGGTAAGATATCACCTTACCATGTTGCTAATTGAAATTAATTTATTCCTTTAAAGTGCTCATATTATGCTCATTTTCAGGTTCATAATTGTATTTAGAGGTTATGTCAGAATAGGTTTATGTGGTTTAATTTTCAAAAAACATCATATTTTTGTAGTACTGCACATTGCTGCAGCTCCTTTTTTCACCCTGTGTGTTGAGCTCTCTGTTTTAGCTACAGAGTGAGGCATCTCACTTGTATTCCATCTTTGTTGGGAGTCACACATGCGCAGTACCTAGGTCAGCACTACTAGCCAGTCAGAAGCAGAGTATAAGGGCGTGCCACGCTAGCAGCTAGGCGAGCATTATAACGTGTGTTACAAAGTGACGCACGTTCATCACGGAATTAAAGGCTGGACTACAATAGAGCTGTTTGGAGCAGTTTGTGAACAGTGTTTTCTGTTGGAGATGGTAAGTCCCTTTGGGGTGGACTTTGGGCTTTTTACGTTGTAAACCTATAACATGCACAAAAAAAGATATATAACACAATAAAGGAAAGGGAAAAAGCCAAAAACCATAATATGAGCATTTTGGAAGGTTAACCCTAACTCGCGTCTTGAATCTTACAGTGAATCTCACAGATCTCTCTTTGTGTCTCAGATCCAGTTCCACATCACCATCGGCCACACGGCCTTGTCCCTCTACGTCAACTGCGACTTCCCCCACTGGATGCACTACTCCCTCATCTGCTACGCCATCACCTTCATCATCCTCTTCGGCAACTTCTACTACCAGACCTACCGGCGCCAGCAGCCCAGACGCGACGCCTCCTCCAAAGCAGGCAAGGCCCTCTCTAACGGGACCCTCAACGGGCTCAGCAAGGCCGCCAACGGAGCAGTGCTGACAGGGAGCAAAGAGGAGAAGCCCCAGGAGAACTCTGGGAGGAGGAAGAGGAAAGGAAGAGCTAAGCGAGATTAGAGGAAGAGGAGCGAGAGAGGTAGAGGTGAGGTAGGGCCTTGCTTTGGGTTCTAGGTTGACAGTGCTAAAAACATGAAAGACTTAATTTGAGTACAATTTAGATGGATGGATGCGTTAAGGTGAGATGTGTTTATTTAAGCCATGATCTGAGTTGTTGTAGATAAAATATGAGACAGGCTTGTGTTGAGAGAGGATCATTCCTAAGAGGTGTCAAAGGCCAAGGTGGCCGTTCTCACAAATAACCCAAAATACAGTAGTGTATGGTACGGTACGGGATAGATCTTAGTATTCCCTCTCTTTATTGTGGTGCCAAGTACTGTAGATCTGGTTCAAAAAGTGACTTTCAGCTACTAAAAACTGAGCCTTGAAAGGAAACAAAGAGTCGACCAGGCCCATTTGGCATGCTGGGAAAGCTACTTTAATGCGCCTGAGCTGCTTGAAAAAGATGATATACCATTCTTATTGTTACTGCTGTATTGAGACAGGAATACACATCATAACACGCACACAACCATTCATTGATATTTGAGCTATTCTTTTTTGTTCTTCACTTTTCCAGATGTAACTGATGATAATGTACAGTACCATGTCATTTTTGTCCTCATCTTCTTCAAGTTGTCATTGATGTTCTGTGAGAGAGACTTACGTTTACAGCTCTTGTTTACTGAATAGACACCTCTGCAGTTGTCCACTTATTTATGAACATGGAATTGTCTTATTTATTCTTATTTATTTCAAGTTGTGGACTCAGCTGCCACTCATATTTGAGCTGTCACCCATTAGTGTACAGTTACATTCTGAAGAAGGAAAATAAATCAATATCCACAGGTAAGATGTACATAGAAATAGAAATTATAGATCTAATCCTTTGAGACTTGGATGAGATTGTTCCATCACTGGTTTATGATGGAACAATCGCCAACTGTATCTCATAGGAGGTTAAAAATGTTCTATTTCTGTATACATCCATAGCAGGTTTTATATATCCCTACTTGTATGTAATGCGATGAAAATGTAATGAATATTATCCAGAGAAATTATGGATCTGATGATTATCTCAATGTTTCTCGTTTTGACAGAAAAGCCGGTGGAGTGAGTTTTGTCGCTGCAGATGTTTACCTGTCTTTTTATATTATATCTGACGTTGTTGTTTGTCTTACATGCAGGTGAAAATGTGTGCCGAACAAAGAAATGATGGTGGAGAATTCAGAACTAGCTTACAGCCAAGTTAGCTAGGCTTACCTTAAGCACCATTTTCTTCCCATGTTCAATCAGATATCTTTTGTGTCTATGTTTTTAGGCTTAATCTGAACTGGCTTGAATGTAAATTTATCAAGGGAAAGATTTGGATTTAAGAAGATAAACGTTATGAATTATATACAAAAAGAGCTGGTGGACCTCTATAGTGACTTTGTATGTTATACTATGATGAATAACTTTGCTCTGCCTGTAGTATATAGAGTATAATTCAGTCGCCGGTTCTATATCAGCAAATCAGCTTTATGTCATCCATTAACCAATGCATTTTGATGTTATTTATTGTTGTTTTTTTCTATTTATTTTTATGTAAATACAAATTTTCATGTTATTGAGAGTGCTTGTCTGTGTATTTGTGTTATGTTTGTGTTGTACATACTGTATTACATTGTGATATTTTGTACACTGCACATTTGGGAATGTTCCCAGCTTGTTAGCTCGGACAAAACACCTCCACATTGCTTCTGTGTTTTTTTTTTTTTTTTTTTTTTTTTAAGTATCATAATTTTGAACTCTCTTCAAATTCAATTAAACTGAATGCCTGTACAAATGATGGCTTCCTTTTGCCACTTCATTTCACTGTATACTTCATAATGTAGTAAATGTAATGCTTCTTTAATGATGATATACATCAAGACTATGTTTTGACATTGATGACTTGAAATGACAATAATGGTTACAGATTAGCAGAGTGGCTTTCCAACACTAGAGGGCACCCGGTTTGCATGGCAGTAAATTGACATCAGTGTTACTGTACAGTATGCTTACTGTGTTCCCCACGATTTCAACCAGCCACTGTTATTATGGAAATGACTTCTCCTCAAGATAAAGAACTTCATCAAGTTTCAAGAGGATTACAACATAAATAAGACCAATATATTACATGACGTATATGTGTGTGTGTGTGTGTGTGTGTGTGTGTGTGTGTGTGTGTGTGTGTGTGCCAATACAAATACAGTTAAAATGAGCTCCACCTTGACCAACTACAACATTACAACACTGCTTCCATATTAATGCATTGGCAATGATAATCAAAAAGCATACAATATTTTAACACTCTGAAATGGGACATTCAGCCAAATTAGTTATTTATTTACTTTGAATACTTTAATATATATATATATATATATATATATATATTAATTTGTAAATATTTGTTCACGGGTTTTCCCAAACTGTTCATCAGTGAAAGAAATCCTGGTGTGAAATGTGTTTAATAGGCCTACTGTTGCGATGCAGCTTCAGCTTCTCACTTTGCCATGTACTGTAAGTCTGTTTGCCAGTTTTGTTTGGTTATGAACAAACTAAATAAACTATCAACATTACAATTTTTATTGATTTTAAAAGGTCCCTACCCCTTCAGCGATCCATATTTATGGCAAATAAGCATAACAAATCTGTAGCGGTATAGAAGTGTGGTTCCAATATAGGGTGGAGTCATGTCTTGAGTCATATGTTGCTTATATGTTACTTGTCTGATACATTTTTTTTAATAACTGTGCTAAAGGTTAATCTCTGGAAACCTGTTTGGTAGACAAAAAGAGAAAACCCTCCTAAAATTTAATTTATTACATTGCTCATCCCATCCCTGAATTCTCCTCCCATTTTGATGAGTATAGACAAAGGTTTCCATGGAAACTGTACACAGCAGCTGCCTGACCCCTCCTACCCACCCATCCTCCCAAATACCATTCACCCCGACCCACTGCATCTCCTCCTCCTCCTGCTTCTGAATCAGCTGTGGTCTATGTGGGAAACAGTACCAGCGCAATAAACTATTTAACAGTGTTTTAGTGCTTGTGTGTGTGGGGGTGGGTGTGTGGATTAGAGATTGGAGGTTTCATTTGTGTGTGTGTGTGTGTGTGTGTGTGTGTGTGTGTGTGTGTGTGTGTGTGTGTGCTTGTGTAATAGGTGGAGAGATTGAGAAACACATTAGTATGTGTGTGTGCGTTTGTAATCCCCCGCAGAGTTTATGAGTGGGAGGCCTCCACTAGCAGAGGGGTATAACATGGATGATGTTTGTGTTATTCTTCAACCCAGAGCAATAATTTAACAACTCGGTAACAGAAAACCATAACCTCGTCATCATCAGCATTTCCCTTGGATGGTGGCCCCATATCCTTCCAACTGTTTCAGCCCTTTCCTCCAGTCTCTTCTGCTTGATAAACACATATCTGTAGCATGAGAGCTCTGTGAATGAGGTTTCTTAAGGGAAAATGATTTATAGCTGCAGATTTTTCATTGGCACTCAAACGCCTTGAAGTGCTTTTTAAATCGTGAGCCATTACACATCTTTTATAATGGACACAATGGCAGATTTGGCCTGCATGCATCACTAGCCTTGTCTGCCAGTTCATTGGTTACTGTACGTGTTAGTTTTAACCCTCATTAGTGTAATCTCATTAATGTGTAGCTTTTCAATTTCATGCCAGTCAACCCAATGCATTCACTCTTTTCTATATCTTCACACACAACATGAATAGAGCATAAGCATTAAACACATCTAGATTGTGTAGGCCATTATACATAAATGTATATGTGTACAGAACGCAAATGACCACATCAGCATTTATATGAGTGGGTGTCTTTGTCTGTGCAGAAGCACCTCCTTCAGTGAAATCCCATGTGGATTTCACAGCAAAGTAAAAACATTTTCCTGCCTGTCAGAAGCTCAGTTGATATCTGGAGCACAACAACTGAGACCGGAGACAGGTGTGTTTCTTTTATGCCTCATGGGAGAAACGTATTGCACCAATAAGGCACAGGCTTCACAAAGCCCTCCTCTGCGTATACCTGCTAGAATAATACGACTCATTATTTTTCATTACCTCATCCATGGCATTGTTTTAGCAATAATTATTAATGAATAATTATAATTTTTTTTACACTGGAGTTTAAGGCCAAAACCAACAATCTCTATGTGAAATTCTGTGTGTCCTCTTTTAATATGGCACACTTAATATGGCAATTATGCTAATGTATCAAACTTCATGTGGAAAGGATAGGATGCTAAAATGTTTTATGCAGCCATCTTAAATAATAGGAAACTACAACATGACACTGCAGATTATTCCTGACTGTGTAATAAAGAGTGTAAAGTACAGCGCCTGGGATCCCCCTCTACACATGGTGTTACTGTGATGATCTGGGGTAAGGGTGTTAATATAGAGAAAGTGAGAATGAGAGAGAGACTTGGAAGTGTAAAATGAATGAGGGTGATATTTTTAGATGAAAGTTCATCATGGCCTCTCTCTCTCTATACTCGCTCTCTCTCTTTCTCTCTCTCTCTCTCTCTCTCTCTCTCTCTCTCTCTCTTTCTCTCTCTTTCTCTCTCTGTCTGTCACTGCTCTCATCAGTACATGGTGTGGGATGAAGGACTGGGAAGTGAAAGATGTACTACTCAAGATGGACACAATGGGAAAAAAACTAAAACAATTGTGAACATATTGGCAACAATTTCTTCAGCCACCATCAGTTGGGGTTGCATATAAGTCATGTCAACATTTTCTGTCATGGGATAAGATACAGAGAGGCAACTTAAAGTGCAGAAATAAGTGCTAATAATGTATTTTAACAAAAAGACAAGATAAGGTATTTGATCCACGTTGAAAATTACAGTCGATTAATGTACCTCGTCCAAACGGATTTATACTGGAATGGGTTTTAATGTAATAATGAAAGAAACTAATGTCTTCTCAGTGCGTGAAATGACATTCTCTTGGCCAAACATTTCTCTCTTTTGTTTTATTTCAACAAAGCAGTATTAGTCATCTTGTCTGGCACATGGGAGCCTCCATGATGCAGACATCTGTCACTTTAATGCAAGCAAATGATTGAATAGTCCTGGGGCAGAAGGAGAGGATAGGTGGGGGGAAGTGGTGAATGTGTGTGTATGTGTGTGTGTCACTGTGAAAGGGAGTGCAAAACCCCAAACATCTGTTATCCCATTCAGGGAAAATGGATCATTGCAATGCAGTGCAACATCTTGTCTGGTAATTAAAATGTGATTACAATAGAGAGCAGTCTTATTTCTGAATAGATCAAGATATAGTGTTGTAAAAGCCTACAGTGACAGAAAGCAAATGGATTGCACAGAGGTAGGAGGCTAAGAGGAGCTGTGGTTACTGAAGCCTTAGCAGTGCTGTGGAGTAGGTTCTGGCAATGGCCGACTACTGAATCCTTAACAGAAGCTAAAATCCATGCCATAAAACTTCCAGAGCAGAGAAAATCCTAGCTTTCCCACAAGTCAATCCCTTACTTCCTGCAAACTTACTTGTTAGTTTACTCAGGAATGATGCATGCAACACCAGTCCGCCTCCTTTGCCGTGTATCTTCAAACAACAATGAGCCATTATCTTGTCGTGCTTTATCTTGTCGGCACTGGGCCAAGAGTTAAAAACTCTACATGACTGGTGAGATGGGTCTGGTCTGCTGTAATATAATTCATTCAAAGTGAAGATGCCTTAAGGAACCAATGAGAGTTGGGCCTGTTTCCAAACAGAATAAAAAGTCCTCAGTAACCATTTCCAATGGAAAACCTCACACATGAACCTGTTTTCAAACCAAATCCAATATAATTGCACATTTCCATTTTGTTACACAAGATTAAAAAACATATTCTGGGAGAAATGAATGGCAGGCAGAACTCCAAAATGAAATGTATTATTTATCCCTTGACAATGTTAAGTAAGGCCCATTCTCCTCTTTCCAAACACTAAAGAGTTTGACAACTAATTCCTGTGCATTCATGGAAAACTTTTGTCCAACAGCTTCAGTTTGGGGTTTGAGAGAAAGAAAGAAAGGAAGGAAGGAAAAAGGATGAGAGATGGGAGAAAGAGGACAGCAGCCAAGAAACAATAATATAGAACAATGATGGACAAAACTGTATGAGACAATCTATCATCACATCCTGTACAGTGTGTCGAAAATCCTAAATTCTTGATAAATATGCTGTACGCTACTTGCTGTAGTTCGATGACAGCGGTTGAATATTGTCCATTGAGGTCTCCATTTTTTACTGGCATAATGTGCAATGTTGTTCCCTTGGAAAGTTAAACGTTTTATAAAACTTTGGAAGAGTCACATTCTCTCTAGTGGTCAATTCAAATCCATATACTTAAGGTCACATCAAAATGACTGAATGCAAGGTGAATGCACAAGTGAATGTAAGTGGCTGCATCCAATCACTGTTGAGACAGCCAGACAGAGATAGCGATAGAAAGAGAGAGAGAGAGAGAGAGAGAGAGAGAGAGAGAGAGAGAGAGAGAGAGAGAGAGAGAGAGAGAGAGAGAGAGAAAATCCAGTTTTCTTCCAATGAGAGCAGCCTGCTGCGTGCAGCTTCATTTCCGTGCAGCCCCGGTCCTCCCAGCGATGATGTAATGTCATGAATATTGAAACAGGTTGTTTGGTGATCGGGAGGCGCTCGAGTCAGCATCCCTTCTGCCTCCCCATCACCACTACCCTTCAGCATCCGACAAAACACCCAGAAAAGGTAAGAAATTAATTTGGAGCTTCATGATTTTCACGTGATAATCTATTGTCTTTGAGCACACATGCGTTTTTTACATGAATGTGACAACAGTAAACTGTACGAAGGGCAAATGTCTGACTGTGCTTGCCATAGTCCACCCTATGTTCTGTATACTGTCAGGCCTCCAAGGTGGTTTGATTGACTGTTGCTGCTCCCAGTTGTTTATATGAAGAAAACACGAAACGGAGTTATGCTTTCTTCCTTGTTTAGACTAATTTGATATTCTTTATTTAATCAGCACTGAGTGAGCGATTGTGTGGCTGGCAGTCGTTTTTTGTGCTTTTAATACCAAAGAGACAAAAGAAGAAATGCATAAACTGTGGAACAGGTCAAAGCAGCGTTGTGTCCGTTGCTTCTGATACTTTTATTGCTCATCTTCCATCCACTTGAGTAATGAGTCATCGGGCATGTTGGATAGCCTGTGAGGAGATGGCTGACGGAAAACGGCAGAACTCCTGTAAGCCTGGATGTGGCTCATCTGATCTGATCTATCAACAAACTGGACCGTGCTTTGTTTCTTTTGGGTCGATCGAGAATCAGATCAGAGGCCACTCAAACCCTTATTCCTGTCAAGTGAACAGGCGGCGCGGATTAATTGGCTGGCTGCTGCTCCAGGTTTAACAGCCAATGACATTTTCTTCTCTTTGCTCTCTCTCTCTTTTTCTCGCCCATTGCCCATTCGGCACATGAAGCAAATGGCTGTCTAATTACCCGAGCTGCAGCTGATCTCACCGGCCGAGTGCATATAATCACTGGTGGTCACGTACCTGTCTCTGGGCGCTAGCCTAATTAGCCTCGCTTTATGTAGCCTAAAAACCCATCTAAAACATTCACGGTGCGTTTTTTTTGGAGTGCCTGTTTTTCAATAACCACATTATATCGTTTTTCAATCTGGTAACAAACTTGGACTATTTGGTCGACCTGTAGAGAATAACCTTTCATTGTTGAGTGTAATTTAGCCTTAATCATATCCATCTTTTTGTAGCTTTTAGGTCTGGAAAGGCTATTCTTTTCCAACTGCAGGGATACTGGAGGAGGGGATGGATGCTGTTGAGGATGAGCTGAGCCTTTGACACCATGATGAACCCATCCTCTGCCGACTCACCGCGGCAGCCAGACAATAGCAGCCGGAAGCAGCAGCGGTCGTCGTCTCCGGCCGGGCTCAAAGACAGTGGCTCTAAAGCTACACAGAAGGGCAGCAACTCGTCAAAACCCATCACGTCAAAGCAAGGAGGAGGGGGAGGGGGAGGGGGAGGAGGAAGAAACAGCCGAGGTCATTCTCCAGTTTCCACAGGCAGGGAGCGGCAGGCCGGAAGCGCTCCTGCCGTCAGAGGCGCGGCTGCTGTCCAGGCTGCTGGTGCTGAAAGCCCGACGCTGAGCAGGCCGGCGGCGGCAGCAGACAGAGGTGGCATCCAGACAGCAGAAGACTCCCCTCGCCTTGTCGCTGATACCTCCTCATCCTCTAGAGCAGATCCGAACCGCGTCGTCTCCGACCAGCCCTGCGCATCCAAATCCCCCAAACTGAGGAGCAAAAATCCGAGAGGTGGGGAGGCGGCAGCGGCGACGAGCGGCAACAAGAAGAGCTCCAAAAGCACAATAGGATGCGGACCCGGTTTCTGGAAGGAGGGATGCTTGCAGTCCGAGCTAATACAGTTTCATTTAAATAAGAGCTTGGGGAAGAAAGGGACAAAGATGCAGACGAAATCAGCATCCCCGCCGACCTCAGAGCCGGAGCTGTCCCCCGAGCGTGACAGTCCACGAGCAGCTCCACAGCCGGACACGAGACTACAAGAAAATATGGAGAGGCTGGAGGAGGAAAACGAGGATCTTAAGGTAAATTAGTAATATATTACAAGCCTAACAATTTGTATTTGTTTATAGAAGTTGCCATTTTTAGCGTGCGCAATGGTTGCACCTGTTGAATTTGGTTACCGGCTGAATAATGACTACTGCACGTAGAGCTGCAGGCTTTATTTCGATAAATATATTCTGAAAAGGCCCAGAACAATTTTCCTTTGGAGGGCCAGGTTGGATTAAATTATTTTGATACGCATTGTCGTATTTTTCTCCGTGTTTTGCTAGATTGAAATCGAGGAGATGCGGGCAGAAATGGATGAGATGCGGGACACCTTTTATGAGGAAGACGCCTGCCAGCTGCAGGACATGCGCAGAGAGCTGGAGAGAGCCAACAAGAACTGTAGGATCCTTCAGTACCGACTGAAGAAGGCCGAAAGGAAGAGGCTGCGGTTCGCAGAGAGTGGCCAGGTGGATGGAGAGCTGCTCAGAAGTCTGGAGCAAGACCTCAAGGTGAGTCTGTGGCGGGTTGATCATCATTATATAATATCCTCACTTTCCTTCTGCCCAGGTTAATTATCATAATCATATTAACAATTGTTAAATGAGGTTAATGCTGTATTTGCAATTTAGTATACTTTTTAAAAGTACACTTAAGTACAATTTACAAGTACGTTTTTAATAAGTACACTGAAATACCACTTTATGTATTGTAGAATTTGTATATTTATTATTAGTACATCAATTTTGTACTTAATGACATCTATTATGAAGTACACTCTTAGATGTATATATATATATATATATATATATATATATATATATATATATATATATATAGACATATATGTGTTAAATATACTATATAAGTTAAGTTAAGCACAAAAAGTAAAAGTGTACTTAGTACGTAGTAGCAATACATTTTGTATACTTGAATTATATTTCTAATTCACTGAAGTATACTATGTTTTCACCTGGGTGTCTTCTTTTTCTGTCCCTCTCCCAGGTGGCGAAGGATGTGTCTGTGCGCTTGCACCACGAGCTGGAGAATGTGGAGGAGAAGAGGACGAAGACAGAGGACGAGAATGAGAAGCTGAGGCAGCAGCTGATAAAGGTGGAGGTCACCAAGCAGGCCCTGCAGAATGAACTGGAGAAAGCCAAAGAGGTGAAGGGCTGATGACAGTGTGTTGCGTATTGTTTATTTCACCTACTGTGTCTGTGTGCTTATTCAAGTGCAATGCAAATTTGGCCTGAACCATATTGAAGGTCAGGTTGAAGATATTGTAAAATGCCAGAGCAAGATATAGAGTGTTTTCGAGGCGGTAATGGTGCATTCCCATTGCCCAGATTTATGTCCTAATATCCTTTGTACAGTAATATTTGTGAGATAATCATTCATACTTACAAACATGACAAAATGAAAAAACAAATACAATTTCTTTTTGGGGGTGTTTTTACTTTAAGCCTATAAAATCGCACTTGCACTTTCAGTTTAAATTGAATATTTTCATTTTATTTAATTTCATTTATTATACAGGAAAGAATTAAAAGTAACATTAAGTTACAGTTTAAACGGGCCTTTACCAGATATGTCCTCGAGGATGGCTTTAAACAGTCCTGTTCTTCCAATACTGAGTCTTCAGTGCTCCATAAATCTGGATGATATCATTGCCTTCAGTAAGAAAACAGTGAGCTGATGATAATGATGTAACCACTGTTTCCCTGCAGCTCTCGCTGAAAAGAAAAGGAAGCAAGGATGGGCAGAGAGCAGAGAGAAAGACTCCACAGACCCCCACCGAGGTGAGTCAGCATTTACATTATTAGATTATATAGTTATAAACTTGAATGAGGATGAAGATGTTTAATAATGAGGTTGCTGTTGCAATGCAATTTCCAAATAAAAACAAAATGTTATATGCAGAACTAGGCATTAGAGAGTCATACTTTGTATTGAGTGCAAGTAATGTAAGGAAGAATGACTATCACCCACTGCAATAGGCTATGTGCTGAGGTAATGAAACTGATCCCAGGAATGTACATTTATAACTTATACGAGAAAAACTACATTGCTAGGGTCTTTTTTCCCATGTTAACTTTGTGAAAATATATTTACAACTCAGAGGACTGAAAGTAATGGGCAAATGAAGAATAGTTCCTCTCTCTTCACAGGAAGAAAATGATGATTTAAAATGCCAGTTGGCCTTCATCAAGGAGGAAGCCATTTTGATGAGGAAAAAAATGGCAAAGATTGACAAGGAGAAGGACCGACTAGAACAGGAGCTGCAGAAGTACCGCTCTTTCTACGGGGATGTGGACAGCCCTCTGCCTAAAGGTGAGGCCGGAGGGCCTCCCACCACCCGCGAATCAGAGCTGAAACTCCGCTTACGCCTGGTGGAGGAGGAGGCAAACATCTTGGGGAGGAAGATTGTGGAGCTGGAGGTGGAGAACAGGGGGCTGAAGGCTGAACTGGATGACATGAGGGAGGACAGGTACTTTGCACTCATTCGTTAGAAAATGATCTTGATTTACAAGACTTGTTGAAATGTAGTAATAGTTGTAATGGAAAGGAAGTGCATCATATTCCCATATTAGGGAGAATTCAATCCTTAATTTGTGACAAGGACAATCATTTTCATTGTTGAGCTTATCCAGATTGTATAGTGAAAATGTTTAAAAAACAATGGAATAGAAACGAGGGGGCTGTTAAAACATTCAGTCACAGTTATCAATGCTTATTTCCTCTCCTAGTCTGGTGGCAGCAGGAGTGGACAGCTCTGGGATTGGAGGTCAACAGTGCAGAGAGCAGGGCGAGGCCCTGTCAGAGCTGAGGCAGCAGCTTCAGCTGGTGGAGGATGAGGCAGAACTTCTCCGCAGGAATTTAGCAGATGTGGAAGAAGAGAACAAAAAGGTAGATGGATTAGACTGTGCTCCAAAAAGGGCCAATTTCCTCAGCAGGTCCATTGCATTGTTACCTAAGATCCAAGAACAAAACTACTCACAGTGTGACTGTAATACAATAACAACTTTATACACTGAATGGAAATACTCCCCCTTAGTTTCTCTGTCTGGGACTGCTATCTATATACTGTAGTTCGCCCTCAATTTAAAGCCTTGTTAAGCATTGTGACATTTTAAATGTTTCAATCAAAATGGCAACAGACTGTAAATAGTATATGACGTATGTTTTCTGATATTAATAATAATGTTGCTTTAATTTCAGCGATGTAAGATGTAAAGTGTCTCCTCTTCCCTTGAGCTATTATTGGTATCATCTATGACTTTTGATGCCTTTTATAAAAGTCGTCTGTTATCTGAGCCTCATACATAAGAAATTCATATGTGCAAACTAATCATACTCGCAGCACTAAATACACATGGGAATAACATTCTTTTCCATCTTTAGGTGACTAATGAACTCAATAAACTGAAATACAAGGCTGGATCCTATGAAGCTGGATCGAGACATGGAGGAGGTTTGTTTGTTTTTCATCTTTTCAGTGTCTGTCAGTAAGTCATTGTTGCAGGAGACAAAACAACTGCACTGCAGAGCGTGATATATCTGTTCTTTTTCAGCTTGATAAATCTCTATCTGATGTAAAATGCATATGTTTCATAAAGCCTCCAGGAGCTGCACATTCAAGTCTCATTTGCAGAGGCGTTCCACTTTTCATTGTTGGCTTGTTTCAACCCCAGGAGGAGCTGACCCCGCTAAAGTGGAGGCCCTCCAGGAGGAGCTGAAAGCAGCACGTCTGCAGATCAATGAACTGAGCGGCAAAGTCATGCAGCTCCAGTACGAGAACCGCGTGCTGCTCTCCAACATGCAGCGCTATGACCTGGCATCCCACCTGGGCATCCGCGGCAGCCCTCGGGACAGTGACGCAGAGAGCGACGGAGGACGGGATGACGACACCCCCTCAGCCTCAGCGTCCTCCCCCCGCCTCCTCCCTCCCCACCGCAAGCGAGAGGGCCCTATTGGAGGGGAGAGTGACTCAGATGAGGTGAGGAACATCCGCTGCCTCACCCCGACACGTACCCTTTACTCACCTGTAGACAGCCGTTTTTTATCCAGAAGCCTGAAGGACCGGCAGCACATGATAGACATCCGCATCGAGGCGGAGAGGCTGGGTCGGACCATCGATAGGCTCATCACTGACACCAGCACTATCATCGCCGAGGCACGAGTATATGTCACCAACGGGGAGCTGTTTGCAAGGCTGGATGACGATGAGGAAGGTGGCAGGTATAAACATATGAAAGTGGTTAGGAATCACAGTATTTCCCCATTCAACTCACCCTGACCCTTTGTTTAACTAAAGCATGTCAAGAGCTATTTTGAGTCCAAACACACTCTACCTGTGCTCAACAGGATCCGAGAGCATGAGCTGCTGTATCGTATCACCGCCCAGATGAAAGCCTTCAGGAAGGAGTTGCAGAGCTTCATAGACCGGCTGGATGTCCCCAAGCAGGAGGATAAACAGGAAGAGGAGCCACTGTCTGTAAGATGATGCAAACACATGAATGAATGACATGAATGACTGTAATTTCTGTGTTCTCTAATATTCACTTTTCTTACGAATTGTCAATCTGCCCCTCATTCCCTCTGCCCCCCCCAACCTTTTCATTTTACCTGTCATCCATCAAGATGTTCCAGCCCATTATTTTGCTGATCCTCATTCTTGTTCTTTTTTCCTCACTCTCTTATGCTACCATTTTTAAATTGGTATTTCTTTTCACCCTGTTCTTTGTTCTGTAAAGCACACCCTCAATATCATATTATGTACATTTTTTAATGGGTTCTTTTTTTACTTATTCATTGATTTTTAATTTCTGTTATTTTGAACACATCACATAAGGTCACTCAAGGTACAGGACATTATCATTTTCCATGTATGATCCAAGCCACTCATCTACTCAGATGCTTTCAACATTTATTGGAGACCAAACACCTTGGAGCGACACTAGACCGTTAGGTGAGTAATGAGCTTTTTGCTGCCAATCTGATTTCCTTACCCACACAGGTGTTTTAATTTGTGCCTAATTTATCAGGATCTGTCTCACTTTCCTGTTAGTTTACACTTTTTTCACTCTCATTAGAGATTGGGGGCATTATGTAATTCTTCCGAGCATAGCTCGGTCCAATTTCAGCCTAAGCAGACGTGTGTAATCAGCCACAATAACTAAAAACACCTGTGTGATGGGTGTGGAGGGTCTTTTATTAGATTCAAAATGTTATGTTTATAGTGGAGATTTTAATGGGTCTGTAAAGCCAAAAGGTCAAAAAATGGTTTTACCCACACAGATACTTGAACCATTAGGATACTGCTGCAAATGTGTCTCTACAGTATGAAGTTTTCACATGACCGTAGCAATAATCAGGTTGGTGAGCAGTACATTGTAAATACTGAAGTTTGTGTTATGACTGTTGGGGCAATGCACACAGACTATACACAGACACTGTGCATGCCCAGTCACAATAATAACATTGTCATTCATACATTCACACACCATCTGACATTGAAACAAACAATAGGCCAGTGTCTTTCAAGTTCTTCTTCTGCAACTGTCTGAGTCATAATGGAATGTCAACATAATCTGTAACAAATCATACAAATGCCCATGGGGAATATGATAGGAGCGTTGGCATTTCACCCATAGGCCTACATTTGGATTTGACTTATGGGACTCTTAAAATGTCCTTGGTTGGGTCTGAATAATCAAGGCAAAAATGTGCTGATTTGTTTAACCAACGGACCTGACCACCAGGATGGGGGCGGAACAGGTCCACTTCTTTCATCCCACCGGTGGGAAGTTGTACGTCACATATTAGGGCCAGCTGTGGAGAGAGAGAGGGAGAGAGAGGGGGAGACATAGAGGAAAAGAGAGAGAAAGGAGGATTTTATTCCCGTTAATGAAAGCATCATTTCAGCTGTAGGCTGTCGCTCTCCAGTTGTTTTTGCCACTGCATTCCAGTCCAGACTTCATTTCAACTACTTCGTTGGCTCTTGTGCCTGTTTTTCAAGGATATTTATTGCAACTTTCAATATTAGAGGCAGAGGTAAGGGTCGCTTCATCCAAATGGCACGTGCTTCATATGGTGGGAGATGGGAGTCGTTTCAAGATTGATTTTGCGCTCGAGCGGAACAAAAACCGTCAACATCAGAAGTTTGTGTAGAAAGCAAGCTAACTCGCGCGTTATTAGCCTACTACTAACGTTACTTAGCCTATAGGCTACTATGTCGCGAGTAACAAGAGCAACGAATTACTTTTTTCACAGACAGGCTACAGGTCCAGCTACTTGTGTTATCTCTATCAAGATGAAAAACCCCACCCTACCCTCTCTCTTTCCTCGTGATACTCATCCCCCTCTCATGCTAAGTTAGCAGATGAGAAATGGCAGAAGAGTGGGAGTAGCTACTACAGCTACGGATGAGAAAGAGGAAAGGTAACGTTAGGCAAAATAGCTTTTTTTACGGGCAATGTAAGACCTACCGCTTATTTTGCCAGGGACACTCTCATTTAGTGTAACAAACAAATACTGCCCTCAGGTCGTAGCCTACTAAGTGGTTTATTGCCTCTAAAATGAGTGACAGTACTGCTGTTTTTTGTTTTGTTTTTACTATCAACGAGTCTACCACGGCGTAAATTGATTTGTTGCCATGGATACAGCGCATGGCGGTGTCCTGCGACGTAATTAGAGCAATCCGGTGTTGACTAATTGTCGCTCCTGCTGCTTCTTCCAGCTAATCTGGCTCTAGGAAAATACTCATGGTTACAGTGGGTAAAAATACTCCACTGCTCTTACATCAGTGCGCTCCGTGATATTTTTGGCAACCATTTGCGTCGGAGTGGTTATACTGGGTGTCTGTCTTTGCCAGCCCTGGAGTGTCGCCTGCAACGACTCGCGTCCTGTGATTTCGACATAAACATGTAAAAGGAAAACAGCGCAGGGGTGCAGCAGTGAGGAAGTCTTTGAGATAAAAAAGCACCGTGGAGACTCTGGCACACGAATGGCGGT
The DNA here is from genome assembly GCF_008315115.2 of Sander lucioperca. NCBI lineage: Eukaryota > Metazoa > Chordata > Actinopteri > Perciformes > Percidae > Sander > Sander lucioperca. The sequence goes on from NC_050182.1 coordinate 34,447,924, forward strand.
TTGACGTTGTCTCTGTGAGGATATGGAAGGGACCAAAGCGTCCTGTCCCGTCGCCTGTATGAGCACAGCGGGGGCTGCTGTCCCGAGCGCTGCTGTGCGGCCGACGGGGGATTTGGCCGGGTTTGGATAATTGGCGCTTTCAGTATGTGACCGGTCACCAACTGAAAAACAGTTTCAATTAGGACATGGCTGAGTGAACTGTAAAACGTATTTCAATGTATGCTTACAGAGCAGAAATGGATACTTACAAAATAGCTTGGTTGCAACTTCTGATAATTTATCTCATTAAGTTGTTTTTTTAATGTTTTATTTTAATGCGCTGGAGAAATGTGGAGTGCGTTTATGAACGGCTCGGGGCTGCACAGCGGGGGCGGTGCTCGTGGGGGCTACGTCCCGTCTCAGGGATGGGAGTTTGTGCCGTGCTCCGGGATGGAGAGGGCTGATAGAGGCAGGGGCAAAAGTCGCAGCCCGTCGAGGAGGATCTCTTCTCCGCCCACCGTCTTCAGTCACATCTACGATTCCCAGTTCGGTGCTTCAGCGGATGGTAGAGAAGGTGGAGCAGGGACACAGCTTGAACTCCTCAGGGATCAAATGTGGCCGGGTCCCGAAGCCCAGCAGCAGCAAACACAACACACGCGGCTTAAAAAGAAATTTGAGGATTTGAAAAAGCGACACGTACAGGATAAGGAAGGATGGATGCGCGAGAAGGAGTCATTGTTGAGAGAAGTAGCTGACATACAAGTGATTGAACATATTTACTACCCCTGTGAAAGCTATATCTGTGTTTGCCTTTAATGCGACCTGTAGTACCAGTAGCCTATTAACCATGGTCAATGGTACATATGTTCAAGGTGAATTTGTTGTGTTTTATGGTATCATCTCTTATATTCCCAGAATATTCATCAGGGGTTCAAATTAAAAAATATATATATACTTTGATACACCATTGTAAGCATCAGTTTATTATAAAGTACTGATGTCCTTAGTTCTTCTCTGATTGCACTGTGTGATAGCCTATACTGACTGACTAACTTTTAAAAATATGTTCATCTAGCATGGTTGACAAGATTGCTGCCAATGTGTTTCCATGCAGGGGGGGGAGAACAGAAGGATTCTGCTGGACCTGAAGACGGTTTTGGAGGAAGTGCAGGCAGAGGTGAAGAAAGAGGAGGAGAAGAGGGGCGAGCTCCAGCTGCAGTACACCAGAGACAGATGTGCCTGGGAGCTGGAAAAGGCCGAGCTCAAATGCAGGATTGCACAGGTAACTCAGGAATGGTGAAGTGTGGGTGGGTTTTGAGGGTTAAGTCTGTATTCAAAAGCATCTCCAAACAAATAATTAGTCAGTTGCAATTTCAGTGTTTGTGTGTTAGAGCAATGTATAGCTGTGTATGTCTGGTGTGTGTGCTTGAAGACAGTTGTCCAAATACAAATGAACACTAATCTTGTTTAACAACAATATCTAAGTAACTTCACATAAAGAATGCTTTATTGCTATTAATATCTATATGGTTTCTTGTGTGTATCATGTTTGTGTATTTTGTCATGTCTTTGCATGTCTGGCCTCCAGTTTGGTGTAAATTGGGATCGCCACGTTTGCCACCCACATGGCAGGGTGATAAGTCACCCTGGCATCCATCCAACTCAAGCTTCAGCTTAGACAAAAGATTTGCACCAAGTAGACAAATGTTATCCCCGCTTAGCTAGACACAGACACCCAACTTGGCTTTTAACAGCTAACTCTAAGAAGGTAAAATATTAACCTATTGTTGCCTTTGGACAGCTACTGTTAAGTGTTTCTTGAAATGGGCAGAAAATACTTAGAGTTAAGTTTGCATACCTGTGCCACGCTGTGTCAGGCATTGCATGGAACACTTGAAGGACCATGGCTTTTCTTCAAAGCAATATGCTTTTAGGGATTTAGCTTTTTTCTGGTTATATCAGAAGATGGATTTGTGTGGTTGCCCTAAAGTGGCTGTACTCAAAATGCTAAAATAAACAGCTGGCTAGGATTGCTACCACAGGGCTCTCACAGACCGTTCCCCATTACATGAAATATCTAGTGACGTTGACCTTTGACCTTTTGGATATAACATGTCATTACTTTATATTTTTGTCCTATTGGACATTTGATTAGCGTAGGAATTCTTGAGTTATGGCTAAAACCATGTTTTGTGAGGTCACAGTGACTTTAACCTTTGACCACCACAATCTAATCAGTTTGTCCCTGAGTCCAAGTGGACGTTGTGCAAAATCTGAAGGAATTCCCTCCAGGGGGTCCTGAGAAATTGTGTTCACATGAATGGGAAGGGCGTATGTACAAACAGATGGACGGACAACCCGAAAACATAATGCCTCTGGTCACAGCTATTTTCGGCGCGGAGGCATACAAATTAAATGATTCTCTGAGTGAAGTGATGAAGCTCAGAAATGTGGTGCTGGAAGGAAAAAAAGGTGGTGTGCAATCACACTGCAGAGCAGCTGGACGAGACCGCTGCTGACACGACGACACAGGAATGCAACATGTTAACATGGCTTTCCCAGACACAGATGGTTTAACTGCTATAATGTCATTCCCTCTGTGTGAGTAGATGGCACAGTGTTACTGTTCAGCTCTTCTCTTTGTCCTGCTGGCTCTGTGCCTTCTCACGGTGTGGTTGACAGAGAGCCTTATAAAAACAGAGACTTTTACTGTTCTGTTTTGTGTTTGTAAAGCCCATTGTGGCAGTGGGAGAAAGAGGCTTAATCTACTGCAGGAGGTTATAGCATAATCACACGCACGCACGCACGCACGCACACACACGCACACGCACACACACACACACACACACACACACACACACACACACATGTTATCCCTGCTTAGCCAGAGAGACACCCAACTTAGCTTTTAACAGCTAACTCTAATACCCCTTTCACACTGATGGCTCAATCAGGGTTATACCCAGGTTGACTGTGTGTTTGAATGGGGTAATCCTTCTCGATCTACTCGACTTCCTGACCCAGGTCGCCAGGTGGGATTGATCAGGGTAGACTAGGGTTGTTTTCAATGTGAATTGCGCACGACCTGGGCCACTAACAGCCTGGCGGGGCAAATTATGTGATTGGTTGGAAATGACAGTTGGACAGTCGTCACAGGTCCCCGCACACTTTGAAAAAACAACAACATCAATTTTGTCTCACTGTGCTTTACGCTGGGTTTTTACCATAAAACTAGGATTTTCACAGGCAGCTTCAACAACAGCCGAGTGGGTGCCTGGATGTTCACTAGTCTGCCTTTGCAGAGCGGTAGCGGAGTTTTACAAGCAAAACTGCCTGTAATCATTTGTTTGGGACAGGAGAGATGTCTGAATGATTTGTTTCTTTACATATTTGCAAAGTGCTTATGGAAGTCTTTGTGTTTTTACTTGTGTGTGTGAACATGGGTACACAATAATTTGGAATGGAACATGCACACGCACACTATGCAGAAATGTCTATATTTGTTGCACAAACAGACCAAGGGAAATGTGACTTGGAGTTAAGCCATGCTGGGCGGGGATGGCTCCATTGTAAAAGTTGTTTTGTCTTGATGCCACATCCTGCCACAATTTATAGTTTTGGGTATGTGTTTACCCAGTGGTAATCTGGGGTTGCTCATCAGGTTCAAAACACATCAAGTCAAGTTTTCTGAAATCATTAGCAGCTCAGTAATCAAATGACTAATTTACAGACTATCCCTCATTGGGCAGTTTAGAGTAAATTTGTAATGAGTCTTTAACCAAAGTTTGGTCAGCTTTTAGTTCAAGAAAGTAGAATCAAACTGAATATGGCTGTTGATCTTAGACAAGGTTGTTGAAATCCTATTTTCTATAATCAATGTAATTCACTCTTTTATGCTACATTAGACAGAACACAAAAATGAATAGCCTGATAATCAGACTGATTTTTTAACTATTTATTTGTATGATACAGCTGCAAATAAGTATTTGAACACCTGTCTATCAGCTAGAATTCTGACCCTCAAAGACCTGTTAGTCTGCCTTTAAAATGTCCACCTCCACTCCATTTATTATCCTAAATTAGATGCCCTGTTTGAGGTTGTTAGCTGCATAAAGACACCTGTCCACCCCATACAATCAGTAAGAATCCAACTACTAACATGGCCAAGACCAAAGAGCTGTCCAAAGACACTAGAGACAAAATTGTACACCTCCACAAGGCTGGAAAGGGCTACGGGGAAATTGCCAAGCAGCTTGGTGAAAAAAGGTCCACTGTTGGAGCAATCATTAGAAAATGGAAGAAGCTAAACATGACTGTCAATCTCCCTCGGACTGGGGCTCCATGCAAGATCTCACCTCGTGGGGTCTCAATGATCCTAAGAAAGGTGAGAAATCAGCCCAGAACTACACGGGAGGAGCTGGTCAATGACCTGAAAAGAGCTGGGACCACCGTTTCCAAGGTTACTGTTGGTAATACACTAAGACGTCATGGTTTGAAATCATGCATGGCACGGAAGGTTCCCCTGCTTAAACCAGCACATGTCAAGGCCCGTCTTAAGTTTGCCAATGACCATTTGGATGATCCAGAGGAGTCATGGGAGAAAGTCATGTGGTCAGATGAGACCAGAACTTTTTGGTCATAATTCCACAAACGTGTTTGGAGGAAGAAGAATGATGAGTACTATCCCAAGAACACCATCCCTACTGTGAAGCATGGGGGTGGTAGCATCATGCTTTGGGGGTGTTTTTCTGCACATGGGACAGGGCGACTGCACTGTATTAAGGAGAGGATGAGGGGGCCATGTATTACGAGAGTTTGGGGAACAACCTCCTTCCCTCAGTTAGAGCATTGAAGATGGGTCGAGGCTGGGTCTTCCAACATGACAATGACCCGAAGCACACAGCCAGGATAACCAAGGAGTGGCTCTGTAAGAAGCATATCAAGGTTCTGGTGTGGCCTAGCCAGTCTCCAGACCTAAACCCAATAGAGAATCTTTGGAGGGAGCTCAAACTCTGTGTTTCTCAGCGACAGCCCAGAAACCTGACTGATCTAGAGAAGATCTGTGTGGAGGAGTGGGCCAAAATCCCTCCTGCAGTGTGTGCAAACCTGGTGAAAAACTACAGGAAACGTTTGACCTCTGTAATTGCAAACAAAGGCTACTGTACCAAATATTAACATTGATTTTCTCAGGTGATCAAATACTTATTTGCAGCTGTATCATACAAATAAATAGTTAAAAAAATCATATATTGTGATTTCTGGATTTTTTTTTTAGATTATGTCTCTCACAGTGGACATGCACCTACGATGACAATTTCAGACCCCTCCATGATTTCTAAGCGGGAGAACTTGCAAAATAGCAGGGTGTTCAAATACTTATTTTCCTCACTGTATATATATATATATATATATATAAAATGCTGAACAATGTGGGGAGTCAAAGAAATGGACAAGAATGCATGCAAACCAATGCGAGGAGGTCAGTAGAGCAAATGGGTGTAACTTCATTTCACTTCGAAATGAAATGTGTACAGTTTGGTGAACAGCATTGGTGTGAAACTCCTCTTTCATTTTCCACATGTTGGCTTCACTGTACCAGTGCAAAGGAGATCCCATTCATTTTTAGCTCAGATGGAGAGCGAAAACAGAGGGTGTTAAAGAAGGTAATTGTTAGGTAATTGTTGTTTGAATGCTGATACTGATCATGCTTCTAACAATCCAGAATAGCATGTCTGAGAAGAGCCTTTTGAGGTAATTAGCTGAATGAGTCATACAGTAAAGAGGGCTCAGCTGAACTCTTTCTTGCAGTTTGCTATGTTAAGCTTGTTTGTATTGCACTGTTAGCTGGACAGCTAGCTTTTGTTCGTTATTGCACTTTGACTTTAAAAGAGGTAGCACAAAATCACAAGGAGGCGCCCAGAATACTGTAGAGGATTATCCAAGCAGCCAAGTGTATTATACAAACCCAAAGTAATGAATGGAACAAGTGGTGGATAATGTAGTACCTGGGTCTAGGGTAAGTTGGAATTTTGAGGTCACTTTAAGTGAAATGGTATTTGCAAATCATGTGTCATAGTGAATATATCCATATCTGTACTTAATCAGGAGAGTGTGATTGAACCCACAGACTAAAGTGCTGCATAATTACCTTCCCCAAGAAGGTTATGTTTTCAGTTCGATTTATCTGTTTGTTGGTTTGTTTGTCTATCAGCAGGATTATGGAAAAACTACTGGCCCGATTTTCTTGAAACTGTGGAAGGGTGTAGCATTGGCCAAGGAAGAACATTACATTTTGGAGCGAATGCAAATCACGGGCGGACACACAAACTATTTATCACTTTCATTACCTTTGCAAGATAGGGCGATTGCGCTACAATCATGTGGTGTCGGAATAATCAGTTAAAATTACTTCCCGACTGGGAAAATTCACATTGCATTAACATTGTGAGATAGGGCATGCCTTGGTGAAAGTCTTAGCTCTCCCAGTGCCCTTCTAGTTGCTTTTTAATCAAGTTTTATTCATAAAATTTCCACATCTTAGATATGTTTACGTATTTCTGAGCTGTGGTTAGAAGCCAGTTTACGTCCCTTTTGTTGGTCAATTGATTGGTCGAGAAACTAAAGATCGGTAGCTACAAACAGTTACGTGCTTGTTCTATTCTTGCTATTTTAATTACACACCTTTCCTCACAGTAGGATATGGCTGTGAATGTAGCTACTGTATGTTGGTTCCACATCCCTTTTGGGCACTTCTACCACCAAATACCAAGGGAGCATCAAAGGTCCCAGGCAGATATTTCCTGGCATATTTCTTCGCATGCCACTGAGTTATGAAAGCTGCGGGCAGCTAGTAGACATGTCACTCTGCCTTAGCAGCCAACTCCCCTCCTCCTTTTACCTCGACTCCCCACCTCCTCTCGGAATGTGACATTGTACAAGGCTGTGTGTCCGTTATTTATAGTGGGTCACCGTGGTGACACAGTTACCTTTATATACCCTGTGCCATACAGTGACAGACTGGGTGTCCAAGGCTAGCAGGGGATGGCTCTGATAGAGTTGTGTGGGTGCATGCATGGGTGTGTTTTCCCTAAACTGGCTAAAATGATGTTGACCCGTGTCCCTGTTTGCATGTAAAATTCCTTTAGTTTTCTTTTTAAGAAGACAGTTTTTCTTTGCTGTCTCAATTAATAAAATTTTTTATTTTGACTCCAAACCTCTTATATTTGCACTTTCACTATTTGTTTACATTTGGATGTTTAAATAGACTGTGGACAGCACCCATCTGCATCCGTCTGTAATTGTGGAGAACTTTGAGAAGAGCCACAGGCAGACAGAAAGGGTTGACTTGTTTTTCTACACCATAATTTCATGACCCCAGGCCACAGGCAGAAATAGCACCATGACCGAGGCTTGTAAGAAGGCTTTGGTCGCTGTCTGTGACTGAACACTGAAATAATACTCAGGCATGCTCATATGCATTCTCTACCTCTTTCTAACACACACACACACACACACACACACACACACACACACACACACACACACACACACACACACTACATACACGTACATATGCTCAGGCGTTGTCTTGGGCTCTTTCCAGCCCGAAAGCCAACATTTCTTTCCCTTTTTTTTTTACGCGCAACAAAAATGCACATATTTACCACAGAATGCACAGATCTATATCACACCCTTATCCTTAAATACTACAAAAAAGGGAAAGTGTCTATATCAGATAACTCCTTTGCATTATCTCGTTGGTGGAGGACATTTCAGATTAGTTTTCCTAACACCATTATCTTATCCAGATGTACAAATCAGACCACCATGACAAACCTTTGATGTTATTAAATTCAGTCTGTTTTTAAGCCCTTTTTTTCTAGCATTTTTTTTTTGGCAATATTTCTTATTCATTCTCAGTAACGTGACAACATTTTTTGGCCTTACGGTTTTGGCCCAAACACAGTGAAATTTCCAGGGGAAATGCCCAGGGTATTTCACTTGAAAAGGGCATTGTGCAGGGGCACCCAGTAATATTCTCATTAAAACAAAAACATCCAATTGAACTAATGAAATTGGCATTTTTATAATGTGTTGAAAGGAATCGGAAGTCCTGTCGTATTTGTGTTGAAAGATCCTCTTTGTCTGAATCTGAGAGGCCACATGCATCCTCTACAGACACATTTTTCTGTGCCTGAATCTGCCATATCCTGCACTGCATCCTGTGTTAGTGAAGTACCATAGAGAAGAGACTTGAACCCATGAACCCTGCGTGTGAGTTCTTACAGGATATTTTCATCTATCTTCTCTCTTTTCTCCCTCTTCCCTCCTCTGAACCCACTCACACTTGTCCCCATGGTGCATTATTCCCCCACTTCCTCCACCTTCTCTTCCTGCCACTCCTTCATTCTCTTAATTCCACTTTTAACAATTTCTCTTCACTCCTTCCTTGCTTGTCTTATCATCTGGCTCTCATCCTCTTTTTCTCCAACTGTAATCTATCCTTTATCACCACTGACACGTATTCTCCCACTCTTTCCCTTTCCATCTTCCTGCTCCCTTCTCTCTCCTCCTCTGTGCCCTCTGCACTCCCTGTCTGTTTCCTTCTCTTCAGTTGGAGGCTAGAGAGGGTGCTGGGTTGATCAGTGGAGGGGTCCAGTCAGCGGCAGTTCCTGGCTCCGTGGCGTCACGGAGCGCTCGAGAACAGAACGGCGAGACATCAATACTCCGCCGGGAGAGGGAAGAGCAGCGGAGGCTCCTGGCGGACACACACTCGACAGCCATGGACCTGCGCTGTCGCCTGGAGCACAATGAGAGGGACTGGTTAAGGGAGAAAGCCGAGCTGCTGGAGAGGTTCGACGTGGAGAGGAGGGAATGGGAGTGCCAGCTGAAGGATATGCAGAAGAAAATTGAAGAGGTAAGATGCTCCAAATGTGTCCGAATGAGAATATTTCTGCATTTTGTCTTTGTTGTTTAATTATTTGCTTTGGGGTTAAGGTTGGATTTAGGTAAAAGCTAGGCAAGTGAATGATTAGATAAAGGAAAACCTTCAAAAGTATGTAATGCCATTTTCAAACGTATGAAACTTTGCTCCATTTGTTGTGTATGATATATGGCTTCCTATGCACTGAGCAGCCTACAGTGTTACACACTTCCCTCCTACACATCCTGTTCACCATCCACACTGTCAAAACAATATCCCTGATCAGTGCAGCTGCAGAGTATGAGGAAAGAGTTCTATTCTAGTTCTAAGCTATTTCTCTGATCTCTGTGTACTGAGACAGAGGCAGTGATTGAGACAGCCTATGACCTGGACTGATGTAGACAGAAGCTGGCATGTAACAAAAAGAACATTTAAGAGAGAGATTACTGTAATATACTCCTCCATAGGTGGCTGTTGATCATATGTGATAGTCAAAAGACCAAAACAGAAAAGCTTATTTATTGACAGTCACATCTTTTCATTTTGTTACATTTTTTCGTTATTTGTTGCATGCATTCACAATGTGCATTTACATTATATAATGACAAATAATTGAATGAATGAACAAAAACTTTAATATTCTTCTTCATTGTTTGTGTTTGGAAATATGCCCGACCATGTCAGTTAGAGCAAATTAAATATTAGATCGGTCTAACTTTTAGTTTTTGTTTGTATACTTAAGCAGAATTGTGCTAGGGGAATATGAGAAATAGAGCTAAAACAACTAGTCAACTAAACAGTTAGTATAGTGACCAAAAAGTAATATTTTACAATTTTGATAATCAATTAATTGTGAGCTCTAGGAACTTGTTATAAGCCTATTCCCTTATTTGACAAACCAAATGATCAATCAATTCATCGACCAAGTATTCAGCAGATTTATTTATAATAAAATTAAATGTTAGCTGCTGTCCTAATGACAAAGTTGAACTTTTTCAGCTTGTTGGGTTAAAAGGCTTGACTTAGATGAGAATTAGTAGATAAGAAAGTATAACAGGATAAGGCCTGTCAGAAAAGGGAAGTAATTCAGAGCAAATTAATGGCCCTAAGAGAGAGGAACAAAGCATGGGTAGTGACAAAGCCTGAGTCAAAATCTGACATGCCCAGAGGAGCAGATTAGTGTTTTTAATGAGGGAAGCCATACAAAAGTAGTTGGACAGAGTGCGAAGGCACTGGAACAATTTTCTATGAAAAGAACATGTGGCTCTCATTTGCCCCTCCGAGAGCAGAAAATGAGAGAGGAAAACAGCAGCGGAATAAAGCAGGCGAAAAGGCACTAGTCCCATCTAGACTTTGCGTGATGGGAAGGGAGCCCAGTCAACATGAAATAGTTACTATTTTAGGATCCCATGTTAGGAGGCCAGAGGTTATCCAATTTTATTTGAAAGAATTCTTTGAATGTTTTCTTTTTTTCAATCCTCTGTGGTCTAAATATGTTCAAACGATTCAGCGCTATGCTGTCTTCTCATCATCCCATATCAGTTTGTGGTGGTGTGTGTGATGATGAAGTATTACTTTATAATAATATTATGCCATTGTCATTCTTTATATTGTCTCACCTCATTCTAAGCATCCAGTTAGAGTAGATTCATAATGTATGCCCCTTTAAACACAATACTCTACTTACTACTCTACTTAGGTGTACCTTTTTGATCTAATAGACAATATAATAATATCATTAGATAAATCAAAAAAATGTATAAATGTCAATATTTAAATATGTTTTTGTTTATATTTGGTGTATTTGACTGATGTTTAATTTGTTTAATGTAATATTGCGTTTGCTCAATCCCATAGTGGGATAGTAAAGTGCCCATATTATGAAAAAATCACTTTTTCTGGGATTTGGGGTGTTATTTTGTGTCTCTGGTGCTTCCACACACATACAAACTTTGAAAAAAATCCACCCATGCTGTTTAGAGTGAGATACGGTTTCTGAATGTGTCCTGCCTTCAGTCTCTGGGTGAGCTGTTCAAAGTCGGCACGGCTTGTGACGTCACAAGCCGAAACGAGCAGGCTAACCGCAACCATTAGCTCGTAGCGTTAGCATGCTAACGCTATGGCTAACGCTAGCATGCTAACGCTAGCATGCTACCTCGTTCTCAATAGCAAAGCACTACTACAACACACACAAGTTCACCATAATCTACAAAAGAACTACTTACATGTGCGCCCTCATTTAGAAGTCTCCCAGCTAATCCTGCCTTGTAACTGACCGAAGTTGTAGAAACAGCCTTTCTTTTACTGTCTATGGAGCTAGCTAGCTGACATGATCTACATCTGAGCTACTGGGCATGTGCAGTGCAATCAAAGATAGTACAGAAGAAGAAGAAGAAGAAAAGAGGTCTCACTCTGTAGCTAAAACAGAGACCAGCTGAAAAGAGGATCTGCAGCAGTGAGAGAGAGCACTGCAGTACAACACAAATATGGTGTTTTTTGAAAATTAAACCATGTAAACTTATTCTGGTACAACCTTAAAATACAATTATGAACCTGAAAATGAGCATAATATGGCTGCTTTAAAGAATACATTTCAAAATGACAAAAGGGTCTTGTTTGTTTCATTCAACATAAGAGTAATGCAATAAGGCTAAAAAAAAAAAGATGACCTCTATTTCCTTTTCCTGTTTCTAGCTGTACTGTGATGTGAGGATCAAGCGAGAAGGGACCGGACTAGACAGTGGGAGGCAGGTCGACGATAACGTTGTGCACAGACTCAGCGTACGCTCAACCAGCACCGGATCCAGCCTGCTCAGTGACAACGAGCCGCTGAGCAGCAGCAGTCTGTCAGAGCCAATCAGACATCCTCCTTTACCTGGTTTTGGTCGCAACAGAAACATCAGTGGCAGCGATCGCGTTGGCAGAGATGGTCACCACTCCACCTTCTTCCAAGCAGACAGCCTCTTTGAATTTGGCGTTGGTGGTCAGGTCACTCAGAATGAGCATTCACAACCTGAGCAGGTAGATGAGTTAAGATCCAGAGGCACTTGGCAGCAAGACTCAGCCACTGATAGCAAGGAAGCTGTGGATACAATGGAGCTGGATGCTATGTTTCCTGGAGCTCCTGGATGTGGAGTGCCCCAGAAGAATGTCTCATACGGGAATGAAAACAATTTTCGTCCTGAAGAAAGTCCTCTTCAGCTGAGTTACGGCAGCGACAAGAAGAAGAACACCACTGCTCTCAATGCTGTGAGTGTTTCAAACCATGTTTCTATATGTATATATAGTATAGACACATTGGTGTGGTCGTCATTCCTTGCCTTGTCTTTTTTTGCTCTGCTGACACATATTTGTTTAAAGGTGCGCTATGCAGTTTTTAGCCATTTCTTTGCTGTTTTCTCGCTTTTTGCTCGCAGGTTTCTCTATAGAGCTCCCCCTACAGCTTCAGAATAGATATTTGACAGCTCCTATGTTTACTTGTGTCTGACTCCTTGCTCGGTCAGTCTGCCGTTTCCTCTTTCTCTGTTCCTCGACAATGCTTTCCTAGCTTTCTGCATCTTTTTTGCCGGCTCAGCCATGACGATAGTGTGAAAAACTCCATTGTTACCTTGTTAGCCGGTTCCTGAATGGGCGTATGTGTGCAGTCCCGTGAAGCAATTCGTTACATCACGAGACCTGATATCATACGATACTTTCTGACGCTGAGGCCAGCGGCTCGCCGGCCGAAAGTTGCAAGGGTGGTTTTTCCGCTCACAGGCGCTAGGGGGGAGCGAGACGACCACCATTCAACTCAAAAAAACTCATATAACCATTCCAATGACTCTGAAGCTGTTCAGTTAAGGTAAATTAAGCTAAAAAAAAACTGCATAGTTCCCCTTTAATCATCAGTGTTACTGTACAGTCACTCCTTGGTTTCTATAGTCTATATAATCCTCTTAAACTACCTCATCATCAATTTTAAGTTTTATTTTTACGGTACTTCAACAATACACAGTATCCAGCATGTCTGATTGTATCTCTGTCTCTCCCTTATCTGTGTCTCAGGCTCTGAAGGAGATAGCTCTTGTAAGCGAGGAGCTTTGCAGCTACCAGGATGAGATCAGAAAGAAGAGTGGGGATAAGAGGTAATTAAATCCCCTTTGCTATGGAACTATGATAATCACTGTGCCTGTTATGTCTTGATGCTCTTACTGTAAGAGTGAATGCATTTCATCGTTTCGTTCCCTTCAGGAATCGGTTTGAATCCCTGTGTCTACCTGAGGAGAGTGAGATGTTGTGTGGCCATGAAAACACCCTACTGGAGGTGGAGGAAGCCCCCTGCGACCTCAGCCAGATTTACAAAGACCTCCGGGCCTTGGAGAGGGAAAACTGGATCACCCTATCACCAGATCACACCTGGAAGGCCGACAGAGGGCCAAGCAAATCCTGGAAAGCAAACACTTTTGATCCAGACAGCTATGGAGAAACACAGACAAGCCCTGGAGTACTCTCTGAGATTGATACAGCAGGTCCACCCATCCCTCCCCGCACCTCCTCCTGGAATCTGAGCTCCCCCACCCATCCAGACACAGAACTCCACATCCCGGAATCCCCCATGATGACAGCGAGGAAGTGCCATAGCCCCTGTGTTCTAGTGGACAAAAAAGGTAGCAGCCCGTCTATTGTCAGGAAGTTCGAGGCCATGCTACAAGAAAATGAAGGAAAAGTTTTAATAGACGGTGTTGTAGCATCGTGCTCTGTACCTGCTAACTCTGAATGTAATATGGGCTGCTGCCACAACCGGTGGTCCTGTGATGCAAGCAAGTTCACTAGCAGTAAGCTGTCGACATACGGGACTGTCCAGAAAAGCTTCTCTGAAGTCAACATTTTGACTGCTGGAAAAGACTTGCGCTCGGATTACTGCCCTGGTGTCGGGAACTTGAAAAGCTCTGAGCAACAAATGCCTCAGATTGTCAAAGAGTTGCCTTTAGATTTGCTCTTGTCCTCTCTCGAAATACCACCTGCCAGCCCCAACCTCCAGGGCTCCAAAAGAAACATAATGCTGGAACAAAAAACAGCTGAGTTCAACAGAACTTTGTTTCAGGCTGAGATGGGCCGTGGCGTAGAGGAACCAGACAGTTTTATACGTACAGATGCCGGCTCAGTGGGTTGCCAACCAGTCTTTCCCCCAAGTTGTGCATCAGATGAGATTTTACCTCCCAGGGAGACACCATTTCATCCAAATTGTACTGATGTCACCACTAGCGTCATGGGTGTGCATCCTGAAGTCACATGTTCTACAATTCAGAACCCCAAGCTCCAACCAAGGCGAATGAGATGTGGTACTGGAGGTCAAGAGGTTAAAATGAAGCAAGAAATCCTTTCTGACCATTCATCTGAACCACAGCCACAGATTATAAGCTCTCAGAGTCCAGCACACCATTCTGAGGTCAAGCACAAAGTTCCAACAGCAAGCAGTCCTTCCAGGAAAACACAGCGTAGAGGGGCCACAGAGGATCTCTTTTCTGAGCCTGTCTTACCTGCAAACACCCAGCCAGGTCCGAATGTGGACAGTTACAGCTCCAAGAATGAGAATCCCCAGGGAGCAAGGTCTCAGTCGGCCAGAGCTGGTGGTTCACTCCAGCAGCAGTCTACTGAGAACAAACAAAGACAGATGACACAGCCAGGGCAACAGGCACAGCTAAGGCATGCGTCTGTTCTTCCTTCCCAGTCAGACTCCTCCAGACCTGGGCTTCGAATGATGAATGACCATCCCTGGAGGGCCCTTACTCTGGCTGCGTACCCACGGCCTGAGGGATCCAGATCCAACTACGGTGCAGTGGAAAGGATTCTGAAGAATTATGAGAGTGCAGCCCGGGCTCAACAGAACCAGAGCCAACCGAACGAGATGGCTTCAAGTCCTTTGGTCAGTGTCAGGCAGGAGGAGAACGTCACAGAACTGGATATGCTGGACATGGACCCTCTGCCCTTACTTCCCACTCCGAGACACACACAGACTTCACACACCTCACAGACGCACACCACACATGCACAGCTCAGCAGCCACTGCGCCATGGGTGTGAAAGAGATACATCTAACAGTGCAGGTGGGTAGTGTCTGAAAAATACAGTCTGCATTCACACTTTCACATATAAGCTACCGCCTTGCCACTCAGCAGGTGTGCTAATCACTCTACAGATGTTAGGATTTAGAGGCACTCTCTTGGAATAACATATGGAAGTCTGCACATTATTTGACTAAAATACATTAAGTCAAACTATATTTTCAAGGCCAATTACACCAGTGGACCTGGGTGAACTTGCACATTTCGTTCTGTTTCATTCCATTCTGAAACACTAAGCGATTGCCCTTGACTGAGTACGGCTCCGGTGGGAATGTTGTTTATTTCTGGTATGTGCTAAGAGACAGAAGCAGGCCAGAGCCTCCATTATTATCTGGGCATCTGGGCCATTTCACTGCTTAAAGGTTCCTAACAAAAGGAACTGGCAGTGTGGCATATAAAGTACTTGGCAGGAGGTCTGTCACCCTCAACAACTTGTCTTTCATCTTCCAGTCTTTCTATGGGGCCTCGTAGTGGAAGTGTTTTTCTGGCCTTTGTGTGGTAATTACAGAAGTATCTGCAAGAAGCCAGCTGAATAAATGCCCTTGGCAGAGCACAGAAATGAGAAAGCTGAAGTGATTACGCTGCTTTAAAGTCATGCAAATGTTAACAAAATCGTTCGAGCGATTATCAAACCAATTTTATTTGACCTCATAGAAAAAACGTATTAGAAGGCACCACTTTAGTTTAACCTTAACCCAGGAGCACTGTCCAAAATAAAATGCTGAAGAATTTGGCAGCAGAACCACAGCATGTGTAAGGTATTCTGCTTCAGATGCTGTTCTCTCGACCAAAAAGAATGGGATCTACTTGTGTGACCTTTCCACATGAGCATGTTCCTGTTTGAAATATGCCTGTTGTTTCCCCCAGGGTCAAGAAGACTTCCGATGGAACACGTGACAAAATGTAAAGTATCTGAGTGTGTGAATTTAATTGTTGATAGAACGGTGTGATAATCCTAAATGGTAATTCATTTGTTTCTCCACAGGAGAAGGAAGAGACCTCTGTCTCCTCCTCCGTTCAGAGGAACTTCTCGAGACCTGCCCGTCCAGCCAACCGACGCCTCCCCTCCCGATGGGCCAGCCGCTCCCCCACTTCCTCCTCCTCTGCCTCCCCCTCTCCCTCTACCACCCCTGTTGTGCCTCCATCCTTCCCCCTCCAGAAACACAGCTCCTCTTTTACCTACTCACACGCCTTTCACAAAGAGACCGTCATCATTTGACATCCAAGAAGTCTTCAGTGATAACCTCTGAACACTGAACGTTCCTTTTCATTACTGTTGTACATACCAAACCCAGACTGCTTCTCCACTCCTACAGACTAAAGAAGTGCTTTAGTTGTGAGTTCATCCACTCACCTTTTAGAATGTATGTGACATCCAGTGGAGCCTAACTGACCAAGGAAGGCAAGAAAAGGATCTGAAGCAGCTTTACTTATTCATTCAGCAGTTTGCTCCCATGAACCTGCCAGGCATCATGCATAGCCTCAGAGGACAGTGAAAACATCCCATCCACTGATCATGCATTTATGCCAACCATCTGAATGGATGTCCAATGCTCAGGTCTGGATTCTAGCCTTGACTAGTGTAGCCTTGCAGATCTACCAACAACACACCCTCCTTCTCTTCTATAAACTGTTTTTACACCTTAAAAGCGATGCTTGCCCATATTCAGATGATCCAAAAACTTCCAGCCAAATGAAATCCAGAGTGATGTATGTAATATGTACTGTATTTTGTATTTTGTGTGCAACATGTTTTGTGTGCTTTTTGCACAAAATTTGATGTTACAAACACAATATGCAGCATCATGCTGGGTCGGAGATAAAGTGGCAGTGAAGGAGACATTCCCCCCTAGCCCTAGCATCACTCTGTGTGCTGAATAAAGCAGTGTTGGTTTCTGCCTTCTTGAATATTACCTACAGTACATGCCTGGACTGTACCTTGCCTGTGACTTAAACATTTTGCTTTCCATCCATGACTGGCTTTACATTTTTTTTTCATGAATACAGTAACACAAATGTGATTGTGAGTTCCTTTTTTTTTTTTTTTTTTACAACTTTGTACCAAAGGCTGGTTTCGTTATATGCATTTTTCCTGATTTGAAAGTGAAATGCATTGTTTGGAATGGCTTTAATTTCTTGCTGTCAACTCATTGCTAATGTTTTACAATCAAAATGTAAAACATAATTCACGAGAGCCTGCTTTTGTGCAAAACAAATAATTATGCTTGTGACCATTTTTCTACTTTTACTAATTCTGAATGGTCATATATCAGGACATTACTCAACTGAGTAGTACAGTTTTTTCGGTCAAAGTGGTGAATCATATGATAAAGGTGAGGCCTTTGCTGTTCTTTTTGTGTAATAAACATAAGGACTTAATGCTTTCTCCTCTCTTTTCACATCACATACCAAAGTATCTACATTTGTAATAAACTTGCATTATACTGTACAGTATGTTATGTTGTCATGCTGTGCAGCTTTAACTGATTGAATAATTACACTTCTAAAAATGATTTATTGCCATTTGTGAAGCGTGACTGTGAAGGCACCAGTACAGCATAACACATTATAAAGAGAGCGCTATTATACAGTAGTGTTTCAAAAGTTGAGTAACCCTGTGCACAAACCTGTTTAGCCTCATTCACTCTGTATGTATCAATTTCCACAATAATCTTCAATATTTGGGTTAACAAACTACAAGCTAAGCCGACCTTACGGCTGCGCAGTTGCTGTGCCCCAGTGCAGGCCTCTTTAATCCGTAGCCTACAATTCAATTAATCAAACATGGCACAGAAATATGTCTGCATCAAGATGAGTCCTAGGTGACCGTCTAGCTCACAAAGATGAAGCACCAGGACCAAACGACTGTCTGGCTCCTTCAATCTTGCTGGCTGACATCTCTGGTGACACTGTGATCTCTGCCTCTTAAGTGATGGCTGCAGAGCTACGTGACAGCAGCACAGGGACCATCCATCCCTTTGATAGCGTGGGTGTGTGTTGTTTTTATGTTTGTGTTCAGTATGTATGTATTCCTCCATAAATGTGCCATGCATTGTGTTGTCTAAATGTGTGTGATTCTGTTTACATCAGATGGTGTAATAAGTTTGCCTGTCTGCACTGTCAGGTCAATTATTTAGTTTTGCACTTTCACACACACAAATATGCCCATTCACACACACACACACACACACACACACACACACACACACACACACACACACACACACACCACACACACATCCTTGGCCCTGAGTGGGACGGACACCCAACCCATCAACCTGAAACTTTGCACCCTAGGCTGACTGGAATAACAGGTGCAACAATGTTATGGTGCCAGAAATCCTACCCTGGCGCTGATATAAATATAAATATTGTCATCCTTCTTGATGCCTAGCCTATGGCGCTCTGTTGGCTGTCTCTCACTGTTTTCCTGCGTGAAGGCTGGGCAGGAGCGTGGATTCCTAGTACTACTGGCCTGTGCTCAAGTCTGGAGGTTTCCAGATGCTGAAAACATTATATAACCAGTACTAACTGTTTTAAATCAAGTGCTGCTTAAAACAAAATAACACTGGAAAGAATGTATGGAACAATGTGTATTGTATCATGCAAACATAGAACACAGGTTCAGCCAGAGACAAGGGTCTAATCAGACGGCTGATACAGCTTGTTTCCATTGATGCTCCAATAAAGGTCCACACAGACACACCCATTGACCATGTACACTGTTTGATCTAATTTGATTTGATTGGTCTAAACCAGTACTTTCTGTAGTCCTCATCCTCTTACAGCCTTGAGTAAAAGAACTGAGATACAATTTTCATACAAACAGTATACATGGTAAAGCTTGATTGGCCTGCAAGGAAGCTCTTGGCCATCTTTAGCACTGCTATGTCCACTGCAGTGCATAGCCAAACCATTAGGTAAATATTTGCAGAATATTTCCCTCTTATGTCAACAGGGATGAGGGTCATATCAGATTCCTTAGGAATGTTTTTGACGTTTTTGACTTTTTACTAAACCAGTTTGAGATAATACCACTTTTGCCATTTGGTCATATGGTTTTTACAGTTTAGGACGGTTGAATTTTGTCTTTTAATGACTGAGCATAAGGAGTTGCTGTAGACACATCCGAGTTGCTGCTGCTGTGGAAAGGTGTTTATTGGCCCTCCAGTGTCTCCTGGCTCTCTGCCCTCCAGCTCCACTGACCTCCCACACCTCATAGGAAACCTCCAGGCCCCTGTGAGTCTCTGGCACCTGCCAACCTGCCATTCTTCCTGCCCTGAAATAGACCCTTACTGGCACATATCTGGTGCGTGTGTGTGTGTGTGTGTGTGTGTGTGTGTGTGTGTGTGTGTGTGTGTGTGTGCGTGCGTGCGTGTGTGTGTGTGTGTGTGTGTGTGTGTGTGTGTGTGTGTGTGTGTGTGTGTGTGTGCATTGGAATAGAGCAATGCTGACTGCAGTGCATTCCCTGACTTCCTGTGGAGCCCCAGACAGCTGCATATTGATCAGTACACTGATGCATCACTATAGAAGCCACATACAGTACACACAGCACCACATACTGAAACACACACAGACGTACAAGCAACGACATTTGTGTATGTCTCCCTCTCTCTCTCTCTCTCTCTCTCTCCCATTAGCCAGTTTGTAATTTCAGACAGGTGTCCATTATCAGCTGGAGTCTGTGGCTGCATCACTGATATCCGGACAGATCATAAACCAGCAGGGCTGACTTGAATCAAAATGACTGAAAGGGCTGAGCACAGGATGAATGGAAGTGGACAGGCACAGTGAGATAATGGTTAGGGAATAAGCGTTAATGAAAGAGTATCAACACTCTGGACAGGTAGCCGGTCCATCACTCACCTAACACACAGACACAAACTTGAGGGCAATTTAATGTATGTATGCAGATTCCATGAAGCCACCATGTCCTCGAGGTGCTGCACTTCACAGAGATATGTAGAGACAGGTTGCAGGCTAGCTGACCAAGCTGAAAGAACTGTACAGAGCAAGAAGGAGAGTCAGCGTGTCTGGAATGCATGCCTGGGATGAGTCCCACCGACCTTTTTGAATTCCTTCCCCCCTTTTAAATAGACCGGAGAGGTATGGACTTTTGAGTCTATTGCAGTCTTGGATGCAGTAGAGTACACTGTATCCTTGTTGATGACCTTTTTGCAGTACAGTCTTGAATGAACTTGGTTCCACAAATTTAGGGGAAAAAAAACCCTTGATTGGTCATTGCAAACACATAATATAATTTAATCTAATTCAATGGTGATTATTATGTGAATAGAGTACAATACACAGTCACTTTTGCTACACTTGAAGGAGACATGCTTCATTTCAGGTTCATACTTTTATTTAAGGGTTTACAAGACAAGGTTTACATGCTTTAAAGCAGGGGTGGCGAACCTGTGGCTCTTTGCCTGCTCCTGTGAGGCTCTTACTGTGTGGCTGGGGGCTGTGTCATTGGTTGATTGTTGTTTTTAACTTTTCTGAAACATACAGTATTTCAGATAAGTAAAAAAAAAAAACACATTTGAATGCATCTGCCAATACATTTGCCAATTATTTTAAAATGGAAAATAATGCAGCAGAGTTTTGAGGACAGATTCTGCAACCTGAGGAAAAACAGCAGCCACAGATCACCTTCCTCGTTAACCCTTTCACTGCTGAATCCGATTGTTTGAAAGCCCCTTTAGTGACAAATTAGTGAGAGAGTTGCTTCGAGTGGCCACAACCGAGTTCAAGCAAGACCTGAAAAGGATTGTGGATAACAAAGACTGTCAGGTTTCCCAGTGAGTCAATCTAAGTGAGAAAAAAAACTATGAAAACTGCTATGTATTATGACTGTCATTAGATCTGGAAGACACTGTTGCTGTTGTAGTGTGGACGTGCATGTGTTGTGTGGCTTTTCGATATGGTGCGTTTTTTTTGTGGCTCTTTATACCTAACTGGTTGGCCACCCCTGCTTTAAAGCTTTAGTGCGTAACTTTGTTTCATATCAATGAACGTCTGTTACATTCAAGCCATTGCCAAATGAGTTGATACAAAGCTAATTAAGACTATCAGCTCCACACAACTCTCTTTATTTCTCAGTATGGCTATGTTTAGAACATGGTGTCGTCGGGAAACTTCCGCGTGCAGAAACTCAAGTGAAGATAATTACCTCTTCTGTAGAGTCCATCATGATTTTGTAATCCTCCGTGTCCTCCTTGACTACAAGTAACTGTGTGGTGGAGGGGTGGGGGCGGTGTGCGATTATGGATGTGGATGCATGTGGATGCAACTAGAGGATGGACACCCGACCCGAGCCCGACAGGACGATACACGTATGCCGAATGCCTTCGTACAGTTGCTTAATAAAAGCGGGCTTTCCACACAAACAAACGTACGTGTCATTAGTATGAAAACAAATGAGATTTTAACTGTGTCGGGCTTGGGTCGGGCTCGGACATAAATATCTTAATGCCTGTCGGGCTCGGGTCGGGTTTGGTTACTGTTCTGTCGGACGCGGGACGGGCTTGGACAGAAAAATGCGGCCCGATCCGCATTCTAGATGCAACAACAGTAATGTTGTCATTACTTTACGTTACTTAGCAGAAACTACGCACTATAGCTTTAATGTTCAAAATAACACATTTTTCTTATACTGTCCATTGCTGCAACACCTGTGCAGAGAGGCCACGTCCCTCCCCTTTAAGGTGTCCCCAATGGGGCCTTATTTCAAAAGAAATATGTATGGTAGTCAGTGGTGAAAGACAATTTTTTTTTTTTATCCTGTTTGAATTGTGCCATGCACTATACATAGGATGCTTGGCAATTTTAAAGATAATTTTGCAAGTCAAGAAAGTCACAGTTTGTCGTGAAACTGTTTTGAAGGGATGGTCACCTAGCTGGAGGTGGTTCTGTGGCACGGAGAACCCCACAGGACGCCGTAAGGAGCTGCAAGTCCCACTGGCTCGACACGTTTTCTGATAGGTAGAGAAGGAGAAAAACCGAGAACGTGGTCTTTTCTCATACTTTGGGGTTCTCTAGACACACCAGGGACACATAGCCTATTTATGTCAAAAAACATGAAAAAATGCATTTTGTATAATATATCACCTTTAAATTAATTTTAGACTTTTGATTCAGCATGTCTCTGGAATCCTCAGTGTTTGTTTACACAGATATGTTCAGGGCTGTGAATAGCAGTCGAGGAAAGAAGTGAATGATTTATGCTCGCAGTAACCATAGATCAGACCAAGAAGTGTCACCCTCCCTCTGTCTTGGCACATTTTCCTTCCTTTTCCTGCACATCTCTTGGTCTTTATATCCTCCTCTTTTCTGTTTGTCTGTTTCTGTTTGTCTCACTGTCTGAACACCCTCATTTCTTACTCTCAATCACTAAGCATTACACTTATCTCATATCTCACCAAAAGTGTACAAATCCTTTCCAAACCTCAGTATTTACACAGATGCTACAGTTATACTCAGACAAATTATTTTAATAACACGCCTACAAGTCTGTGGTAGTTTAAGTCTGTCTGTGTTTACACAGTAGAATGATCCCAGAGCATTTCACACTTTTTACTGCACTTCAGAAAGGTCGTAATCCCTCTTGGTATGTTATGTCAGGAGGAGAAGAACAAGACCATTTCTCAAATGTGGGTTGCATTTTCTAAGGATGCTTTTTAATACCAAAAGTGCAAAGCTAGAACAAACATATTGCCCTTAAATCAATAGTACAAGTAGTTAAGTGTTGCTTAATCAAATCCTAACCTTAATTTTGATATTATTCCAACCCCAGTATGTTATATCTTTGAAAACAATACCTATTATGTTCATCATTGAAATCTGAAACTGTATTTAGTGCCTGACACAAAACCAAATCTCAGAGCATGTTGTGACAGTATTAGACCTGAAAGTCTTAACAGTGATGTTACCTTTAAGATTTAATCAGCTCACTAGTGTCAAGAAAATGTGTTTTAGGGTTGAAAAATAACACAAAAACCTGCCATTTTCACATAGACACAGTACAACAATGCAAACTTTAGTTGACAATAGGCTAAGCTAATATAGCCTATATCCTATAATATAACTGTAAGCTGCCTTTGCCAACGCTGTATTATAACTCATAGGCATTATTTATAGCCCTCTGTCAATACTACTGAATAAGGACATGTCTGTAGAGCCAGTTCCCCGGTATTCTGTGTTTATTCTTGCGACAGACAAAGAGCAGATCTTTCTGCGCAGTGCATTGGCCAATGATGAATAATATTACAGTTCATATTGAATAAATACATTATTAAAATATAGCTTGTAGAGTGTTGTGTAAAATGTGTTTGACCCAAAAATCACAATGCCTTAATTAATGGACATATTTGCCTTTATGCAAGAGTTGATAGAACAGGCCTACAATTTAACCCCAAATCACATTTGCTGCGTGGCCAGAGCCGTATACGTCTCTGTGCGTGGCGGTATTATTCCGCCCCCTGTGGGGACGTTGAGGAACTACATCTGTGTGTTGCCATTATCTGCTTCCTGTGACCTCTAGTTTCCGGGGGAAGAATTTCAGAGTAACACCACACGATAGAAAGGTTGGTGCTTGCATATTTGTTTCTAAATGGTTTGTAATTATTTTAGTGTAATGTTAACATATATTTTACGGAATGTATTTATTTTCACCGTAGCTCGTTTTATGCGTAACTTACGTACGCTATTAAAGGTAGAAAGGGACACTTAAACCTCGTATGACAGTCATTTTCCAAATAGGCTTGAATGGTTTAACGTTAGCCTACTGCAAAACAAGTTTGTAAAAAAAATTGAAAAAACTTCGATGAAAAGCTAACTTGTAATTTGTTGTAAAACAACAACAACAACAACAACAACAATAGCTGCTGCTGTTAAAGAATAAAGATGCCTTTGTTGTCAACCCATCCTATACATAAGAGCAGTGGGACCAACTCCAGTTCTTTTTGCCAGTGCCTTTTTGGTCAGAGGGCTCTCTCTCTCTCTGTTAGACTCTCTGTTAGTAGCATACATATTGGCAATGCTCCCTGTACTCAAACTTTGTTCCCCTGTATATGTGCCCACCTCCTTTTTTTTAATAAAGTAATATGTCTGAATATTTCCGCCCACATTTCTCCATCTCTATGCTGCTGCAGGATGGCTCTGTGTGCAGTGAGGCGACATCTCCTAAAGAGCAGCAGCAGCTGCTGTGGAGCCTGGGCCAGGTAAGGGCTCAGCCAGCATGTTTATCACCATGCTGGTCACAACAAATAAAGTCATTAATAAAAGAACATCAAGTCTACCGAGTTGAACCCACATTATTTTTTCACAAATCATAAACAGAAACCAGTCCAACAAGCAAAATGCATTTCTGAGGTGCTTGTTTATTTTATTTTTTAAATGCCAATCTATACAAGTGATGATGACTCATGACTTCAATGAGTCGGAATCAGAGATGGTTCATTCTTGTAAGTTTGTTTGTGTGGCTCAGTACTATGCCTCCTTCAGGCTGATTTACAGGGAGGTAAGGGAGTGTATTAAGAGCATTCCTCCAACTCCTGTTTGTGAGTGCAATCATGAACAGTCAGTCCTGAGCAACACCAGTCTGATTTCCATTAGGCAGTTTTCATACAATTTGTTTATACCCTTACAATTACACATTTGCAGAGAAAATCTCAAATTTGCCGGAAGTTCGTCAGGGTTTTCCCAGGCTAATAATTTGATTGATTTGATTTCAAAATCACTCAAATATAATTTACTTTATAAATGTTGTCCATCCAAGGCTGCTCCAGAGAGGTTGTGTGTACTCCAGCGTCCATTGCTTCGACCAGGGGGAGATCAGAGAGAAGCTGCAGGCCTTTCCTGGAGGATCCATTGACCTGCTCAAACAGGAGTCTGGCATCGCTGTGCTGACCATCAACTACCCGTCCCGCATGAATGCCTTCTCCGGTAAGGTGACTGTAACACTGTATATATTCCGATTTATTAGTGCAGATTTTTTTTTGTTCTCAGGATGAAACCCATTTGTACACAATCAGTTGTACATAAACAAATGACTCTGCAGCCCAGTTTAGTGTTTGGAGTTTTTCCTTCCTCCCAGGCAGTATGATGGTGGATCTGGAGGAGAGGGTGAGCCAGCTGGAGAGCTGGATAGACTGTAAAGGCCTCATTGTTCAGGGTGCTTCTGGAACTTTCTGCTCTGGATCGGACCTCAACGCTGTCAGGGCGATATCTAACCCACAGGTAGCAAAGTAAAATAGTTTACAGTATCTCTCTGCTGTGACTGTCTGCATATTGCTGCAGGCAATCTGTCTGCATCTCTTTACCGTTGCCTCTGCTTATTTCCTTGTAGGATGGGATGAAGATGTGTATGTTCATGCAGAATGCTCTTACACGACTACTCAGGTAAGGGCTTTCATTTTCCTCTCTACTGCTCTAATAAATATCAATGCAGATCCACGACGTTCCACTTCCGGGATTGCTCCGGTGCCGCTGGAAATTCTGCCGGATGTCCCTCTTTTCGGCCGGATGTCTGTTACCTTCTGCTTTCCATGTGTTGTAATTTTAAACTCCGGTGGATTTATGACTCTGAGTTTTCTGTTGCACGACTAAAACAACTTTTGAACGTACACACGTTCCACCAAACCAAGTTCCTTCCCGAGGCTATTTTGCAGCGGCACCGTGGCTCCGTCCGGCGCTTAGCACCGCCCAAGATGATTGTGATTTGGTTTAAAGAAATATCAATAAACCAGAGCACGTTTTTCTCCCATCCCGGAATGCTGTGTGGACTAGCCAGACCCTCCTCTGCAGCGCTGTGGAGGAAGGTCTGGCAATGCGAGACTAATGCAGACTAAATCAGCAGAAACCCATCTGAGTTAAAGGAGTTGGAGGTCAGCTGTCATGTAATGTGTGCACCACAGTATGCTGACAGAGTAGTTCTCTCAGTGCAGGCTGCCTCTGATCTCTGTTGCTCTGGTGGAGGGGAGAGCGTTGGGAGGAGGTGCAGAACTCACCACTGCCTGCGATTTCAGGTAATGTTTTCTTAATACAAGCGAAAAAAAGTAAAATCCCTTAGAATCTCTTTTACGCCATCACCTTTCATCCAAAGGTTTGCTAATAATCTGTCTGTCATCTCTCTCTATCTCTATCTCTATCTCTATCTCTATCTCTATCTCTCTCTCTCTCTCTCTCATATAGGTTAATGGCGTCTGGCAGTGTGATCCAGTTTGTCCATAAACACATGGGCCTGGTCCCAGGCTGGGGCGGCGCCGCTCGACTTGTCCGCATTGTCGGAAGCCAGAATGCACTGAAGCTGCTTGGTGGTGCTCTAAAAGTGGATCCCGAACTTGGCCTGCAGATTGGACTGGCTGATGGAGTCCTGGAGGTCCCCCAGGCAGAGGAGGGTGCAGTGACTCTCCTCCAGCGGGCTGAAAACTGGCTCAGTCACTATACAAATGGAGCTGCCCCAGTGGTCCAGGCTGTGAAGAAGGTAGTGCTGTCAGGGAGAGAGCTCCCTCTGTCAGAGGCTCTGAGGACTGAGAAGGATGTATTTGGTACAGTGTGGGGCGGTCCAGCTAACCTGCAGGCTCTGGCCAGCAAGACCAAACACAGATGAGTGTCTGTGTTCACTTTTCTAAGAACTCCCTGAGATCAGCCAAGATGTTCAACTGACACATTTTTGGAAAGCCCTGTCCAGGTCACAGTTGTGTGGAAGAGAACTGCTACAAACTGACTCTAGATTGACATCAATACACTTAGTTAGTTCTTTGGTGTGCTGAAGACATTTACAAGTGCTTCTCATTTAATAATCTGAATGTTGTGTGGACTCTGGGAATGTAGAGACACATGTTTTGCTTGCAAGGACAAGGACTTAAGCTGCATCATTGTCTCTAATCCACTGATAAGAGATCAGTCATTGTCACATACGTTAATGGTTGTGATGTATTTTGTAGGGCTGTGCTCGATTAAAGAAATTCTTAGTCGACTAACACTCATTCAATTGTATCGACTAATCGATTAGTTGATTTAATCGACAGATCTGTAAATCTGAGTTTCTCTGCAAAGAGTCATGCAAAAGCACCACTTTAATTCTTGTGTTTACCAGAGATGTGCTCGTACGTTTCTTGGAAATAAGTCATTCAGCATGAAAGAAGCATAAAACATGACTAATCGACTAAAGAAATCTAAGTTGACTGAGACCAAAACGACCGATTAGTCGACTAATCGACTAAGAGGGAGCAGCCCTAGTATTTTTTTTGGTATCTCTCTATGTGACGTTATAGCTCATTATCACAAGAGGAGGAGCTGAGATAACAAATGTATAAACAGTGATGCTGATAATGTGCTTGTTTTGTTCATATATTGCAAACATACCTCTGTGGGAAATGATGGAATTAGGGAAGTTTTTTCAGGGGATGAAAACTGAATTAACACCATAAATAAAAACTCCCTTCCTTTGGGGTTATTATATTTTAGAAACTGGACTCTGCAGCCTCCTGTTTACGACAAAACATGTATTAGTTGTGGTGCGTCAGCTGACCTGAGAAAGGATTTTGTTTCATTAATACTCTACACTGATTCCTGTATATGAAGAATGATTAGGTTTAGATATCTGTAATGAACAGTGAATATGCTGTATTATTCCATGGGTATTATAGTCTTATATTTTCAGTATGGATGAAAACAAGGGCCTAAAGGACTCCGTACCCCATCATCTAAATCCCTTAATAAACTCCAGGTCCCCTGAAAAAGTGATTATGGTAGTGATTAGATCATGCCAGGGTGAGCCTAACTGAAGCAGACAGATAGCAGCATACAGATGCTGATGAGGTATAACAAGCATAAGGCATCAACATCTGTCTGTAGTGTAATGCTGCTGCACCTTTTTCTGCTTTGCCTACCAGTTTTGTAGGTTAGCTCAGCGGATCCTTTAGATTCCTCTGTGCTCATTGTGTGTCATTGAGCATCCCCACCCTTTCTATTTTACTGGGAGATTGTTATTGTAGCTGTAGGTAGGAGCATTATTTGGCTCTGCACAATGACAATGGCTTTCGTCTATGCACGCGAAAAGATGCTGAAGCACAGGGCCAGATGAAACAGCTAAAGGTGCAGTAGGTAAGACTTATAAAACTAACTTTCTGTCATATTTGCTGAGACTGACCCTATGTTCGAGTAGAACTACATGAAGCAGGTATTTAAAAAACCTACAGCCTGTAGTGTGAATTGCAAAAATCCACCGCTCCCTGTTCCCCATTGGCTAAATCCTGGATCTTCGCAATCCTACCTACAGCACCTTTAAAATATGCAAACAGATTTTTTTGTAAGGTCAGGCACCAATTTGTAGCTCATTTTTCATTTCACATTTAAATTAGCTCCTACAGCAAGTGAGGCATTACAAAAGTGCACCGACTGAAATGTCAAGAATAGGACAGATCCCTGGACGATGCCGGGCCTTTATCTCCTGTTTCCCTTCCAGAGCTCGTGTTCCCTGGCCAGTGGAGTGTTGATAGCTGCTGCGGCCAGAATACCAAACACCTACAAGGTGAGTGAGGGAAAGTCAGGAGTTGATCTCATTATGACATACAGCACATAAACACTTGTTTATATGGTTTCCAACAACAGAAAAAAGGTTGTGTTCCTGTGTTATGGATTAGTTATCAGTATCTTTCTTGTTACACCTATGCTGACAATATATTTATAGCTACTCAAGGAAACCACAATGACTTCTCCTTATTCTGCTATAAGCTGTTTTTGTCCATGTGTCATGTGGTTGCTTTGTTATATGAAAAATAGATAATGAATATTTCAGCTGCATCCAGTGGGAAGAATGTGACCTTACAAAATACTCGAGGTGGTAGTGTGGAAAAACTGTGGTGAAATCTTACAATGGGCCCATTGATAGTGCTACTTATGTAACACGTACTGTATATATATATTTTAAAATGAACAAACTGACATGACCCTATTACACAGTAAATAAAGCAGAATCATATACAAATAATCAGAGACAAGGTGCTCAAATATCATTTTAGGATGATGAAATGACACAATTTATTCTTAAATTACAAACCATGTAACAAAACGTTGCCAAGCAAAAACTGTTACACAAACTTTATTCTTCAGAATGGAAAGTCAGACTGAGCTGATGGTGTAAGCATGTAAGAAATTATAAAAAAAAATAAAAAAAAAAATAACATGACTTGAAACCTCTGCAGCATGGCCAATAGCAGTGGCATGTTCTTGTTCTCTTACTGCCTCAAGATATCATACATAAGAGGATTTACAACTTCAAGAAACGCAGAAAAACAAACAAATGAAACGAAAGGATTTACTCAAACTCAACCAAAACATATTTCTCATCATCCTGCCGACCAGTAGTGTTCAAATAACTCTCTCTTCAAACATGCACAAATCACAACACTTTAGAAACACCAATTGAGAATACTTTAGTCAGGGACAATAAGAATACTAACGAGGCTACAGAGGCCTCAACAGCTTTAAAATGAAAACACTGACACTTCACATTAAAATGCCAATTATTTAAAGCTGGGAAAGGTTAAAATAAATTTGATGTGTACTTCTATTACGCACATTCATTTAAAACATTATTTGTAATCTACACAGATTTTAGAAGCTGTAGGTTCATTGAAATCAAAGACAAACCATCGACAGGTAGACAGATAATCCTGTGGGCTCCTGTTGTAGAACATTTAAAATACCTACATTGCTTAATAGCGAAGCACGTCTCCGTTTCCTTTCTTTATCTGGATAAACAACCTAAAGATCTTTGTCGAACCACAATCTGCTCTGAAATGACACACTTTCAAAAGTTAACGGTTACATTTCAGAATGTTTAAGGAAAGGCTTCATAATCAGTTAAATCTTCAGTACGGACATTATTTAGGTATGGTGAAGTTGGGAAGAAGTTATCAAGGATTAAATTTCTTGCAAGAGTAGTCAGATGGCTTGAGCTCGAACAAGCCCAATTCTGCGCGCTATGTTAGCTGAGAGAGTTAAAGTGTAGATGATTACAATGCAGTGGTTCATGATAACGATAATAATGACACAGTTCCATTTCCAGGAGTAACATCCCCATTCATGCTCTCTCCCTCGACCGTCACAGATCTGGCTGAGACTCCCAGAGACCCTGCGGGTATTAGGAGAATCAATTTCAACACGAGACTACCTAGGATAGGCAGAAGCAGGTTGCCAAGCCATTTTTACATTTCAAATCCCACTTGTGTGGAATTTAAAAAGAACACTCGATATGCCTGCGACCAAATGGCAAAAAGTGAGCAGACTGATGGCAGCTGAACACCAAGTCTGTTTCCTCACATGATTTGCTGGATTGACAATCAGGAAATGCCATGGCTCACAACAACATGCTGTACCTATCTGACTCATTACCAAGCTGTACCTCCCGTCTAAGTACTAGAACGCTCAGTACTAGAACTGAAAACCCAACATTACTTCTATATATACGCTGGATGAGACTGACAAACAAGTCATACAGATAAATCCAGATCATTGTGAGCCAAATAGAGGCACCAAATTTGAGTCGTTTACCTAAAAACATGAAGTATGTTATGCTTAACTTCTTTTACGGAGCAATCCACCCACATCCAATCTGTGACAGAATGAACGACAGCATACAGTGAGGAATAAATTAATGAAATGGAACATAGCCGTTGAGTGATGATGGTATCATTGATGACATCACACTTCAGTCACTGTACACTGGCCATCAGGCATTCTGGACCTTCCACTGCTACTGGATGAAGAAGAGGGAGAGGCGGACTCTGCGCCAGGAGGGGCTCTGTCCTCTGGATTCAGTCTTTGCCTCCGTGGCCTATCCTCCCAGGGCTCCACGCGCTCTCCATCTCCCCCCTCTTCTTCTTCCTCCTCTTCCTCGTCGTCGCTCCAGTCGCCAGAGCCAGACTCGTCCACGGAGGTGTGAGGGTCAGAGGACCTGGAGGGTGAGGCCTCCTCTTCCTCATCTTCTTCCTCTCCTTCCCCAGCCTCAGACCGCTCGTGAGAAGGTGTGGGCCTGGGGCTGATCTGCAGTTGGGAGAGAGCATCCTCCAGAGTGGGGCTGCTGCTGCTGTCAGGCTGACCACCAAGGGAGGTGGGAGGTCTGGCAGGGGCCGTAACAGTAGAGGGGATACCTGTAACCGGCTGCTGTACACCTGCTACTGTGGTATCAGCCCCATCAGCAGAGTTCTCTCGACCGGCTGCCCCAATGGCCCCAGGAACACCCTCAGCGTCCAAACGCAGTCCCGCCACTCCCTTCTTGGGGATATCCAAAACGTCCCTCTTCATCTTGCGTCTACGACCGTGCTCGTTGCGCCTGTACTGCACCATGTTCTCCAAGTCGGCTACGTACAAAAAACCAGCAATCAGCATTTCAGCCGTTTTCTTGCCCTTGGAGAAAGCGTCCTCCAGCTCGCGGCTGGTTCGCTCATCATACTGCCACCAACCATTACGGCCCTCATAATACCAGGCATGATCACTTGCAGCCCCACCCCGACCTCCTGCCGATGCCTTTAGCTCCTCCGGAGAGAGAAGTGTAGGCCTTTCCAGGAAGTCATCCGGTACTTCCTGTCTGCAGAGAGCACATCGTTTGCTCTGCCAGGATGCTCCCTTCACACACAGGAAACAGAAGACGTGATGGCATGGCAGCTGGACTGGGTGGACGCAGCTCTGCAGACAGATGGCACACTCTGGTACAGACAGGGCTGGGGATGAGTTGCTGGAGCCAGAGCATGACGATTCAGCACTGTTCCCACTTCCACCACCGCTGTTGCTGCCTTTCTTACTTGATGGAAGCGAGCTAACAGAGTGGTCTACCTCCCCACAACTAGCCATCCTTAGGAAGTACTAAGGAAAGGGGGCAATGGTAAATAATGGTTATAGTGAGCATCTTTACTTCTTTTATCAGTACTATTCATTTAAAAAAAAAGAGAAATCAGTATTTAAGATTATTATTATTGTTGTTTTAAGGTCCACCACTGATCAAAAATTCTAGTGAGACAATATATAATCTGCAATGACAGCACTTTTATATTTTGCTGCTGGTGTCCATGATCACATCAACTGCAGGTCACTGCCACTAAACAGCAAAAAGTCCCAAGATGAAGTTAAACTAAGAATCATAAAGTATAGCATAGCATATAGTATCGAAGGATACTCTACTTTATAAGTCATATGTAACCTCAAACAGGGCTGACAGACATGCTAATTGATACTTACTGGAATTACCCTTAATTCTGATGTATCATTAGGAGAGCCGATGGACCTTCAAGCTTGCCACTGCCTAAAGAAAGAGAGCAGTCGGTGAAATTAATTTCTTTTCAGACGGTCCTGAAAATAGGTACAATTGTGATACACAACATCAAGTTATTCCTTATGTAAACCTTATATGACAAGCTGGCCTGATGTGAAAACGGATTAGCTAACGTTACAAGCGTTAATTCACTTAGCTATGACTAAAATGCAAGGGTTTACTTAAGTCTGTGGAACAAAGGGCTGCTCTGTTAACTGACTACAAACAGTAAACTGTGTCAGCTAACTAAACCCAGCTGGCTTATGACAGCGGTAATGAACACAGCTAACGATCTAGCTAATATTCGCACTAACTGGTGACAAACTAGTTAATCTAACGTACAAAAAAGTAAGCCGTTTGTTGTTACAAAGTACAAACACAGGTCAAACAGTACAGAAGGATTTCTCGACTGGCAAAGCGACCATAACAATAGGACCTGTTGTAGCTAACTGGCCAGGCTGATGGCAGCATTCTGACTCCAGCAAATAGACGGAGATCATCTGGCGGCGCTAGCTTCTTTTTTTTTTTTTTTTAGCAGGGAGACACAAACAACAAGGATAATGATTTTCTCACAACAGAGGCAATACAACGACTGCGTAGGTAGCGTACCTTTAGATGTTGCTGCGTTGGTCTGGTGTGGAGTTACAATTCGTGTAACGTCACTAATTTCTAACGCTAATTTACCGACTTCCAATGTTAACTGGCTTTGTTTTCCTCCGAAAAAGGAGCTGAGATAAAGACGACGACGTAACAGTACGCGCTGACGCAAATTGACGTACACACGCACGCCCTTTATACTCTGTACGCATGACAGTGTGCTTGTCTTCCTGTTTGCTCGTGGCTAGAGGACGTTTGAGTCACAGAGGAGAGCGGCTCGTCAAACATTTTTATTTTCACTAAAGTAAAAGAAAAAGAAGTAACAAACAAAAAATGTTTGCCCGTGCAGTGAGACCGACCGTGAGCCTGGCTCGGAGCCTTTCCACCTCTTCGCAGAACAACGCCAAGGTGGCGGTGCTGGGAGCGTCAGGCGGCATAGGCCAGCCGCTTTCTCTGCTTCTCAAGAATAGCCCCCTGGTGAGTCACCTCTCCCTGTATGATATTGCCCATACACCCGGTGTGGCTGCAGACCTCAGCCACATCGAGACGAGGGCCCAGGTGACCGGCCACATGGGTCCCGACCAGCTGGATGCTGCTCTGCAGGGCTGCGATGTCGTGGTCATCCCCGCCGGTGTGCCCAGAAAACCCGGCATGACCCGTGATGATCTCTTCAACACCAACGCCACCATTGTAGCCACCTTGGCCGATGCCTGCGCCCGCAACTGCCCCGAAGCCATGATCTGCGTCATTGCCAACCCTGTCAACTCCACCATACCTATTACATCAGAGGTCATGAAGAAGTATGGCGTTTACAACCCCAACAGAGTGTTTGGTGTCACAACCCTGGACATTGTCAGAGCAAACGCCTTCGTAGCAGACCTCAAAGGCCTTGACCCAGCTCGTGTCAATGTACCAGTCATTGGAGGTCATGCTGGGAAGACCATCATTCCCCTCATTTCCCAGTGCACACCAAAAGTGGAGTTCCCTGCTGACCAGTTGGCTGCTCTGACTGGTAGGATCCAGGAGGCCGGCACAGAGGTGGTGAAGGCTAAGGCCGGAGCCGGATCTGCTACCCTCTCCATGGCCTATGCTGGTGCCCGCTTCACCTTCTCCGTCCTGGACGCCATGAATGGAAAGGAGGGTGTGGTGGAGTGTGGCTATGTCAGGTCTGAGGAGACAGAGTGCAAGTACTTCTCCACACCTCTTCTCCTGGGGAAGAACGGCATTGAGAAGAACCTTGGGCTGGGCAAGCTGACTGCCTTCGAGGAGAAGCTGGTCGCCGACGCCATGGATGAGCTAAAGTCTTCTATCAAGAAGGGCGAAGATTTTGTGGCTAATATGAAGTAACAGGGGACATTAAGTCAGTTAAAAACAGACAAAAGCAGTTGTAATTGATAATTTGTTCCGGATCTTAAACGTAAAAGGCATTCTGGTTAATTTCAAGATCTGTCAGTGTTTCCCCTTTTTGTTTTTGTTTTAGCAGTGAGATCATCTTAATCAGAAGTCCTGGTCTTAACCAAGGTCCTATTGACTGTATAATTTGTCTTTTCTGCCCAGACATGGCTTTATCTTGCACTTATGATTTGTGTACATACTGTACTGTGACTTGTCTATATTTTGCAAATGTCAAATTTAAACACAAATTCATATATTTTCATGTACAGTCTATTAATGGGGATTTCTCTGCTTAATGAATGAGGAGGAAATACTGTGATCATGCCTGATGATACCAATGTAGATGTTACCGATGAGCAAAATACTCACTCCACTAATAAACAGTTTAGCTTTAAAACATGATTCTTTTGTTTTCTACAAACTTAAATCTGGCTCGACAGTGTACAACTGAAACAGTGACCACCTTCATTTTACATGTCAAATCTAGTTTGACAAACTTTATAGACACTGAAATAGATAAGATATGGGTTCAAATGCATGCAACTTAATATTAGAGAAGGAATTTAAATGAATTATACGTACTTTATGATTTTAATTAAATTAGAACATATATCTTGCTGTGAAGTTGGAGCTTCTTGATGGTAGTTGTCAGTTTCTTATTTGCAGAAACATTAAAGAGGACTTTATCCCTGTGAAAACCAAACTAATAATTACTCCTATAATTTTGACTTGAGTAATGACTGGAGGTAGCATAATTACTTTAAACTGCATGTTTGATGCACAATATGTGCTGAGGATAGTTATGGTGATAGTGATATACCTTCCTTGCTACCCTGGACATAACTGCTACTGGTATTTATTGGTAGCTCTGTATATTTCTCAATTGCAACAGAATGTTATATATCTCTTTAGTGACACTAAGAGATACCAGTCAGTGTCTATGACAAGTGTTCAGGTATTGCAGTATGTTAATGCCCGACTACAGCTTCAACTTTTATCCAAATGAGCTCATAGCAACCTTTGAATAGTGTACTGAGTTTCACTTTCCTTTTACTCTGAGGTTTTAAGCACGTTCAAGTGGATTACACATAATGGCAGAGGAACAGATAACAGACACAGGTACAAACCCATTATAGTTTTATTTGACATACAGGTGCTTTTGGTTCCTAGTCAAGGAGCTTTACTGAGAGCACAGATTCCATTTACACAAAAAGAAAAACCAATGGTAGATTAGATTTAACACTTATCTGGATCAAACTAGCTTTTGTTCAAGACGTACAGAACACATGTTAATGATATTCGGTTTTTGACCATACTCCTTTGATTCACAGCATGCAGGTTCTCCTACATCTGTCATTTGTAGTGATTATGAAGATGTCACAAGATGGCAATTAGCGAACTCACATTTATTTTTTCTTTACAAATTCTGCACCAAATAAAATAAAGTAAAGAGATCTACAGAACAGGAACAACAACAATAAACAATTGTTCTACATAATGTTGCAAAATCTACATTCAAAACCAAGACGCGCAATGTACCAGGGCCCCATTAAATAACCATATCAACAAGCACATAGTATAACGTCTTTGTCTCTCTGTCTGTCTGCCAGTCCGCCACACAGTCACAGACATTTCTCACTTTGTTCTTCAGTCCCAATAACAGTCTCAGCAGTGTCTCCTGCACATTTCAACGGAGACACTCTCTCAGTGGTGGAAGTGAAGGCTACAGGTTAGAAAAAAAAAAAAACACTTTTTGAAGTCCATAGTGGCCCAAGCCTTGTGGCTGAATGTGCCCCATCCCACTTGTGCATAAACATTATATTCAAATCATACAGGTAGCAGCAACACCCCTGCAGAGAGGGGTCGAGGGGGGTGAACAGTGGGTGAGGATGGGCAAGTTTGGGAGAAGGAAGAATGGGAGGATAACAGGAGGAGGGTGGGGAGGCGCTAGACTTTGTCTGTCCAGAGCACTACTGTACAAGGCCGTCTTCAGGGGAGACTGGGTCTGTGTCGTGGCCTCTGCGATGCCTGTGCTCCGTTTTGTTCCTGTTATCAGAGTCCTCGCGTTCACCTGTGTCCCTCTCTCGCTCCCTTTCTCTCTTCCTCTCCCGTCGCCCCTCTTGGTTCTCCTTATCTTTTCGGTTGTTGCGATTCTTCCGTCCTCTTTGCTCATTCTTCCTCCGTCCTCCTGGAAGTTCAGAAAATGAAATAAAGATTAGTAAAGCAAGGAAGAGGGTGAAGCTCGCCATCTTGTCCCCATCAATATCAGGAGAGAGTATTCAGTTAACAAATCTTTCACTACAGAATCTTTTCATACTGCTAATCAATATATTTCAATAAGAACATTTGTATCATATAATGTAATTGATACAGCAATAGAAAATGTCCAAAATGTAGGTCTACATGTCAAATAGTACCAATTGTTATGCATTTACCACTTAAGAAGTCAGTCTCGTAACATGTATGCTTATTGTCTAAATTAATGTGTATAATATTTCAGATAGGGATCCTCAATCACACATGTTCCATACTAAGATCATTTCTTATACAGTATTTTGCTGTGGCTATATTAAAGCTGTAATATTTTAGCTCAACACAGTTTCCTGCTGTTGATTTTCATCTGGAAAACACTAGTTACTGGGATTCATATCTTCAACTCATCCATGCATCAGCCTGTAGGTATATATATATATATATATATATATATATATATCAAAAAAATCCCTTCAAGTAAAAGTAGCAAGACTGACGTTGAGTGAGAGTGAACACACTACAAGCATGTTACAGGGTGCAGTTTTTATGACAATGCTCTGTATTCACCACTAGATGGCAGTCTTTAATCACAGACAGCGCGCCCTCTCCCTGTGATGAGCAGACCTTTGTCCAAAATAGAAAACCTTTAAATAAACCCCTAATTTATCTGTTCTTGCGACACCATCTCATAAACAAAACCGAGAGTTTTGGAATGCTGAAGGTTTATCTCTACTCGAGCTACAGTTATTAATGATAATAACAAGATCCATCCCCAGGGAGGTTGGAGACAGGACCTGCAAGTGAAAGCAGAGGAGGCCCTTTCCTGTTGTTGTACTGCTGCTGTTCATGTGTGAGTGGAACGGAGCAGCACGGCCTGCTTGGCCGGTTGGCTGGCCAGTCAGGGATTGTGAAACTGCTGAAGTAGGCAGTAGGCACAGACACAGGGAGAGAGAGAGAGAGAGAGAGAGAGAGAGAGAGAAAGAGAGATAAAGGGAGAGCGAGAGAAAGAAATCTCTCTCTGTCTCTGTCCTGTTCGGCCCCCTATACACTCATCCTCTCCCTCTCTGTCTGTTCATTATTCAAGCCAGGGCTCTGGTTGGACCAAGGACCATATCTGACACATTCTGGGCTAGTGATACCAAGCTCTACCTGCCCACTGTGTTTAATCTTCTTCTGGAAATAATAAAAGAAGACAGGAGATGGACTTGTGCATATGTGAATATTTGCACAAACTGTAGTATGGACAGCACAGTGTTCAATTGCAAGACAGTGAACAGTAGGTAAGAAAAAGAATCAAAATCAAAGGTATTGAAGATAGGTGGGTGCATGGATCGATGGATGGACAGATGGAGTAATCTGGTGCACTGACTCATTCAGGGTCTGTCCCCCGTCCTCTATAAACACAGGAAGTCCCCTACGCTCTCATTGTTTTCTCTGTCCTGACACCATTTACAACTATTTACAAGTTCAGTGGGTTAGTCATACTGTAGCCCTCCTGCTTTTGTCGAGCCAGAGGAGAAACCTAATCCATGCCAGTGTTAAAATGATTAGGAGCGTGTTTATCAAACCAACCTGCGTTTGGTTCGTTGGAACATTTTGGGATTACATGTGTGTAATGGTCCCCGAATGAGACACCTTTAGATGTTTTGGACCATTTTCAACAGACATTTAGCACATTCCCCAAAGCCAAGTTTGAATGAATAATGTCTGACAGGTAGTGAGTGAGAGGTTGGCTTTGGAGACAACACATGTAAATCTTCCAGTGATTTTATGAACTGGAACTGGAACCTGCACCTGCGATGATATAGCTTCATTTGATTTTAAAAGTTTAAGAAAAGCTTCCAAATTTGCCTTAATTAAAAGTGGAACTGCTCACATCACCAATAAGTCCTGTTCTGGCTGAGACTTGTACAATATGCTGTAAGGCTGCAAAAGTACTACACAAAAATATATAGAAATACATCTTTTCTACAAAATAAGGTGGTAACATTGTGTTAAAGTTTGTCCAAAAGTGACTATAGGATTGTTCAGGAATTGTAATATTTGACACGGACAAATGATGAACTATTACTTCATATTGTATCACTTACACTTATGGCACTGTAAGCTATCTTTTGTGCTAAGCTAAGCTAACAGTCTCCTGGCTCTGGATCAGTATGGATTTAAAAGTGACAGCAATCATTTGCAAAATGTTACACTTTTCCTTTATGTGGTTTCCGTTGATGTAACTGACAACTGTAAAGCAACTGAAACATTTATTTAACACCCCACTGTCTTTTTTGTTGTCTAGCAATAGCTCATAAAAGTGAGTACAAATATACAACACAAATAATAGTATAATATAAGAGAGCACTTGTAAATCTCTGTTTTCACTCTTTAACCTGTTACCTCATTATATAGCTTATATATACATTATACATGCTCCACTTAAGATTTTGTCATTTGTACTAAGACTAGATACACTGTAAAAGATTAGTTATGACCGATACAGTATAAATATTGACATTCATTTCAAATGAGAGCAAATCTGGATCCAGAGTCTGGAACTTCTCTTAGGTTCCACATATAATTAGTGCCACATTCAGGACGTACTGAGTGGGACACTACGCACTGTTTGTGTGTGTGTATGTGTGTGTGTGTGTGTGTGTGTGTGTGTGTGAGCATGCTGGTGAAAGAGACATGGAGAAAGAAAGAGAGCAGTCGAAGAGATGAATAAAAATCCAGAGAGAGTATTAAATGAACTAAAGATAAAGGTGAGAGTAGGAAACCAACAGAGATAAAATGAGAGTCGAAAGGCACTCTGGGTAACTGGTGTGTGTGTGTGTGTGTGTGTGTGCGTGCGGTTGGAGGAGCACTGTGTGTTTTATGGTGGCACATCCTCCGTGGCAGGCGTTCTGTCGTCCGGGGAGCTTTTGGCGGGAGCCAGGCTGGGATTAAAGGCTATGGGCTGTCCCACAAGAGGAATGCCTGCCGCATGGCCGCCAGGATGTCATGAGGGGGGTTCTGGGTGTGTGTGTGTGTGTGTGTGTGTGTATGTGTGTGTGTGTGTGTGTGTGTGTGCACGTGTGTGAGAATCAGTCCTCCTTATTGTCTGATGCTATGTAGCTTGCTCAACTGTATGTTTGTCTGTCTGTATGTGTGTCTTTGTGTGTGTGTGTGTGTGTGTGTGTGTGTGGGAGTTAAAGGGGGCTAAGTTTTGTAGAGGGCACACGGTATATCCGGCCACAGAGATAGAGAGGTGAACAGCAGGTCGATCGAAGGACAAATTAGCCAGCATTAACTTGAGAGATACGGCGGTGCGGATGATTACATTCGTAATCTGTAGCAGTGGATAACGGAGGAACAGAGCCAAGTTTCTCTAAGAGTCTTAGCCCAAATATGTCAGCATTTTTCTTCCAGTTTTAACAACTTTTCTGACACAATATCTGTAATTTAAAACATTGTTTCGGGATTAATCTGCACAAACTGGAAATTATTTGCAATGGTTCTGTAGAACTGGAGGAGGTAATCGCTGGAGGAATAAGTTTCAACATGTTCAACATTTTAGGAAATGTGTTTTCCGGTCAAGAGTTATATGACAAGATTGATACCTCTCTCATATCTGTGCATTAAATATGAAACTGTAGCCAGGAGAGGATTCCTGTAGTTTTGCATAAAGACCGCAGAGCCTGGCTTTGTTTAAAGTTATGAGAATTCACCTGCCAGCACCAAAAAATTGTTTTAGTGTGTAACTCCCCATAAAACAACAACTTTCTGTTTTTTGTTTGCGTATGGATTAAACAAACAAAATAAGTGTTAATTTGTGAGCTTTAAAGGTGCTGGTAGGCAGAGTTTTAAAGTCTTCATGCTAAGCTAAGCTAATCACCTGCTGGTTTAAGCTTCATATTTAATAGACAGACACAAGGGTGGTATCGATCGTGTCATTTAACCCTCTGCAATAAAGCAGTTGTATTTCCCAAAATGTCAAACTAAACTACTTTTAAGAAAGAATTGTTAATAAGTTAGGGCATACAAATGGTTAAAGAAGATGCAATGGGTAAAGTAGTAGACTCGTGTGAAGGAGTAAAATGATATAGCGAGGAGAAGAATGGGAAAAGGAGGGGCAGGACGGAGAGGGAGGAGAAGGCAAAAGGAGAAAGTGCAAAAGAGGAGGAAAGGAAAAGGAAGAGGAGGATGTATCAGTGTCTGAGGG
This sequence comes from Sander lucioperca, assembly GCF_008315115.2. NCBI lineage: Eukaryota > Metazoa > Chordata > Actinopteri > Perciformes > Percidae > Sander > Sander lucioperca. The sequence continues at coordinate 34,488,683 of NC_050182.1, forward strand.
CTGCTGGAGGATTACTGGGGGCTCTCTGAGGTCGGACCACTGACCCCCTAGCGTGTGCAGAACGTAAACAGTGAGGAGAGGACACGCCGAAGCAGATAATTAGCTCTCATTTACTGCAGATGCTCTTGGAGCAAGGGCAACTGGGTAATCACAAGCAAGGGGCAACATTGATAAACTACAGCTTTCTCTTTCTTTCTTTCTTTCTTTCTTTCTTTTTTCTGTCTTTCTTTCTTTCTTTCTTTCAATTCACTTCCCTTCTCTCTGTACCCCCTCCTTTCACCAGGCTCAGGCTAGATCAACAGAGCCGTCGACTCCACACTAAAGTCTCGGCCCCGACCCGACTGACTGGGAGCGCCAACAGGGAGCTTATATGGGGGTCTGTGTTTTCTTTGGTGTGGTAGGGAGTGTGTGTGTGTGTGTGTGTGTGTGTGTGTGTGTGTGGGGAGGGGACGAGGATGCGGCAATGGATCAGTAGAGCGATACACATAGAAAGTGAGAGAGAGAGAGAGAGAGAGAGAGAGAGAGAGAGAGAGAGAGAGAGAGAGAGAGAGAGAGAGATGGATAGCGGGGGTGACAGAGGGCACATTTCACAGTCTGCCTTACAAATCACATCGACCCAGTTGACTCTTCACAAGTTACCACCAAGAGCAATGGCTGTGTAGTTATTTTAGTGAGACAAAGATGTTGTGTGTGTATGTGTGTGTGTGTGTGTGTTTTGTGAGCACAAGTGAGTCTGCAAGTGCGTATTTGTCTGTGCATGTGTTGGTTTGCATGTGTGTGTGCATGTGCGTGTGCGTATTGGCAGCTGTGGGGATAAACCAATACTGATCCCCTGGTCGCCGCGTGCCTCCCAGGGGGAGGATGTTGATGTTGAGCTGGCTGTTTCTGCTCCAGAGTCAACTGCTTTTCTGCTGCATCTCACACACACACACACACACACACACACACACACACACACACACACACACACACACACACACACACACACACACAGACACGCATGCACGCACACACACACGCACACACACACACACACACACACACACACACACACACACACACACACACACACACACACACACACACACACACACACACACTGTTTTTTCTGTAAGTGTGAGGCCCCAGGGGGCTGGATCTCAGCCTCCTAGCCTGTCTGCGATCTGTCATTTAACACTACAGATCCCAACCAGCTGTAGCCGCCAACCAGCACAGTAACCACACACATGCAGTACACACATAACAGAAAGTAGTCGTAAATGCGCCACAGCATCGGGTTTTATAAAGAGTTGTCCCCGTCTGAAAGCAGTTCACTCTCTTCATTAGAAATGATCACGCTATTCCCTGTTGACTAGGAGCAGAGAAAACAGTTTTACTGTTTAAAAATTCAAAGAGGTCTCGTGGGAAAACACACAACATACCCATTGCAACATCACACATGTGTGTTCCCCCCACTGTCCTCACTCTAACCACAATGACAATGCTCTGAGTAAACATTCATAGTCCTGAGCGGAAGACCGACTAGCTCTGATGGTACAAGCTGAAGCAGCAAAGTCTGGAATTCATAGAAATCGTACCATGTATTACAAATACAATGAGTGTGATCGGCCAACAGCAGCTACAACAAGACAATGTCTATGATATGCCCATTTAAAAAAAAAAAAACTGTAACTTTGATAATGTTTTCTTTACCTGGACATTTCCTATTCTTGACCAGGCACTGTTTGGTTTCTGACATCCCAGGGCAGGGATTGCCAAAGGGTGATGGAGACTGGAGGAGCTGCCGTGTGCGGGTCTCCTGTCCTCGCTTAAACCCACAGGTTTTACCGGGCCGAGAGCAGGGGCTCCACTCGCTCCACTCACCCACCTCGCAGTGCACTGACAGGGGAAGAATTGAGACAGAGAAGTGAGGGTGAGAAAGCGTTTAGCCATCAAGAGCCAAAAAGGTGGCATCGGGCTATACCAACATGATGGCATCTTTTCTTTTCTGACACATCCCTTCACACAAACACACACTCATGCACGCACGCACGCACGCACACACACACGAACACACACACACACACACACACACACACACACACACACACACACACACACACACACACACACACACACACACACACACTGTAAACCCAGATGTAGTTGTAATTAAAGTTTTTAGTGGCTACTACTTATTCTTTCATGTTTTGTTAAAAACCATATTCATTACTTAATCACATTAGTTGTTTGTAATAATCACTTAAGTATGCAGTGCACAGATCTTATTAAGCAGAGATAATTACTAGGGCTGTCAATCGATTAAAAAATGTAATCTAATTAATTACATACTCTGTGATTAATTAATTGAAATTAATCGCATACATAATTAACGGTGCCTGAACCGAAAAAAAGAAAAGAAAAAAAAAGGGTACTAAACAACAGTTGGTGACATTAAAGAACGGTTTGTTTATTGCTAAGGCCATATGGTCAAAATGAAATGATTTAATAATAATGTATAACAATAACAATAACTTATTTCACTAGTAGCCTAAATTGCTGTTGAACGACAAAAACAACCACCAGATGGAAAAAGGACATTTACAATAACTTCAAATGCACCACGACGCTGTAGTTTACCAGTTTCTTTGAACGCACCGTCTGTGTGGTTTTTCCGACGGTAGCTGCAGATTGTTACATCCCGGTGTTGAATCCTCTACAGTAAAACAGTCAAACTTTACACCGTTTCGCGTTAGCTGTCAGCATTTTAACCGTTTTTAATCCAGCTACTAGCTAGCAGTAAGCTAACATTAGCTGCTGTTGAGTATAGTGTTAACTAGCGTCACATGCAACGGTGTTTGTGTATCGTCTGATTCAGAGCATCAGAGAGAAGCGCAGACATATCAGTGGCACCAGATTTCGGTAGCCAGGGTTGGCAGGAAGAAGTAAATGTTCCAATTAATGATCCAGGCAGCACATTCTCATCTCCCTCCTTCATTTTACAGTCAAATGGTGGCTAGAACGGCTCCGGGTCAAACGTCAATATGGAATGGATTAATCTGCGTTATTTTTTTTAACGCGTTATTTTGACAGCCCTAATAATTACAGATAGATTAGATAATCTTACAGTAAATTTCTATATGGGAGGGGCGGTGTTGTTTGAAGTGTTCTGTGCTGAAGCGATGCAAAGGCTCATGGGGGAAAAAAAAGATGAACGGTTTCTGTCCTACAGTAGTTGAAGTGTGTTTTAATAATGTTTTGTTAATGTATTGGGTGTGCATTTATGTTATCTGGGTTTTAGTTTTGTATGGTTGATTTAGTGTTCATGTTTATCTACATTTATTGTTGCACCATGACCGAGATCCGGGTGGGGACTGATGGTCTCTGGGCAGTGAGGAAGTGTTCATTGGCATACGCACAGATTGGACCCTAGTAACTTAAGTTTGAGTGTGTGTGTTATCAATCTGGTTTATTGGAACGAATGTATTGAATGCAGTGTTCTTAAAGTCAGCCTGTCATAAAGTAAAACAAATGATATTTATGTGAACGAGTTGTTTGTTAGTGTTGGTAAGTACTCTATGTTTCTTTGCATATTTAAAGCCATAGTGTGTACTAGTTTCTAGCTGCATCCCCCTGACCACATTCTTATGGACATGGCCTAAGCTTCCAAATATCAGAGTTATTAGTTTACAGTTGTATCCAAGTTGGTGAATGAGATCTACCAGTGGTTGATATTTCAATAGTTTGGAATAGTAGCAAATGTCCATATAAATATCAAAACAGCAGCCTACCTCAAAGAAACATACAGATTTCATAGTCTCATTTACAATTACAATGTCAGGAGTGTTTGGAATGTTTTTGAAGTAGTCACTGTCAGATGTGTTATGATGGAACCAGTTGAATTTTACAGTGCTGTGCTTGTAGATCTTGCTATCATGTCCATAGTTTATCTTTTGCAAGTCATTTGCAACCAGATCAACCAGATGGTCATAACCTAATATGCAGTAGGGTTCGTACTTTGATGGGTACCATGTTGCCAGATTGTACCTGGTTGGGAAACCCTTAATCTTGCTTTAATCATGAATATTAGGATGTCATCTGAGATTGAGGGGTTTGTCAGGACAGAATGAGATACAGAGTGGTCGGCAAACTGGAGTAATGCGAGTTTTCCTTGCAGTCTGAGGCCCGTCCAGTGCTGTCCGTTTTGGCTGTGTGAGGTGACGAATTGAGGCTCTTGCATGTTTAATCTGTAGCTGGTGAGATGTATTGTCTTTATTAAGGATCGCCAGGGTGGAAACCAGCGGGTCGTGATTATGTTGTCGTTGAGAGCGACTACTGCTCCGTCGTGTCCCAGCCAGGACAGCTGTAGTCCTGTGCGGTGGCAGAGGTAATTTAAATCCAGCCAGTCGGAGTGCACTCCGAATCCGGCTGCTCTGCTGTCTAGCTTTCCGTTCTGCTTTAGTTTGAATCCAAGAAACTGGGGCTCGTTTGTGGAAGCAGCAGGTATTTTGCGACGCTGTAGATGTAGAAACAGTGATTCGCGTGATAGCTCTCTAACAGTTGTATCGTCATTGTCAAGCATGTTGAGAAGGTGCACTATTCTGGAAGCGGTGTAAAGCCATTCGATGTTTGGGACGCCTAAACCCCTGCATGGTTGGAAAATAATGTCCCAAGTTGTGCGACTATTGAGACAGTCACGGAAATCCAAAAAGACAGTGAAGAACTTGGTAGATGAATGTTTGAAGTCATCTATTCCCGTTTTAAGACAGAAGACGTGTTCATTCATCCCCTGCCTATTGATATATGCTTTTTTCTTTGGTGTGAGTATTCCTGTCTCTACTAACCAGGGAAGTATTCGTGACAGCATACATTTCATGAATACCTTATAGACTGGTAGTAGGGAAATGTCTCTCCAGGTAGACGGATCGTCAGGAATATTGTTATACACACACACACACACACACACACACCCACACACTGGACTAACCTTGTGGTGTGCACTCCATGAGTATGTCATTGGGCTCGTAGTCCTCTGGACAGACATGGTGGCACCTCCCGCTGAGCTGGTACAGGCCTGGCCTGCACCACGTGCATGTCTCACTGTTCACACACGCCTCACACTCTGCAGGGCACCCTGCAAAGACAAAAGCACAGTTATGTATCCATGAATATAGTAGTAGCCAAAGTTTACACATAAACATATTGTATGTGTGCTTCATTCCAAAGTCAGAATTAGTAGTTTAGTAATTGTCTTCATGAATAATGTGGGATAATTACAAGGTAAATAGAGTTAAATAAAGGGCAAAATCTGTGTTTTTTTCTGTCCCTGATAATTGTGAACTCTAAATACTCACTGGGAACACACTCCCTCTGTGTGTCACTGCGGACCAGCCCCTCAGGGCAGTTCTCCTGGCACTTGCCCAGGTGAAGGTAGAATCCTGCTCGGCAGTGTGTACAGAAGTTCTTGTTGAAGCAGGAGTCGCACTCCGACCTGCACTCTGACAGAGAGACACAGACCCACCGCCAGCGTTTATTTAAACTGCACAAGTTATCGCGTGTGTCCTGTGTGTTAAATATACAGAGTGTCAGTGTGTGTGTTCGTGTGTGCATATCTTACTGGAAATACAGTCAGGAATATAGGCCACGGCAGTCAGATTCATGTGTTACACGGTGGATATATGATTTTAAGTAAAGCAACACTTTAACTTTAACTAATTTAATGTCAGCAAAAGGAAACATACTTAACAGGGATCAAGTTACTTAAGTACATACCATATGGATATATAATGCTATATTTCACAAGCAGGTCTTGAAACTTCTTGTAAAGAAGGTAAAACACTGTTATGAGGCCACATTTAGCTCAAGACAAGGTTGAGATACTTTTCTGTTTTTGTTATGAGAGAGGATTATACCTCTCAGGGGGCAATTAATTGTAATTAATTAATTAAGTCTGTAGGTGTGGTAATTATGTTTTTTATATTATTTAAATCGGGAGCATGCAATGCCAGGGATATTTACGTTAAAATTCTGCTACACAAATACAGTTAGTTGCTCATTGTGGCTTACTTGTGCAGGTGTTTCTTTCTGGGGAGCGTGTGTCGTAAAAGCCTGGAGGACAGGAAGTCATGCACACCCCGATCTGCTTCATCCCAATCCTCTCCAAATGCATGAAGAAGCGCGGCTTGCAGGACAGGCATCCATTGTAGTCAGAGCAGGTCAGACAGCCACCCTGCTGGCACCCTGAGCTCACACCAGAGATCTCTGTTGACAGACGCAGGGGGGTGTTTAAGTGTGATTTTTACATGGTACAAGATTTTTAGGTAACACTTTACAATAAGGTACACAAAAAAATAGGTAGTTAATGACTAGTTACTGTTTTTGAAAGAGTAACGAATGATTAGTTACTGTTTTTCAGAAGGGTAGTTACTGTTTTTTGAAAAAGTAACAAATGATTAGTTACTGTTTTTCAGAAGGGTAGTTACTGTTTTTTGAAAGAGTAACAAATGATTAGTTACTGTTTTTCAGAAGGGTAGTTACTGTTTTTCAGAAGGGTAGTTACTGTTTTTTTGAAAGAGTAACAAATGATTAGTTACTGTTTTTCAGAAGGGTAGTTACTGTTTTTTGAAAGAGTAACAAAAAAACAGTAACTATCCTTCTGAAAAACAGTAACTACCCTTCTGAAAAACAGTAACTAATCATTCGTTACTTTTTCAAAAAACAGTAACTAATCATTCGTTACTCTTTCAAAAACAGTAACTAATCATTAACTACCTATTTCTTTGTGTTCCTTATTGTAAAGTGTTACAGATTTTTACTTTTCAGGCATTTTAATATATGAAAGTGGAATCTATCTTAATGGATAGCATGCTGGATTTACACAATTTTAAGCCCCAGTGCACCTATTTAATGCCAGGCACTTTGTAAGTAGTAACACCAGCCTCCCTCTTATTCAAAGCTCATAGCAGAGAATCACTTTCTATTGGTGCCAAGGATGGACGTACACTAGTAACCTCTGGTAGCCTCTCCATAAAATTGTAATCAATTTAGCACTAAAACATTTAGGGAAGGAAATATATACTGTATATTTTTTGTATATTTTCTTCAGCTAAGGACCCAATGTTAGATCCATTTTAAGTCCTAGAAAATAAGACACCAAGTAGTAAAATCCATAACCTTATTGAGTTTTACTAAATCCAACTTCCCATTTATACCAGCCTCTTTAACACACATCCCTGTACTACCCAGGCTCTGAAACGTTCATCTTGCTACCTAAAACAGCCAAGGAACAAAGGAAAGCATCCTGTGTACTATACCTGCAACAAAAAGTTCCTTCTACGGATGTCTACCATGTGGTATGAATGTTATTTGTACAGAGTATGATGGGAAATTACATTTTTTGTTAATGTTTTAATTGTTTTTTGTTATGGTGTCATGCACAAATCAGGATCAGGCTGATAAATATAAATCTACATTTAATTAATTAATTATTTAATTTTGAGTTTATACATTTTAAACAGTGTAGGGTCAGTGCAGTGCAGGTATCAGGTCAGACTGTCCTGTGGCACCACTGTAATATGCTTGGCTCTATTATACCAACATCAGTGGATTTTTAAAGATGCTTTTCAGTTTCACAGTGGATCAACAATGTTACATTATGTTATAGTGTATGTTACATCTCACCTATCATTCTTCCAGTTTCAGTGAACAAATCAGTAACAAAAAAGAAAGAAAGAGAAAATCTTTTAAAATATTTTGACCAAAAATACTATACTGATTTGGCATAGCATCTTCATACAGTTCTTTTCAAATGAGGAAACAATCCGAAACTGTGTTTTAAGATCTGATAAATAAGTTTGTTATTTTAAGTATTAAAATATTTCAGTCAAGTTTTGTGTCATGTTTTTCCAACAATAAGGGCAAAGGGAAAACAGAAAGTCAACTTTATTACGAAGTGTTAATTTACAGTATCATATATAACTAATTACCTACTGTCTCAGCACAGTGACTGTGACAATAACAATGACAGCTATTTATACTATGTTTATAACCCTGTTTATGTACATACATAAGCCCTGTAGTGTTTAGTTTATGGTGATATATTTTACAGTATGGGTTCCATCCCCAGCTCTTTACTAATTTGTGGGATGATTCACCAGACTTTGTCTGCCATGGATGAAAGCTCTGGTTGTAGGTTTTATTCATTTTAATTGTATGTTGACAATTTGTCACATACATTTTAATGTATCTCTAAAGTTACAGCATGTGTATTCATAAAAAAAAAATCCAAAGATTTGAAAACTTAGGGCTTAAATTATTAAAGAACTAATTTGTTTTAAAGAAAAAGACACACATTTAGTGTGATTTCTTGCAGCCAGTTTCCTGGAAAAGCTTGTACAGTATATCATCCTTTTCAGTATCTGATTGCACTTTGTGGCCAAAAACTGTAACAAAAAGAGGGCTTGGGTGGTTGGATTGGGATGTATATATGTTCTGAAATATATATACCAGATACACCTGACAGGTTCCACTCCTCACTCCTCTGTTAGAAAGATCATTGTTGAGTTGAATCCAGAAAATGGTACGGGGCTTTAAGGAATGAGAAAGTCAACTCAGGGGCAAGCATGTTACAGCCTACTTATATATAGGAGCGACACCTGTGACATAAAGTCAATATGTAGGCATTAGACATGAGAGCCGTTCCATGCTTTACATCCTTGTGCAGTGCACCTATGCTGCATTGGTACTCCATTACCAAAGACATTGATTGGAAAAAGTTGCAGTAGTCACACATGGTAGGCAAATCAAAAGCAACCCCTGTAAGTGTCCTAGGAATTGGTTTTCCTCTCCAGCCTTGGCATCTCATGCCACTGCTTTAAGCTAGCCCTCTTCCTTATTCTCTAAGTTTGGGGTTTGGCTGCTGGTTTACCATAGATCATGGATACTTTGTTTGAAATATCTCGACAATCTTTACAACTGCTGTCCATTTGCCCACATGTGTTCCTGCCAAGCTGCCCTGATTCACAGAAGTCTTAAGACACAGGAATTTGGCCTTGCCCTCGCACTTTCACCAACAAAACCTCAGTTGGACTTGCATAACATACCAACAAAGTCACATATGAATAAACACATTCACATGCCTGCATACACAGACGCAGATGGTTCATGGAGAAAATAGAACTGTGCAACAAAACAGAGGTAACATGAAAAAACAGTACCTTTAGTAATGAATGTGTACCTCTATGTTTAACTTTAAATCAAATTATAAATAACCCCATTTTCATCCTCCACTGAGCTGACCTGATAAACTATACAATATATATAAACCCCACTGTTAGCACCCACATGCCTTCATTTGTGGATGCATCATCACAGACAGGAAGCCCAGAGCTCGGGTTCAGTCTCTGCATGGTAATTTTCGGCTAGTTGACTCAATGGTCATTGACTCCCATCTTACTCTTACCCCCTTCTTTCCCTCTGAAGTCTGTACTCATTCACCCCTTCACCAACTAATTCTTCCATCCACCCCGATATCTCTGGAAGTGTTAGATATCTGCATCCTTGGAGGAAGTTTGGATACTGTAGAAGCACTTGTCAATTAATGGGTACCGAGGCAGAAGTTTATTTCCTTACTGCAAAACGTGAACGAAACCTTCAGCTTGGAAAGAAATTAATTAATGCATTGGTGCTGCCGTTTCACAAGTGAATTACATCATGGTTGAGTCCATAAAACACATTTTTAGCATCTCATTTTGAACCAAAACAAATTGATACTAAATTGTAAAATGGAAATGTCATAAGAAGCACACTGTTAACACTGTTTCATTTTTAGGACATGATTCAAGAAACCAAGCACTAAAGTACTCTCAGTCGACCTTCCTGCCACCCCCCTCCCCCTCACTGTGTTGAGAGGCTCTTTAATATTGTTTAGGGGTAAAAAAACATTCAAAGGGAAATCTGCATGTCTTGATGCTGCCTAGGGTATAAAGCAGACTCTACAACGTCTAAATGTCCTACAATAGTACAACACAGACACACATTTAAGTGAGAATAATCAACCTATGCATACAGTAGGAGATGTACATTGACTTCTATCATTAAAACTGATGTCTGATGCCATTATATGTCAGTTTGCTGCAGTTTAAATAAGATCTACAGTATATATAGGCTATGTATAAGCTGTTTCACCCTGCTGAACAGAAAAATACGTCCATGCTTAGTTTGTCAGGTCTGACCTAAACTATATTGAACACAGCTTCCAAGAGCAAAGGTTACCCCAGGACCCCTTTAAAACTACATAATAAACACACCGTTAACCCCAGATGCTGCAACTCCCTGCTTTTTAAAAAAATCACCAATTTGGTGGTCAAGAGGGAAGAAATTGCATCGAAAACGGTCCAGGTGCGGATTACAGATTTTAGCTCTGTGTATAAATGTAAAGAAATGTAGAGAGAAGTTTCAGCCCCAGGTAGCAGGGATAAAACATCACTTTGAAGGTCTATTATTGTAGATCACAGGCAGTTTTCGGCCACGCTGGCAAGCGATACACAAAATATTTCAGTTGTCACTGCTCTTCTCTAACAGACTTAGTCACAGAGCACATCTGGAGACCCTCAGTGATAACGTGTGCGTAGGAAGAATAGAAAAATATACTTTATTGATACTTTTTTCATAGTGTCATGGAAAAAGGCTGGCCATAGCTCAGGAGATGAGACATAATGTTGGACCTCGGGAGATATATGGGGGATGAAATACCACCAGACTTGAAAGTGTTTTCAGTGTGGAACATCTCTGGTGTTTTATGGAGCCTGCTAGCAAATTTGCATTAACTCAGATTTTGAACAGTAAAAAGAACAAGATGGAACATGATTTTAAATTATGATAGAGTTCAATATTCTGACTGGCATAAAGATGAATACTAGCCTACTCTTTATGATCTTGGCCAACATCAGAAAAAAACTTTTCCGCATGAATTCCAAAATGTGGCAATGTGAGGGAGTAAATTGAACATGGGGGTTATTTAACGAAACATGGGGAGCATAGCGAGCTGTGAATATCCATATGATCAGGCCTGGCAGCCGGGCAGCACACTCCGCGCCTGAAGTCTGCTGCTCTGACCGCTAGAGAGCGACGGGAACCAGAGCGGCTGCAGGCTTCAGGTGACACGCACAGCAATTCATTTATTACATTAAGATTCAAAGGAAACATTGTAAAAGTGGTTTAAAAATGGTTAAATTACTAAAGGTATCATGGATGGACCATACAATCAAAGAGCTAATAGGCTGGAGCATGCGCTGGAATTTCTTCAACCAATTTAAGAGTAGCTCCCCCGTTTTATTACAGCAATTTAGTAAGTTGGAGTGCATAAACCTCATAATGCAGAAATGCTTTTTGGGAGTGTGGAAATTGGCGATAATATCTCTATTATCTTGAATAGCTTTAAACCACTCTTATATACTGCCAGAAAATAAGCTGAGTTTTGATCTTGTAGTTTTTAATCATAGGATATGGAGAGAGAAAACAGCAAAGATCAGAAAAAACTTACATCAAAGGAACATTGTGGCAGTTGCGCGCCTGTGTAGGATTGTTTAGTGACCTACTGTTACAAATTTACCAATTGATACCTGTCGCCAGTCATAAATTTAGACATTGGGAATAGACAATTGGATTCGCACTTTTGTTAGCAAAATATGTAGAATGTAGGCTGGAGACTTAACGACTCTTTGAGTATAACAGGCCAATAAATGCTGTATAAAAAAATATTTAAAAAAGAACATGCTGAGTTTACACGTGCACACGCATCGTATCGCACTTTACTCACGTTTATTTTGCCGGTGCCTGGAGCTGCTGTGCTGCTGACAACCAGTGTAATCCATGCAGTGCAAGATGATCAAAACAAAGGAGATCAGTTGTAATTGCATAGTAGCCCAGAGATGAGACTCTTAAAGCCAATGTCAATGTTTACCAAGTCACTTATTGGATAAGATTCCGTGTTCTTCACCCAGACGGAGGCAGAGTGTGGAGGATAGATAATTCCTAGCAGGACCCCCAGCTATGTGGTGATATGTGGTGATGGTAGTGTACAGTGGCCCAATGATGCCTGGGCCGCTTAGACTGTAACATCCTGGATAGGATCTTCATATGTGCCAAGAAAGCCAGACGGAGTCAGGGATCCGTTATCCGTGCTGTGATAAAGACCATGCCTTCCAAAAAAACAAACACGCCAAAAAGCTGGATTCTCATACGGTGTGCGCAAGAGGACAGCAAAACCAATCATTAGTATAGGTCAGAAAGATGGATATAATTATTATTCATGAGTAAACATCACCCTCAAAGAGTTTGCGTTATCATATCCATGTGCAGAACTCCAAATGGACCTTTCTCCCCCTCTCCCCGTGTCCCTCAGTGGAGATGCGCCGTGCGTCCCGGTGTGTGTGGATACCCTACTGTGCCAGGCGCGCCGAGGGTCTCGGCTTCATCGCAGCATCAGCTAAAGCACAAACAAAGTGAAAAGCCACCACATGACCAACACTAGTAAAGACAAAATAACTCTGTAAGTTGAAGGTTTCGTAGTTCTTTTGGCTGTCAAACACACTCCTGCTCTCGCTCGTTGTCGGCGGCTGCAGGCAACTGAACCAAAGTAAATCTCCGCAGTTTCAGCGCTTTTTTGCTTTGCGTGCAGGACCCATTCACTCCTCTCCTGCCGGCCGGCTGATGACTTCAGCCCTCTGCTGTCTCTCTGTCTCTCTCTCTCCCCCTATGAGCTCCAAAGTTTATTTAGAGGGCAACCCCCCCCCCACCCCCGCGTCAGGGAGAGAGAGAGAGAGAGAGAGAGAGAGAGAGAGAGAGAGAGAGAGAGAGAGAGAGAGAGAGAGAGAGAGAGAGAGAGAGAGAGAGAGAGAGAGCGAGAGAGTAGTCCTGTCTGACATTGTGCTCCCTTACAGCATCTTTTAACATGAACTGCATGTCAAAATGATTGAAATGAATAAACTCAACTAGAACCCAACCCCTATTTTTTAACGGATAAAATAGATATCTTTTTCCATTTCTAAATTGACGGTCTTGTTATTTGTTAAGTGGGTTTTTTTTTTTCATGCATGTCATTCTAACCAATAAAGTCCTTGAGAATGATTTTTAATTTGGCAAACACAACACATGCTGGACACAACCCCAGCAGCCAGGTTAGATTCCATCAGTGCTAAATGAGAAAAAGAAGGGCTCCCTTATGACAGCAAGTGTTACTCAGTAATTGTGTGCCTTTAGAGGTTTGGCTCCTTTCCTCCAAATGTTAGTACGAGTTTATTTTCAAAGACAGAGGTGACACGTCATTCCTTATCCTGACTGAGACTATTATTTATCCACCTTGACAATGTGAGATTAGCACACATATTACTGACTTTACAGTCACCTTATAGTAATATGGATTTTCTTCAGGATATATTTGTGCATATGTTTATGAGATTACTCTAGGACGAATGGTTCCTTGAGAAAATAAGTAGCATTTGAAAGTGATCTGCTGAAAAACTCCCCAGTTGACATCAGCCAAAGAAGCAGCAGCAGCATCTCATCTTATGACCTCTAGAGGGAGTTAGTTCCACAAAAGCTTGAAGCACATTGTCATAACACACACACGCATGACTATCAGTGAGTCATAGTAAACTGTTGCACTTGACCTTTTCCTGCTGTCCAAATGTGATGTTGTTTGTATTGCCACAATATGGAGGACTGATCAAGAGGAAAGAAAGCCACACAAATTTAAAATGCGTATCTTAAAAATCACATGACGGGAGCATTCCAGACTTTCATCACATTGAGCAAATGATAATACTAACTTGCCGATCATCAATCATTGTTCCAGTGCAGTTGTCAGAGCCTCAGTCGGCAGGTTTGGGAGTTTTGGTGATAATTGGTTTTAAATGAAGAGATTTTGCTGTATACCGCCAGGCTTAGTGAATGGTGGCCTCTTTAGATGGAAGCAGAGCGGCGTAAAAGGGGGAGCTGAAGCCTCATTTGTCTAACTGGTGTGTTGATGTTTAGGGGGAACAGTATGCACAAGTCCAGTGCTTCTCCTCGCTGTGGCTTCTGGGCTTTCATCAGTCACTGTGCTGAGGAAAGCAATGCAAACACAGTGTGGATAGGACAGTGAAACATAACAGAGATTGATGCATTATTTTAAACCCTTTCACCTCCACTGAGGCAGACTGCTGAACCCAAACTTTACCCAGGACATTAAGTGATGCATTAGGCATGTGACTGCAAATTTAAAAAGTAATTTTTTATAGATTTATATTTGAACAAAAGCACTGTAATGTAATAGAGGATGGAATTTGAAATCACATGTAAGCTCATGTGTGTTAAATTAACATGTTATGCAAAACAATAGCGACAAATTGTAAAATATTATGACGAAATTATGAAATCTCCCTCCTCCCTATCCTCCGTCCCAGCAGTTTGGTGTAAGGGATGATGAAGAATAATGCTCGTCTTTGTGTCCCAGTCTGAACTAGCCCCACCATCCCCTGGGGGTAGGAGTGTGTGTGTGTGTGTGTGTGTGTGTGTGTGTTTGGGTATGTGTGAGTGTGTGTGTGTGTGTGTGTGTGTGTATGTGTGTGTGTATGTGTGTGTGTGTGTGTGTGTGTGTGTGTGTGTGTGTGTGTGTATGTGGCATTGGGGTGCGCAAGGTTAAGGTCACTTGGTCAGTCCTTGTGACCGTCCAGTGAGTGAATCAGTCGACACCTGTAAATGAAGTCGGGCAGGTGCATAAACCCTCCCGACCAAGGATGGATGCACACTACAACTTTTTTTTAATCATACCACATTTAGTCCTATTTTAGCCTTACTCTAATGTAGCCCTTGCGCAAGGGCCAAACTTTATGCTGACATAAAGTTTGCAGATACACCTCAAAATCTCAACAATTCTACTTTGGTTACCACCAACTCCTGATGAGGAATATCTGATTTTTTAGCTGCTAAATGCTCCACTGTGTTTACCAGCTAGTTGCTAACTCCGTTTGCCTCTCTTTTGGTGCTTTGCTTTGGTGTACAGTTGGTTTATCAGAGCATAGTCATTTCTTCCATTGTTAATATAAAACTATTGATTACAGCAGCATTAAAGGTACCCTGTGGAGTTCTTGTTTGAGTGGGTCCCTATTTTGTTTAAAGTGTTTGTTAACGCTCAAGGTTACACACAATGCATTTCGGTACGTAATATTAAATGTAAACATAACTTTTGTTATGCAAATTGTTGCCATGCAAGGCTTACATTAAGAGACTGGAGTTCAAAGTGTATCAGAAGCTAATTACATTTATCATTATCCATTCTAAGCTACAATCATAGGTTACAATCATAGGCTAATATCATTCAGTTAAGCAGATGTCCACTTTGTTATATTCATATGACATTGCACAGATCCATTTACGCTCTTAATCCTCAGATCAGAGTAGCAAACAGCACAGCACAAAGCTCATGTCTGTGATGTCCAAACTGTTCATTCCCCGGCCTATGACTCATAAAATTCCCAGATGACAGTGACAATGTTGATCCGCTGTCCTGTCATCAGTTAATGAATTAGGCCGGGCTCAGTGTGGACAGCAATTGACAGCGTGTGTCTCGCTGGGGTCTGTGAAAACATAGTGGCTCAGTCTATGGCCTTATATGCAGGTTTTCCTGACGTTGCATCTATTAAAGCTGCAAATAGCCAAGTGGCAATCCTGTGCATTCTCTCAGAGTGAAGCAAGCAGAGAGAGACAGGGACACGGGGCAGCAGAGGCTGTACAAAGTTATGAAAATAGACATGCACACACACACACACACACACACACACACACACACACACACATACACAGGATCTAGAAGTTCCAATAAATACTTTTTGATTCTTGAAATTCTATTATACACAGAGACAGGGAGGATTAGATTAATATGAAGAAGGATAAGACAGGTGCATGTGTTGTGGGGCGGAAGGTGGGGCAAACTCATCTTAAATGTGTGTGTGCATGTTTGTGTGGCTGCATTTCTGTGTGTATGCTGGGGTGATTGAGGGGATCATTTCATAGTAAGAGGGATTGAGAAGGTAGTCAAGGACAGATAATCACTGCGAGCAAGAGCTGTCAGCTGTACACACAGAGGGAAAGCAGGTCAGAGTTCTGCATAGAGAAGGTCAAAAGAAAAGGGTAAGTGTGTGTGTGTGTGTGTGTGTGAGAGAGGTGAAGGGGGGCATTTACCACACGACTTCCCACCATGACCTGTATTCCCCTCAAATAACAACAAATAATCCTCCTGTGTTAAATTTGTGTTAAAAGCAACAGCTTGATATTTTGGGAAATCCGCTTTTTCGCTTCCTGCTCAGAGTTAGATGAGAACTACTGTAACTCTCATGTGTGTCCGTTCAATATGAAGCTGCAGCCGGTAGATGTAACTGTAGCTTAGCTTAGCACAAGGTAAGGTAACAAGGTAGGTAACAAAGTCTGCCTACCAGCACCTGTAAAGCTTATTCATAGGCTATGTTATATTATTTTGTTATATCTCTTTTGTTTCATTTTTAATTTCAACCAGCAGAGATGCCAGAAATTCATTGCACTGGGAGTTTGGCACATGACCCCCATAAAACTACAAATTGTAGTTTTTACACTTTGGTTAGCCAGGCTAGCTGTTTCACCCTGTTTCCAGTGTTTATGCCAAGCTAAGCTGAATCGCTGCAGCATTTTATTTACTGTACAGATATGAGAGAGGCAGCAATCTTCTCTTGGTAATAAAGCAAATATGTGTACTATTCCTTCAAGTCTGTGTTTTCTGAAATGGTACACTGCCTGGACTTGGAAGTTTTTTTGAATGCTGCTCACACTCACCATGTCCGTCAGAGTTTCCCCTGTATGTGTGCTTGTTTATAGATGAACGTGTATTTCCACATGTAAGTGTGGAAATATCCGGTTCATGTGGATGTGATGTACTGAAGTGTGTTGTGCTTTACTGTGGAAGTGACCCCAGGAGGAATCCCCTCAGCAGGCCTAACTAATTTGGCCATGAGCGTGGCATTAACTACACATTCCTTCCAAAGCGGTGTCTCCACTTCCCTTTCCCCCTCGACAGCAGCACTTTAAATAAACTGAGCATGGGGCTGTTAAGAAAGGCCACCACTTTCTGTATCTGACCCTCTGTACAACCTTAATTGATGTATTTCCTCTTCTTTTTAGCTTGTCTTTGAAAAACGGGACTGACCGGTGAATTGTCAAAGTGACTAGTATGACAGGAGGGGGGAAAAGTACCGTGAGTCCTGAGTTCACTTGAGTCAGGGTGGTGGTGGTGGTGGTGGTGGTGGGGGGAGGGGGGGGGACTTCATTATCCTCCAAAAATTAGAAGAAAAGTCAGTGAGCAAAGCCAGCCACCTCTTGACAAGAGTGAGAAAGTTTATATATTCTCTTCCCTCTTGCTACCCCAGCGCTGGGTTTCTTATGAAGCCGTGGAGAGACAATGACAGCATACTGGGGATCAAACACTGCTACCCAGGAAATTTTAATCAACGGAGCACCACCAGCTTTTTTTCCCATCAGTTGTTGCCAGGCAACAGGTGAGGCAGACCCCAGATATTCTGTATGTGTGTGTGGTATTGCTGGTTGGGGAATTTGGGGGGGGGGGTGCAGATCAGGGTGTGTATAGAAGAACCTTGGGGTCATTTTATTAATCTGCATGGGGAGTCTTTTCTTTTTCTTCTTGATAAAACCCTTTCAGCTCTTTCTTTATGGCAGGCGGTCCTTCTGCCCTCGACTTTTGTCCTGTGATCATTCCGAAAGAGAGCCTGTGTCGGAGGAGGTGTAGGTCTGTGTGACAGATACAGAACACTGTAGTCATTAGGGAACGTTTGTCATGCAAATACTCTAAATCATTTTTGTTGACTTTTTCAGAACACATAGTCCAGGAACAGCCCTCGAGAAACTTTGAGATTACTCGCTATAGAAAGTTGAAAGAAGGCAGATGGCCTTAGCTTTATTTTTCTAGTGAACAATTTCCTCTCAATCTAAGATGTTCTAATGGAAAGACCCTGAATTAAAACATGTGTGAAAGTCCAATTTACCCCTTCGTTTCTCACCCATGCAGAACAACCCCAGCGAACCACACTAAAAACATTTTTTGTCTTTATATGAAGTAAATTAGTGCTGACATTTTTCCATCCACTGAAAAAATTCGGACTCTTTCCCTCCTCCAGCAAAGCTGAGCGTTGGCCAGATCTGTTCTGCTGGAGTTAACAGTGGCTAATGTGAGGTTGTTGATTTCAGGAACTGATGAGACAGTGTGGTTTTAACAGTCAACACATAGCGTCTCAGATGTTCCAAACATTAAGACACTGGAATGATGTCTCTCCTCTCTCAAATGCATCGCATAATATCACACTGGAGCACTTGGACGACTTTTGAAACTTTAGAAATTGTACGTATAATTGAATACACAGAAACTAACTGTTATGAGCCAAGATAAGTTATCCAGACAGCTTCCACCCAAACAAAATGTAGACTTATTCTTATTCTGAACAAGATTGAGTTTACTGGCTAATGGCTTTATAAGGCTGTGCTAAGGCACAGCGGTGCTAAATGCTAATGTCAGCATGCAAACATACTGATGTTTAGCACGTATAATGTACACCATGGCCACCATCTTAGTTTATTGAGTTAAAATTAGATAATTAGCATTAAACACAAAGTACAGCTAAAGCTGATGGAAATGTCATTAGTTTTGCAGGTACAGTATTTGGTATAAGCCAAAGTATTGGTCAAATTAAAATTGTGACCTGATGATGGTGCTAGACTACAGCTACAGTGAGGGGATGACCAAAGTTATTAAAAGTTTACCTTGGGGAACATTAGTTTTTCTTGATTGCTTTGACCTGCTTAAAGAAACTGGGATCCACTCAGTTTTCATCATCACTGTCTCAGCAGAGCAGAAGACACCTCTTGCAAATATGTTAACCCTTTCTCATTGGATTGACACATTTTCCCCACCCTTTTGCAGAACAGTTAACACGGATGTCATTCAAGCAGTCCAAACTCCATTGTTTTAGCTATGGTAACCAAACAGAAACCATCTGTTCCTAACTATTAGAAACTACCTACATCAGTATGAAATCACTGAAGTACCTGTTTGACACTCCTTCACACAGATCTTCAATTAGCAATCAGTCTGCAGGGTTAGGCCATGTGGCCCCATCGTCAAGACAGAAGAGACTGAGTATCAATAGTGGCTATTTCTTATACTCTACAGTAATAGATGTTTATACTTTACTGTAATAGATTTTATTTTTATTTTCTTAATTTCTTATACTCTGATAAATTTTATTTTGGTTTACATGTATTTTGTGTAATATTTACAGTATTTCAGTTTTCAGCCACAGTGTGAAAATAAGAATCAATGGAATCAATAAAATTTGCATCAAAGCATTTCTGATTCTGGATCCAATTCTTTGCAAGAAGGCAAATTTGACAACAAATGGCACTGGCATGAAAGCTACGTACAGTAATAGACTACAATGACAAGCAATGGTGCACTGATTCGCACTGAGTGCTGTATTTTGTATTTTTTTGTCCACTGTGTAATAGTTAATTGGAAGAGCTCATACACTTGTTTGCAAGTTGTGTTGTTTGAAGGCAAAACTTGCTTTTGTTGCATATTTTAAATGTTTTGGCACGGTTAGAGCCTTTTGCAAACAAAATGTGTCATTTTGACCATGAGTGCCACTGTTTCGGCCTGTGTGTTAACTGTTTTGAAAATGTGGAGTTTGAGTTGACTGCTGCATCAAAGCAATCAAGAAAAACTGTAATGTGTCATGGCAATGTATTCAATCGTTGTCTATCTAAAAACTAAAAATGTCAACCTCATGGTGGCGCAAGGTGGGAAACGCCAGGGGATCATCAAAGTCAGAAGGATTCATCCCCTGGGGACCTTGAATATCTGTATATAATGTCATGGTAAGGCTTCCAAAAAATGTTAAAATACAGTGTGTCATTGTGCACCGGCTGGCATTGCCATCCCTAGAGCCACGGAGCTAGTGGTAAAAAACAACATGCAGTATTTTTCTAGATGTTTTTCTAGGTGGCGTTAGATAAGAGATTACAGGGTGGTGATGGTGCAGTGGATATGACACATGCCTTTGGTGTGGGAGATCTGGGTCCGATTCCCCCTGCGATGCATCAACCAATGTGTCCCTGAGCATGTAATGTAATGTAACATAATACCTTTGTGAAAGTCAGAAACCCAAATACAAGAAGGTTGTGAAACTAACATCAGTTATCTGTCAAAAAAAGAGAAAGAATCTCTTCCTTCCAGAGGCCGGAGGCTCTAAAATTAACAAGTGTTGATTTTTCACACACAAGTAATCCATTTCATGTTTGAAAACCAGTCATATAAAAATACCCAGGACCCATAAAACAGCAGAATTCAAGGGCTAGTGTTTTATAATTAAAGCCAAAGCTCATTCCTGCTAATGACCAGAGTGGGAATGTTTAGCAGGGACAATGTGTGCTCCACACAGGGTAAATTTAGCTGATGTGATCTGCAGCAGCTGTAGAACAGAAAATAAGACTAAGAGAAACTAAGAAAAAACAACAACTGGGAAGTGAAAATATAAGCATGAGGGAGGGTACAATGTCTCTGAATGCCCATCTTTTCGAGCCAAGCCTGTAAGTGCAGAGCTGGTCTGATTATAGTTTTACATTCTGGATGGTTTGATGTCATGGACCAACGCAAGCAGGGTTTATAAGTACTGGAGCTGTAACCAAAGTGTCTAAGCAAATGTATAAAGAAAAGAGAAGTGCCATACATTATTATGACACATTATAAAGCAATGAATAATTCACTTCCAATGATACAGCACAATATAGAATATATGTATATATAATATTATATATTACTGGCATATAACTGCTCATAGTGGTATGTGGTTTTATATATATTGTACTGTATCGTTATCTGAAAATATTGTTTATTACTAACTTTTGAGAAACTGATGATGAGAAACTAAGAATAACAGCATTGTGATCAAATAACATTCATTACATTGTCATTCATTACACAATTTTGAAAAGAAATCATAAAACCTCCGATGATGTTAATAAGTTGGAAAATCTTTTTCGACCCAAAGGCAAGCATGTAATGGTTCAATGGTAATGAAAAAATAAAAACAAAATCACCAATGTTTGCAAATTCTTTTTACACAACAACAACCACAACAATTACGGTGATGTAAAACTCTGTTGTTTATTTCCCAGAAAGTAATTGTGTTTCAAATCATAATTAGTGCCCGCCTTGGAGATTATTCCTCCTGACTGTGATCCCTCAGCCCATTGGAATTTACTTACAGTATTTACCCACAGAGAACTTAAGTGGAGCTGGACAGCACACATGCTCGACGTATGTGAAGCACATGAGGCCAGTAAAACAGGACTGATCCTGCATCTGACCAAAAGAGAGGGGCGACTGACTACAGTGGCTGTTTATAGCCAGTGATAATGGCCTCCATATAAAAGCAACAGTAGGCTAATTGTGCTTGTGTCGGGAGTTTCTGTATTTTGTAAAACAGATGCATGCTGCAAAGTGCATTTTTTAAATTGATGTGTCAAACAAAACATTCATGCTGACTACTACAGATTCATACTAAAACCACTGGTTTAATATTTAATGTAAAGTTTGTGGAAAAGATTTTTCTCTGCATGTTTTGCACTATTTTACCTACAGACATATATGAAGCCAAAAACATACAGTAGATGCAATACAAGTAGGCATGTATTAGTGGAGAGGGGTGAATATGGCCAGTGCCACAAATCTCCTCCGAAATCTCTTTTCCTTTGCGGTAGACTAGGTATTACACAATTCCAAATGGAAGCTGTGGCAAAAGGTGAAAGCACTGCAAACATCTTTGATTTGTGCTCATTTATATTTATTATCAGGGCCAGAGTGGGTCTCATTTTCAGCCCTGGAGTTTCATGCCTTAGACCGGCCCAATTTTACTTCACGACTGACTATATTAAAATAATGTAATTCAATTATTAGTAATTAGTATGTAAGTCTGCAATAGCGCACTGTTCTCTACAGCCTTGTAATTCTGTGAATTTTTGTAAAATATCATAATTTCCAATTCAGTGCAAACACAGTAATTGTCGCTTTGCAATGTAAATGTATTAGTTAACAGTTAGCAACATCTTTACAACAACACAATGATGTTCAACAATATCAGAATCTTTTTTCTGTGCAAATAAGTCTTCACAAATATCCAAACCTTGAAATGAAATACAAGAATAAATAAAAGAATAAAATAATATGCATCGCATTTTATGACACATCATCTATTTTTTCCTTTGTATAATATTTCATTTTACATTCATCCTATTCCCTTTCAGTCGTGGGCTTTGTATATTTACTGTCCTACTTTCGATGATAAAAGGCATAATGTGTCACTAGTAGTCTATATCAACGACGTTTCATTAACGTCACTGTTCAGGTGCTGGATGTCCCTCATTTCGGCCGGATGTCCTCTACCTTCTGCTTTCTTTGTGTTGGAATTTTAGTCTCCGGTGGATTTCTGAGGACTATGGTTAACTGCTCCTCAGATCTCTGCAGGGTAAATCCAGACAGCTAGCTGTCCAATCTGAGTTTTCTGTTGCACGACTTAAACAACTTTTGAACGTGCACATGTTCCACCAAAACAAGTTCCTTCCCGAGGCTATTTTGCAGAGGCATCGTGGCTCTGCTCGGCGCTTAGCCGCCCTTGACGATTGTAATTGGTTGAGAAATGCTAATAAACCAGAGTTCTTTTCCTCCCATCCCAGAATGCTGTGTTGACAAGTTAGCAGTTAGCCATCCCAACGCAAATTGGTAACTAGTTGTGAAATATGTCCATATGCAAACCTCACCATCTGGAAAACAGAATAATCTTCCTGGTTGACAAGGCAGACAACATGCAAAAAATATTCTCCCGAGGATGAACAATTACTGGTTGCTATTACAATCATCAGTGGTGGTTCAGTGTTCGACGCCACGGTCAGGTTGATTTAAATGTGTGTATCAGTGTCCGAACCTAAAAAGGTTTTCTGCACAGTCCCTAAATGACATGAGTCCTAATGCATCTGAATGAGTCTGAGATCCTGGATGAGGCTGAATTTCCTCTGATTGGACCCTGACCGGAAAACATGTTCGTCAAAAACCTTGGCATAGAGCATTTTTTCAATCAAGTGGATCTTTGTGTCCTCAGAAGAACTCTCACCCAGCTCAAAGGTCAAACGTCTCTGGACATAGACTGTCAAGCGACGTGGGATTGGCTGTTGGGAACGGCTAATGCAGCACAGAATTGGGGGTGCTGAGGGACTGTGCTTGGATGTGAGTTATATGGACAGGTTTGTTGTACTTGGATGATTTGTCTGGCAGTAGATATTCCCATCCTTAATCGTGACTGCAGTGAGTTGGCTCCGATGGTTCACACCAGGAGATACCACTTACCTTACTTTTAGTACAATGTACGTGTATTATAATCATGCATCAAAATTACCTTGGGAAATATAACCTAATTGAACAGAAAAACTGTGGTGAGCTACCAAAAGCCTGGGGGTGGAGTCGCATGAGCACACACACACACACACACACACACACAGAGGATATGGTGGATATCACCAATCATCATAATATATGACTCATTTTAATGTGGAACTTACTAGAATTTTCAAATTATTAGCATGTGTGTGTCTGTGTCTCTGTGTGTGTGTGTGTGTGTGTGTGTGTGTCTGTGTGTGTAGGCCTTACAAGCTATAGCATAAACATTAAAATGCAGAGATGAATGATATATAATATATATAATCATACGCTCACACTAAAAAAAACACAATAGATTAACAGCTGACAGATAATTGATGCTGTTCTGCAGCAGTCGCGGTTAACAACTGCTTGCTGAGTCACTGTGGCTCACACCAAACACAACTTCTTGTATGCTCTGCCACATGAAGCATTGCTTTCCTTTTCTATTGCCTTTTCCATTTTCCATTTACATCACTCTTAGTCCACCATATCATTTTTCTGAAGCCTGATTAGTGGTGAATAGTATTTTGGTGGTGAAAATCATTTAACAAAAACAAACGGCAGAGCAAATAGCTGCCAGCAGCTTTGGCCCGACAGTGAATTAGTAGATTGATGTGTTTGTTATAAGGTGTTAAATCAAAGTTATTAGGCTATAATCATTTTTTCAAGATGAGGATAGTGGCTCGATTCCCTGCTGCTGTAGTTTTGTGTATATTTGGTTCTGGGAGATAAAACATTTTTTTCTCCATCTGTGCTCTGTGATAAGGAGGATTTATGGTTTCTTTTGGTCTACAGCAATGGTCGTGGATTTACACCAGGAAGAACCACTATTTGACACCAGAGATACTAAGGAGCATTACCTGGCTCCTCTGAGAAAAGGTGGCTTACTCTAAAAAAGCTGGATTTAATGTTGTTTTGGTTGTGAAATGTCTTCCACATCAGACTGTTGGAATTTTTAAGCACTAATCCAATTGGAACATTTATACGTCATAAAAAGTGCACTAATATCCATGCTGTTTACATTACTCCACAATTTCTGAATCATTCTGATTTCCACAGCCACAACTTAACAATGTTTAATCAAAGACACAAGCAAAGAGAAAGAGTGGGCGACAGAACAGACAGCTCAGAAAGAGAAGAGGAATGCAAGAAGAGACAGAGAGGGATGGGGGAAGTTGAAATGGCATGTGTCGGCATATAAATCAAACACCCACAACATCCTTCTGTGCCAAAGTGAGTGATGACAACATAGTGTAAGTCACATAGCGACTGACTTAAGTTATTACAGAGCAGATATTTGTGAGAACTTTTTAGCAACTGCAGATCAAATCCCACAGAGCTCGACCCCACTGGATAACAATCTGAGAGGAGACAGGCCATAAAGACGGATACTCGCTCTCAGTCTGCAGTATAAGGAGTTGTCTTCCACCTATTTAAGCAGAGATGTTTTAGTGCTGGTAGTTAAGTAGCGGAGAGTTATTGGTGTGTGGAGAGGTGTTGCATGAGAACGGAAAAACATAGCCTTGCTGAACCCAGCAGTGTGGATGACTTTTGGTCGAGCTTTACCTCTCTCTGGATCGCAATCTCTCTATCAAGCTGCTGCCTCCTTCCTCTATCTATATCTCATTTACAGCTGTGTCATAACAACTCTGAACAGGAATATTAGCCCATACATTTGATCCTGAACACTTCTTTGCTATGCAAGGACAAGTCTATGTATGTACAAGAGAACACACACCAAGAATGTACACGCTCTTGGAGGAATACCTGCTGCAGTAAGTATGTCTGGAGTCGTAACGCAGCAACACATCCCAGTAGTGTTTTCATCAGCAACTGGGTAAACAAATACACTGAACCAAGTTGAATTAGTGGATAACAGGTGCCAGGGCGCCTGGGCAAAACAACGCAAGGCATTTATTTTGCATGAACACCACTATAGTGATGACACAGGCAAACAATGTAAACACACAATGTCTTGTGCTTAACATACACACACACACACACACACACACACACACACACACACACACACACACACATGCATGCACGCGTGAGCGCGCGCACACGCGCACGTGCGCACACACACACACACACACACACACACACACACACACACACACACACACACACACACACACACACACCAACTGATGCCGAATTACAGTAATTGCAGTAAACATACACAGCTGGCAAAACAAACTGCTCACCTAAGATTTATGACATTTCTAATATAGGCTATTGTAACATTCTCAGTGAAAAAAAGCACAAATTAGAAATGTTAGGTTAATCTTTGGTACAGCTAAATTACAAGACTGTTTTACAGTTTTTTACAATCACTTTGCTACTAATTTCAGAAACTTGATGTCATTTTTCAAAACTCTAGACAGAAAAATCAAAACGGTCATCACTTGTAACACAGGCTATCCAATGTTCAAAACATTGCATTGTGCATTCATATCTTTAAAGAAATATTGCACTTGCACAATCATTGGTTCAAAAAACAAATTTATTTTGAAATACCATTGAAACGTTACTTCACGTTACTAGATCACACACAAGCTACCGATGGTTTCACTGTGTTATTGTTCGTACAATCATTAAATATTATTTATAGTACAAAATAGGTGATACATGTTTCATTATGGTACTACATATACATATATCCCTGTAAAAGTACTGCAGTGTATATATATATATATATTTATTTATTTACTGTATTTAACCTTTATTTACAGTATCCAGGTAATTCGATTGAGAACAAATTCTCATTTGCAACGACGACCTGTCACATTCACACAGTTCCACATTCATACCTGGAAGCTGCTATATATATATATATATATATATATATATATATATATATATATATATATATATATATATGATATGTGGTACATGGGAGCATAGAAACAGTGTCTGATACAGTAAACAGTAGTACATTACAGTAAAGAATGATGATGAAATATTACATCCACAGATCATGTAGTCCAATTGGTTCATGCTCCACGCTAATTGGTGACAATGAATCTCGTTATTTTGAAACTTTCACGATCTAAACATGGAATATTGTTTGTCTGTTTCCATACAACTATGCATTAAGAGTAATGCAACAGTTACTTATCAGTTTGAGTAGTTGTATCGATTGATAGTTAGATCATTGTAATGGAATGAATAGCCAATCATCTGAAATGTAATGTGTGAATTGCCTTTTGAAATAGTAGTACTTTGATGTTAAGTTGTGTCATATTGAACAGGTGATCTTTGTTAAATGAACAAATGATCTTTGGTTTATGTGTTTGTGTATTGTATCCAAGCAATTGAAAAAAGTGTTAGAGTTTTGAAAAATGTGCATTGTGATCATTGGTTGTGAGTTTTGTGTCTAGAGTTTTGAAAAATGAAATTAGTGCCAAAAAACTGTATTAATCCACAGTGTGTGATCCTTGGCAAGGTAATCTCCTCGAATAGGTGGCAGGAATTGTGAGAACAGTGACACATGGTCAGGGCTCAGGATGACTACAGGGGAAGACCTCTAACTGTTTGTTTACTCTGCATCCCACTGAACATTTACAATTTTTACTTTAATTGATGATTATAGATTTTAAGTTTACCCAAACTATTTTTTTCTTTCATATTTAATATTTTTCCTACTTCAAATACAGTTGTGTCATTTCGATATTTTCTTTTAATTGTTTTAATAAAAAAAACCTACACAGTTTTGAAGCCTTACTGTTCAAGTCAAGATGACATGAATGTTGTTTCCACATGTCACATTCTTATCATGTTTAAGTAAATGTGTTTAATGATCAGAGACTTTTTTAAGTCAGCATTCCTGTGTGCTCTTGTGTGCAAGTGAGTGTGTGTGTGTGTGTGTGTGTGTGTGTGTGTGTGTGTGTACACATTTAATTGGTTTGGAACGAGATCGCCCTCAGGGTGCAAAGGGAATCTCCACTCTCAGGACTTATAAACACCTCAGCATGGGGCTATGAGAGTGTGTGTGTGTGTGTGTGTGTGTGTGTGTGTGTGTCTGCATGCCATGCTCTGTTTACACACCTACGCGGACACACTCCCTTTGCCCTGTATGTGCCCTAAGAGAAACATGCACACCACACTCACACATTTTATGAGCCATCTAGAAAAACAAATTAAAAAAACTCCACAATCCCACTGAGCAATGGCACACACACTCCAAAAACAGACATGCACTTTCTCTCCCGCTGTCTGTTTGTGTGTGTGTGTGTGTGTGTGTGTGTGTGTGTGTGTGTGTGCGTGTCTCTCTCTCTCTCTCTGTGTTGATTTCTATTACTCAATACCACACAACTACATACAGACATGCGTACAGATATGCTTAAAGAAACATTTAAATAAAAAAGACAATTAAATAAGGACTGAAAAAGAGAGTATCCAGTATCATTACATAATGAGGAATAACACAGTCTGATTAAAAAGTCCCTTTTAAATTGACATTGTGTCACCTCCCCCTGCCTTGTCAATGAAGATGCTGTGGCCCTCTTCATAAAGCTCCGTGCCTTCATCTCTTCTCACCCTCCTCTCCTCTCTCATCCCACTCTCCCCTCCTCTTTCTCTCAGAGTCACGGCTCATTGGAAGACAAACATCCTGACCCTCCACACACCAGCACCACTCCCCCAGGCCCATCTATAAACTATGCCTCCCTCCATTCCTCCCTCTTATCCCCTCATCCCTTTCTCCCTCCCTCCCAGCTTAGCTTGTAACCATATCCTACCTGCAGCGTATCCTTTACATGCATTCATCAACGTCAGCCATTTAGACAAGCTCTTAGAGGGCAAGAAAAAACCAAACACAACATAAAATTAGCGGCAGAGGGAGAGTTGTTGTGTGGTTGCTGGTGTGATGTGAAAGGAGGTGTCCTGGAGAGAAGGCATGCGTGGAATCAGTAGTATGGCCCCTTGCTGAGCCTGAGAATCCAGGAGGATCCATATGCTGAACACAGAATAATTTAAGTTAACTTTGGTTCATATCACAGAACTTCTTATTTTAACAAAACAACATAAATACATGTTGACTCTGTCTGCATGGTGCAAAAGTGGAGGGAGACAAAACAGATGGGAGCTCCATCCAGATGAGGCAGGGCCAGGCAAGTGTTGGTATTTCTTTTCTCCAAATTGGGACATGGACTGTTGCACCAGCTTTTATTGTTAACATTGTTTGAATGGTAAGTCAACAATAACTGCTACGTTTTAAACTCAAAACCTCTAGCGTACTACTTACGCTAGCTACAACTTAACCAGGTGGACTGAATGAAGCACCACCTTCAAATAAAATGGGAGAAAAACGCTACCACCTATTGACATTGGAGACAATTGAGGAGGAGAAGGAAAAGAGGTGAAAAGAGTTCATTTCCCGTTTTAATGCAGGTGCAGACTTTTTTTAGTAAAAATATTTTTAATATTCAGCATTAGTTTGGTTTTGAGATTGTTGAGGTTGATTAAGGTTACTGTTGGCAAGCACAAGACCCAAGGGCTCTATAACAAGTGTGACGCCGCCACCAGCCAACCACCATGTCTCTCTGCTTCCTGAATCAGTTCCACATTTAGGAAGCAGGGCGCATCACCAGGAGTGATCCTCCATGCTGGCTGCTGGGCTGATGCTCGCTCTGTAGAGAAATGACAATCTAAGTGAAGGAGATAACAGAGAGGAAATGCTCACCTGAACTCTGTGTTTGGGTGCAACCAAAAAAAGTTCCTTGGTTTGTTTTCGAGTCCTGTGGGTTTGCTTTTGCACTGAGGTCGATTGTTAAAATTGAAGCTGGACAGCGGAAAATATGAGTACAGATAAGCAGAGCAGCCAGGGGATGGTAAGAAACAGACGGATATTAAATAGACTTTGGTGAACAAGTAGACAGTCTAAATGCTCTTGTCTGGAGGGAGGAAGTAATCCTGTCTGAATTGTTTTTCTCCACTGTGATTAGAAGCTGTAATTTCCTTACCAATAGGATAATTGCTTCGGAATGAAATCAAACAAGATCTCCATTCATTCATGCTGGATTTATACTAAAGCATGCTTAATGCTATTTCCCCTGCAGACAAGAGGTATGACTTGACTAAAGTAAAACCTAAGAATAAAAAAGATGATCCTGTTGCTGAAGAAAGTGAACAATAAACATATTTTACTAATTCGCTGACCTTTTCAAGAGAAAACATTTTTAAAAATCAATTTCTCAGTGATCACATGCATTTAAAGTTGCATATACAAAAAAGTACAACGGTGTTGTATGACAGCAAATGTTTGGTACCTTAGTGTTCAGACTAAACTGAAACACAAATGTATGTTGTTAAAAGCAACCTTTTTCAAGCTATTGTTGGGTGAATTGGACAGACCCTGACAGGATCAAAAGTCCCAGAGTGCTGCTTTGTTTTCCTGTGTGTCATTCTCTGGCTGGACTGCGACTGTTTGAAGTCAAAGCCCTTCATTGATGAGCACAGTGCGTTGCAGAGCAAAGAGAAGTTCTCTGGAGTGATGTGTCATGCTTTCATCTTTTGCCTTGTTTCTGTCATATGTTCATAGCTTCTCCATGACAGGAGAGCTCGAGACTGTCTGAGTCACTGAATGAAGCCAGTGTGGACTTTGCGGGAATGTCTTTGAG
The DNA here is from genome assembly GCF_008315115.2 of Sander lucioperca. Taxonomy (NCBI): domain Eukaryota; kingdom Metazoa; phylum Chordata; class Actinopteri; order Perciformes; family Percidae; genus Sander; species Sander lucioperca. The sequence continues at coordinate 34,518,833 of NC_050182.1, forward strand.
GTCATTGGGAACAATGAGAGGTTAATAGTAGAAATAACGGGTGGGAGAAGAGGGTGTATTCTATCGGCCTGCACTGAAATCCTGCATTAAAGTGTAACAACTGGGTAGGTTGGTAAAAGTTCTGCTGTTTAAAAATGTGGGCCGACAACGCAACCTAGGTTTTGTTGTCGTGAGGCCTAGGACCTCTGTAGAAACCAAGCCATTTTGCTCCTATCACATTATTACTGACTGTGGGTCTGCAAGTCTGGCATTTCGAATTAACAAGCACAACCAATGCAAGAAGTGGAAATAGCTCCTAAATGTCTTTTGAAGAGTATAACACAGTTATAATGGCATAAAACATAAAAAAGGAAAAATGTAATAAATGTATCATTCACATAAAGAATTATTTAAATGTTTACAAACTTAACACCAGTGGTAGAATGTAACTAGTGTAAGTACATTTACTCCAGTACTGTACTTACAGTCCAAATGTTGAGGTTGTTGTACTTTACTTGAGTCTTTTCTTTTCATGCTTTAAGAAAATTAACTGGCAAATAAAATGCCATTCCAATTAAAACTCAGATTTGGTGCATTCGTTTCAGTAGTGGTTCTCTCATTAGCCAGCAACGGCAAACATTAGATCAACAGCAACATCAACAAAACACACTCCCCCGCCATGGGCAATCTATCAAACATGGCTGACTTTGTGGGTGGGAGGCCAGTAAGGGATCATGAGCTTGCACTAAGTATGGGTTACTGCACTGGTGAGTCTGGTTTGTTGGGGCACCTCCACAAAGGATAGGTGGGGTGTCTAACGAAATTATTGTGAACCTCTGCTCAAGTTACACTCTCCAAGTGAAGCTTATTTGCCGGTAGGTGATGAGAAGAGGTCGGAGTCTCCATTTATCACAGGGGCACTGCACATGGTCCACATTACATCTCCCCGCTCCAACAGAGGAGTTAGCAGTGACCAAGGCTACTGCATAGGATATTGGCAATTCAAGATTGGTTGAAAAATGCAGAAAAGATAAAAATGAAACAAAGAAATACCAACCACCCACAGCAAAAACTAACCCTAAGACAGATTTTTCCGTTTTTTAAAACCCCAGACAAAAACATTCTTCAACCAAATGAACATTATTTCCAACAGGATGAGTAAGTGCAGTGAGTAAGAATGGGAGAATGTGTTATTGGCTGAATTGTGTGTCAGCTACTGTTGGCAGCCAACAATTCTGGAAAATGGCGATACTATCTGTATCCATGTGCTGCAATCACGCACCAGGGAAGTCCCAGATATATTTTAGCCTAATTAGGTGCTGCTATGTTGCTCTGATGTGACTATACATGATTATTGTATACCAACAATCATATCCATACACATTATTTGTTATGATAGTGTGCATTAGAGTGTGTGTGTGTGTGTGTGTGTGTGTGTGTGTGTGTGTGTGTGTGTGTGTGTGTGTGTGTGTGTGTGTGTGTGTGTGTGTGTGTGTGTGTGTGTGTGTGTGCTTGTGTGCTTGTGTGTGTGTGTGTGTGTGTGTGTGTGTGTGTGTGCGCGTATGCACGTGTGTGAACTGGATCTCCTTTCTTAAAGTAATAATATATTAGATTACTTTTAAAATTCCTATTTTGTGAAACAGTGCTTTATTGACATTAAAAAATGCCATTGGTTTTTTGAATGCCATAAAGAAAACCAGAACAACAAAAAATAATTTAGGAAATGCTGCACATCCAGGTAACTTCAGATGATGGAAATGAAGCCCCAAGCACCCTCCGAGTAACAGCTAACATCCTCACATCAACCCTGTGCATGCTTGACTGATGACTTGGAGGACTCCCCTATAACTGATGGAAAGAGGGAATGTAGGAGAGGAGAGGAGGAAGAAGTGGAGGGAGCAGAGAGAGGAGGGGGTTGGAAATATATGCTTGGGCTCTTCAGCCTGTTTGTTTCCGTTCAGTGTTGAAAGACTATCCTTTCATCTCTACTCATATACTGGTGTCTGTCGTCACACAAAGGAAAGCTAGCACAGCTTATCTTGCAGAGATTTACAGAGAATTATGAGGAGCCCCAGTGTTCCCGTGTGTAAGTGGTCCGACTGATAACGCCTTCAGAGATCTCTGTCTGCGACAAGATGTGTGGAGACCTGTGTACAGCAACTCATGTCGGAGATGAGATTGTAGCAAAAACTCCACGTTGTGCAGCACGTCAGATTTCAGATAAAATAGGGCGCACCAGTGACTCACACAACATTAATGATGGGCATGAGTGTTAATTATGGTTAAAGATAAACTACCATTCTTGTTTTAAAATTCAAAAATATACACTGAAATATGTTTTATTCTAACATTTTTAAACGTATTTATCTCAGCATATTGACCACTCGTGAACAGCCCTTCAAAACATATAAATCAATATGAATAACTACGATTTTACAGAGGCACCAACATTCTAAGTATTGTATGCACGAAAGACTTTACAATTATTACACTCATGCTTACCATACACTGAATGAATTTAATGTAATGTGAGTCAATTCCAATGGACCAACGAAGAAGTGTAATCACATCCAGGATTTGTCAAAATGGTTTTATGTGTGCTTGAATGTTTTAAAATTGCAACAAATGTGCTTATACTGTATGCTACATTAGCTTTCTGATTTGATTTTGTTATCTGTTGTAACTAATTACACATTCGCTGTCCAGGGTGCTGAAATATGTGCTAATAGGGCATACTGTACTGTATATATTCCTGATATCAGAGAAAGAGAGTCATGCCATTGCATGTCTTTGACATTGTCATGAATGCAATAAGTGGTTTTAATAGCATCCAGTATGGTGTCCTGGGACTTTAATGTGTGTTTTCTCCAAGCACCTTGTTTGCTTCTACTACTTAGCTTTCTTAAAGCTCAAAATATTCTATGTATTGGCTAAAGCATAACAATGAACCTGTTGCTGCCTGAATAAACACTCTTCCCTTCTCTCTGATGGTCCTGCAGCTCAAAGTTTTAGAGACATGAATACTCTCAAGTAACTCAGTGAAAAAGGAACCCTTAATCATCATTAATAATCCTAAAAAGGTGTTTGTTTTCATAGTTCCTTAAGGCTGCACTGCAAACCCAGATTAATTGTAAATAAACTTTTTAGTGGTCACTACTTGTTCTTTCATGTTTTGTTAAAAAACATATTCATTACTAAATCACATTAGTTGTTTGTAATAATCATCTTAAGTATGCAGTGCACAGATCATATTACAGTTTTTCTCAATTGCTTAAACACTATAACCAGGCTTTTGAACTAAAATTTCAAAACCATAACGCCATTTTTTAAAAAGCACACCCATTTCACTAAACTATAAACACTATTCCCTGGTTTTGACACATGAGTCAGATTTGTTGAACTGTTACTGCAAAACTCTACACACAAATCCCTTAATTTCTCATTGCCTACACCATGTTGTCATTTAGAAAGCACAGCATTCAATATTGCTCACTCAAGTCAGCACAGCTGAAGCTCAATTAGCACACAATTACCCAGGTGGAAACACGGAAGTCAAAATTGATCACACACCAATCAGAACTTTCAATAGATAGATTTATGCAGCAAGTGTTTATTTTGAAACATGAAGTGGAAAAGAGGGATAAAGAGCTTCTACTTTTTTATGAATACAGGATTGCATGAATTATTCCTTGTGAGAGGATTATGAGTGAATTAGACACACCATCTTCATGTGTTGTCCACATGAATATGTTTAGCCAGCAGACAGTTATAGGCAAGTAAAACCATGTTGGGCTGAGATTACATTTAAAGCAATGCTAAAACTTTTGCTTAAAAGGGGTAACCGTTGCAATAACAGGATAATATTCAAAGGAGAGTGATTGAGGATAATAATCATTTTCAAGGAATAAATTCCATCAGCCTTTCCACAATTGATCGCATCCTCCGAAAGCATCGGTACCGCGTCCCTTTTGAACGAAACTCTGACAGGGTAAAAGACCAACGAGTGGAATATGTTCAGGTATGACTTTTGATATTGTATGAAGTATTGTGCACCATCACAGTATAGCAGTTTATGCTGCCATTTGTGCCCTCCTGAACTGTGCTTCAGGGTAGTGATATACTCTATTGTGTTTTGATGTGTTTTGCAGAGAATCTTTGAGATTGAAGGCTGGCCTGTTCCACCTGAAATTATCTTTGTGGATGAGGCTGGTTTCAACCTCACCAAAAGAAGGAGAAGGGGGAGGAATATAATTGGCCATCGGGCTATTGTAAATGTCCCTGGTCAGCGTGGAGGGAATGTCACGATGTGCGCAGCCATCAGCCAACGAGGGGTACTCCACCGCCATGCCAGTCTAGGACCCTATAATACTATGCTCCTTCTTGCATTCCTTGACGGTCTAAGAGAGCATATGTTCCAGCTGGACCGCTGGGAACCAGCACAACCAGAGCACCCTCACAATGTTGTTGTTTGGGATAACGTCAGCTTCCATCGCGCTGCTCTGGTTCGTGACTGGTTTACCGATAACCCAATATTTTCCAACCTCTTTCTGTCTGCATACTCTCCATTTCTTAACCCAATAGAGGAGTTTTTTTCGGCATGGCGGTGGAAAGTGTATGACCGAGAACCTTATATGCGTGTTCACCTCCTTCAGGCCATGGAAGAAGCCTGCCTAGACATATCAGTAGATGCGTGTCAGGGGTGGATCAGGCATGCAAGAGGATTTTACCCCCGCTGCCTGGCTAGGGCCAATATAGCCTGTGATGTGGACGAGATTCTCTGGCCTGACCCAGAGCAAAGACGGGATGCTGATGCAGAATAATTTTTTTTTTTTTTTTACTGTGTAGTACTGTAATACAGTAATTAATAAAATGTGCCAATGTAACCATTGGTTGTGTCTTGTGTTCATCTGAAAAGGTTTGTGGCAACATAACTTAACAGTTTTGCAAATGTTGTTTTGAATTTATTACACCAGTGTGTAAAACTAAGTTTTAGTGTGTATGTTGTGACGGCTTCTGTGTCCCGTCTGGGGTCAAAGTGTGGTTTTTCAGCAAGAGTTAATGGTTTTGATATAGTGCTTCATTTTGACCTGAAAATAGGATGTTTGGTGAATTGGGTGAGACGTTATGGATTTGTGTTTTGCAACCTTTGTACATTGTAATCCTTTCTGTTTTTCTGGAATGAATGTATTGAGTACATTCTTCTTAACACTATACTGTTATAAAGAAAAAAACATATTTATAAAATTGAATCCTTACTATAGTTTTCATAAGTAGAGCCTAAAGTTTCATATTTATTACATTTCAAGTTTCACGTTTACTAATGATTATTAGTAATGACTACTTATGAACTTGATTTGTCTACTGCATCAAACTACCAGTCTGTGCTAATACAACTTGATCTGTTAAGTTTCACCTTGTCTAAAAATGTAAACAGTTTAAGGCAATCGGTTTCCACGCAAATTTCTAGTAAAGTCAACACATTCGGGATAACAGTGTGGATGTGTGCATATCTGCACGGCTCCTCAGTCAGCCTGCAGAGCCTTACAGTTCATACATAATTGGACGCATTGTTCTGGAAGATTCTTCTTATCAGTTGCAGATAGGCTAAACTGCAGGTTGTGGTCCAGCTCCAGAGAAATGTACACTAAGTGCAGTCACCATGAAAGCTTTGCACATAGTTCAGCACGTGGATGGTGGAGGATCGGCTTCCAGGTGGAGATGATATCTTACCGTGTGTGTTTGTGTCTGACAGCTGTGTGTGTGTGTTTGTGAGTGTCTGCATGCATCATTGAATTCAAATGTTTGTGTACCAGCGGTGGGATAAAAAGCAAGGCTCCTGGCTCATAAGGCTTGGATAAACGCGGTAAGATGTCAGCATCTGCACCATTTTGTGCAATATCTACGTCAATATATTCAAACTCATTCATGTTACTTTTTTTTGTTGTATTTTTACTTTTGCTTTACTATCTAAAAATGACTGAATACTCCAGATACCATTTATTTTCTGTATTGAAAGGAAATGTCTAAAAAGTTGGATATTTAGAGAATTGTTACTTAATAGTTACCTACATTGGTCTTACTTGGTTGAGAGCGAGTGACATACTTTTGTCCTTTCAACTGTCACATCAAGACAAGATCGCTTCCCACAAGTCAGCTCAGAGAATCCTCAACTTGTATCCCTTCTTACTACATAAACCAAGACAGAGGGAGAGAAACAGACAGACAGAGGAGCAGAGGGAGGAACGGTTGAGAGAACCAGATGGCAGTCCTTTGATATCTCCTCTCTTGACGAGGCCAGAAAGTCAGAATACAGCCTGAGACAGAGAGACAGTACAGACTCAGAGGTCCACATCACTGTGGTTTGGGGTGCTTCAAATCTCCAAATCTCCAGCAGGCTCTGAATGCTTGAATAAACACATGCATGCACACATACTGATCAGTACAGTACATACACAGATACATGAATGCACCCACAACCACATACACATACAAACAAACTCATACAGACACTCAACCGCATGCGGCTGAAAAAAATGTTTAAGCTCAGAGGACGAGTTAGTGAAATCAAAACTGGTTTTCAGATTTCACAAAAATGGAATGTTATGTAATTGAATGTGGAAGATGAAATGACCGCCTTCATAGTTTTAGTGGTTGAATACCCAGTGTGACCACTCTGTTGATATGCAATCTATAAATCTAATCACCCTTTTATGTAAAGAACTATGTTTTTAAGAAGTTGCAGAACATTAAACAAAGATATTTCCATAATTATAGAAAGTGTCAACATGATTCACAGAGACAATGGATATGCAATATGTTATACTTGACTGGATTTAGTGTCCCAATGGGACGATTAAACAAGTCTGTTATTGTGGCGACCCCTCACCCCACCCATTTTAAATCCCATCTGACCTTTTAACACCCAAACAGTGGCATAGACAGCTTGTCTTCTTTTGATATTTTATGACACTGAGCTTTGTCTGGAATGTACATATGGACGAGCTGAATATCCAATGGTGTATAAGTTGTTAAAGACATTTATCACATTTCTCTGCTTTAGAGTAGCCCTACCTACAAGGGCCTCTGGCCATGAGTCAAAAATGTCAACACTTGGCCAGTTCTCCAGAGCACTTGGCGTTTATGTAGGCTTAATATCAGATTGATCTGAAAAACAATGCCGTGTTCCTATGCCAGCCAGCCATCCATCCAAGCTCAGATTGAAGTTTTCTTTTTTTCTGCAAAATTGCAAGCAGGTGTTTGTCCCGGTTTCTCTCTCCTCCTGCTACCCCCATAACCTCCTTCGTTAACCCACCCACCCCCCCACCTCATGCGTGTAAAAGAGTATAATTCAGAATGTACCAAAAACCTCCCTGGATAAAACTAATTTTCAAAACAAAGGTATCATTAAGATGTTGACCTGCGGATGTATAACCAGGAAATTAGATTAGGATCACTCTCGTTCTCTGTCAATACCTCAGCACTTACTCTTAAATAGTCACATTCATATCATCACAGTCATATTATTTCTTAACTAAGCAAAACAGAGGAGGGGAGCTATGCGCAGAGTAATGTGGAACTTGACAGCCAGCCAGACTGGGATGCAGTTCATTTATGCAGCAAGTGTTTATTTTGAAACATGAAGTGGAAAAGAGGGATAAAGAGCTTCTACTTTTTTTATGAATACAGGATTGCATGAATTATTCCTTGTGAGAGGATTATGAGTGAATTAGACACACCATCTTCATGTGTTGTCCACATGAATATGTTTAGCCAGCAGACAGTTATAGGCAAGTAAAACCATGTTGGGCTGAGATTACATTTAAAGCAATGCTAAAACTTTTGCTTAAAAGGGGTAACCGTTGCAATAACAGGATAATATTCAATGTTAAAATATAGTGTAACACTAACACAAGACAAAAAGAGTCATGAAGTCAGCAAAAAAACATAATAGTGTTAGTTGCGGAGTAATACCTATGTAAAGTGTGATAACATTAGCCAACATAAGCTACTGGTCATACCAGACCAAATAAGGCAGTGCGGTCAATTGAACTGAACTTTAATTTGTAAAAGTAAGAATATGATATATCTTACTTCAAAAGTTATATATCTCCCTTTACATAACCAACACCTTTGTTATGTTAAAGTTCAACTTCAAAATCTCTTTTCATGAGCTGGAAAATGAAGCCAAGTGTCAACACTAAGCTGCTTCATGTTCATGGGTTCATGTAGGAGGACTACATGTCAAGCTTAGAATGCAATATTTGCATTACTCAACCTGTGTGTGCATTATTTGTTACACCAATTATACTTGTGCCATGTAAAGGGTTAGTATCAGTATCGCTGCTTGGTGCTGTGCGAACGTGCACACGTTTAAGGAGCTGATTGGAGAACCTTCACTGGAATTGTACGCGTGACAAAAAAAAAATGTATTGATTGATTGATGGCTTTCTCTAAATCATGCTTGAAATCAATTATTTCGATATGCTTGCAGGTTAAATCATTACAGAAAAAAACATCTTCACTTTCATGAGCACTGTTGAAAATACAAAGTGTGTTCTCTGTGTTGCAAACAAAATGAAAAGAAGACAGCAGGTGCCAAGACTCACGGTTACACCCCTTATTTCAGATCAGACAGTAGATAAGCTTGAAATGAATCAACCTAGTGGAAACTTTTTCAGGAAATGTGTCTCTTCTCTCTTCCTCCTTTAATTTTTGCTCCTGTCTCCTTCCTGCCTGTCCCCAGTTTTCCCTTTTCCCTGCGACTGTACCCCTGAACTCAGAGTAGCACATGAGGAAAAGGATGTGATGCTTCTTTTCAAATCCACTGCACTCCTTGCCTGAGAGAAAAAATCCAGCAAGCTCTTACCATCTTGAATCTTCATCTTCACTCTCCATCTCCCTTCGTTCCTCCAACCACCTCTCCTGCCCTCTCACCTCCCCTCCCTCTTCTTCTCATTCTTCGTCCTTTGAGTCTTGGCGTCCTCCCCACCCCTCACCACAAAAAAGAACTCAATTTGTCTCGATGCATCTGGGAAAAGCTCCTTAAAAGGTGCAGCAAAATCCCTTGGATATGGAGAAGGCTCTTGTCTTTTTTCACCCCAAGCAGGTTGAGATTGATGAACCTCGTAAGTGCTCTTGTTCTCTCCAGCTATTAAACGCATCCATCAACCTTCTTCCCAATTATGAAGATGAGATCAACAGCAAAGGAGAGTCTAAGTGCTGGATTGCATGGTTACTGTTGCTGCCTTAAGTGATTAAATAGCATTTAAGAGGTTTGGGCTCCTCACTCATCTCTTCCTTTAAATGTAGTTGTGACTGATGCTACATTTCACAGGAGAGGCCATCAGGATGTTTGTGTGTCTTAGCATCAAGCCCAAACGTCATTCTTTGGTGAAAAACTAACGTTGAGCTGAGCTGTGCGGCTCAAACTCATGATGAATTGCTGAGCGGATTGAGGCTGCAAGAGAAATAATGTACTGCGCTGTCCGGCTCATTTCCTTTGAGTTAAATCATCCTGGTAAAGTGTTTCCCTGCGCTGTTGAGACTGGGAATTCTGTTTCAGTGGGATCCTGTATTTAGGGCCTGGCTGACACCATCAATGTTTCAGCAACACAAATATGTAGATTTAGAGATTCAAAGAGCTGTAACTTCTTTTAACATTCCGATTTTACGCACAGCTGTCTAAAAAATACTTGTGCAATTTGTTCTGCGGCTCTTGTGAGAATTGTGTAGAGCAATACTACATTTCTGGAGTATACTGGAGGAAATGCTGCCTTAACATGCAATACTTTGACAAAAAGGAAAGGGTAAACACACACACACACACACACACACACACACACACACACACACACACACACACACACACACACACACACACACCTAAGACGAGTGTGTGCTTTGTAACAGTTTGGCAGTATTGTAAAGAATTCATGAGTTTTAGGATGAAAATGCAAAAAAAAACAACCAAAGAAACATTTTGTTTAAAAAGGCAAGACAAAAGCAATTGTGAGTTCACTGTTGCCAATGAGATCATATTCTGTTTCCCTCACTGAGGTAAAGGAAAGCAGTTAACACATGAACTACTACTAATGTAATCATTTTAACCACTGCACCTATCCCAAACGTTTCAATGTTTCAGATACTGGCTACATACAGTTGCACTTCACGCTGGTCTTACTGCGTTTGCAAAGCTGTAATAGTGTTCCTGTTCCTAACATGTTTTCATTTACAGTAATAATGTACTCTTTATTTCTTGCTGATAGGGGAGTTTTATCTGCATTTTGATATTTATTTGAAATTCTTGACAGACTGAGGTCATCGTGAAACCAGCACCTGCTGCACATTACTCTCATTGGCACTGCTGTTACAAAGTATTGCTTACACTTGAAACATGCTTTAGTTTTCTTAATCCGACATTTGACTTTTGTGTGTTAAAGTGATGGTAATTGCGTGCTGGATTGAATGTTTTCCTCGTCATGAATACAAAAATATACTTAACAAATTTGGAAAGAACAAATATTTGTATAAAACAGCATTAATTCATAATGGTGAGTTATTTCCTGTCATGCATCCATTACAGGTTTAATATCAACACACTGGTTAGAACACAAGTAAACAAAGTCATTGTGTTGCTGTTATAGCAGATTTTGTTTGTTTGATTTATTTTGGCTACTTGCTGTAAGCTTACACATGTGCTCATATCGAATGCACACACACACACACACACACACACACACACGCTTGGGCTCTCTGTCTTTTGTGGGTGGTTTTCATTTGCTTCCTGTGGCATGCCCACCATACATTGCACCGCAGCATTCCACCAGAACAATTTATGGATTTTATTAAATTTCTACGAATGTATGCTTTTAGCATTGTTGAAAAACTGTGGCAATGTCCAGGATGAGGTTTTTTGAATGAACATCACACACACACACACACACACACACACACACACACACACACACACACACACACACACACACACACACACACACACACACACACACACACACACACACACACACATATATCAGTTCCATCTGCCTCTCCTAATGAGAGCTATCAAAGCCAGCAGCAGCTCAGTCTAATTGGAGTGTAGTCCCCTCAGCTTTCCGCGGGGGTAATCATATCTAGCTTCTGTCCGACCAGGAAATTCAGAGAGACAGGTCCCTTCCAAGCTCTGCCAGCAGGAATATCTGCTTTTTTGCCACTTCTTCAAAAATGTGAAACACACAAAGAAGCACAATCTGTTTTCTGATAAGGACTCCCATGTGTTTGACAGTTTTGCTGTTGACTAAAAGCTTTGTTTGTTGTCTTCTTTCGCAGTAATTAGCCTGGTTGCTAAGCCTAATAGAGTTTACCTTTTTTTCTTGTACTCTTCTTTAGCCTCCCCTTCTCTGTCTTTCCTCTTTCTTTTGGTTGGAATTTGATGATGATATAATACATTTCAATTGAACTAACGTGTTCAAGCAACAAACTCTTTAAAACAGGTATACTTATACATTCAAGTGACCAATTATTCCTGTTGGGGGTGGCAGTAGCTCAGTCCGTAGAGAGTAAGGTTGGCAACCGGAGGGTCGCTGGTTCAAATCCCTGTACGGAGTGTGGACTGGTAGCTGGAGAGATGCCAGTTCACCGGGTTCCTGTGTGAACTCCCATGTTCCATTGTCTCCCACTAAGTCATGACAGAGGGAGATGTGAGACAGTGTTTGCATGTGTTTCCTTTTACATGGATGAGTGATTTACTTATCAATTTACTCATCAATTAGTAATTCACCTTTTTACCACAACAGAAAAAGGTTGTAAAATTATGTCCCAGTGACATGAAAGTCAAAAGGTTATCTCAAGTAACATATGTTGGATAGATAGGTGAAAGGACATATGTTTGGGGTAGACAAAGGCGATATTGTTTTTTACTTTAAAGATGTTAAAGAAATGGTTTTAACCTACACTTGACTTTCTTAGTTTCTCACTCTGCTCACCACCACCCATACAGCATTGGTTCCTCCTCCTCGGCATGTTAATAATCCCAGTGTCATGTCAAATAGGAGGCTAAAGCATGGCAACATCGTTGAGTGTTTGTTCAGAGCCAACTGGGCCCTCCCTATTAAACCACAATCACTGACACATGTAGAGGTTTAAAGGCATTAACCTCAGTGTGTAGGCCTGAAAACCACTTCCTCTGTCAGAGTTATGCCCCTTAGCTGTGCTCGTCCAGGATAGGTACATTCAGGATGGTATGTCCCTGAAGTTTTGCAACACTGATAATCTGGAACTTTTTACAGTAAATTGTCTTAGTCATTCATCTGTTTCTTCCTTAAACTCAGTCCAAACTCGACTTTGCCTGTGATAAGTTGTAACTATTGCCAGGCTTACTGATCATTAGATGCATATTAGGATGGGTGGTTTTAGCTCAGTGAACAACAGCCCAGGATATATTGTACTCAGCCTGCAACACTTCCTCAAAGGGTAAACGTCTCTCTAAAGGCCCTGACACACCAACCCGAAGGCCGACTGTCGGCAGAAAAGGCAGTCGGACTGATCAGTCGGCTCCCTGAGGTCCAAAAAGTGCCTTAGAACATACTGAAGCGACGCTGACTTGAGAGTACGTTCTGCGCGTGCGCGAGACGTAACACGTTTCCATAACAGCAGGCGGCGCTACAATGAAAACCGGAAATGACGAACGCGTCACGTGGGTCTGGCTTCTCCAGCCGGACATAATGGCGGCTCGTTCGGAATACGATCTCGTATTTTACGAAAATAGTTCACTGAAACATGTTTCTGAAAACATTTTAAGCGAGAAATAGGCCATGCAGTTGCTGAACCTGTCTTCATTTCAGATCGACAAAGGTCAGTTTAAAAGATTTTCATCAGATTTTGAGAGGCGTTCATCCCGCTCGTCATTTCCAGGTTAGCGCTCCACCAATCAGATTGGTCATTTAGTCCGACTGCCCGCCGTCCGATTCAGCATGTCAAATCAGCCAAAATGAAGGCAGACAGCCCCTCGGACGGACGACGGCACGGAACACACCGAACAGACTCGAGTCACTGACCTCGCCAGACTGTCCGACGACCGATTATTTGGTTGGTGTGTCAGGGCCATTAGACATTATATCAGTTTGTGTTTGTTTGACATAGCAATTGGAAGTCGCGGTATAGCCAGCCTCAAAGGTTTATATACAATAGACTTGTAAGGGAAACAGAAACAGTTTTCTTTTTTAGAATGGGGACCTTTCTGCACACATGCAGACTCAGGTTGCTCCAGTCAAACTATGTGTCTCTTTTCTCTCTCACTCTAAGTCCTCCAATTGGTCACAAGATAGTCACAGAAAGTTATACTACCACAAAATAGATTACAGAGAACAATGGATTCCAGCAAAGGACAAAGGAGTATAACCCAACAAGACAACAAAACAAAGATGCAAAACAACCAAGAAGCATGGGAAGAACCACAAGTTAATGGCCAAGCATTCTTTGTTGAATAAGAATTAACATCAGGTGGTTTTGACAGTACCGCAGTGGAACATTTTTCCAGAATAAATCTGCAATGATCTGTTATTATTGTGGTTTTCTGTATAGTATTCATAGAAACCATAGAATAATAAAGGCAAACTTTGTGTATGAATTAAATGATGGCAGGTTTTATTATTGTCTCTCATGACTGCATCGCATGAAGTCATAATTCAAGAAATACTGTTTTTTAATAAAAAAAAGTTTTGCCCGGCTCCTGGTTGGCTGCCACATAGATTATTAAGATAAATAAAATAGATTAAATGTGTAAATGAAAATAAATATATACATTATACATTTCTATGTAAGCAGGGTAGTTTTGCTGAGAGCAATCTTGATGATTGCCTACAGCTACAAAAACTGACACGTGCACTTCCTCAGCCAAAGCAGCCCTACACAATCATATTCATAAAATTGTGGTTTTCATAGCCATGTTCAAACTGTTTTAATTATTCTTCACAATAAATGCACAATGTCAAACTGAATCAATCAATCAAAGAAGATTACAGAGGGCATCATCATTATTACTGCCATTAAGTGACAGTGTGATGTAGATCATTAGTGAAATGTTTAGACAGACATCATTCTCTTGGCATGGCATAAATGACCGCATGGAATTAATAAACAATACATTGTTTTACAGTATATTTGAGACTCATTAACTCATATTGGAATGAAGAGACAGGAATGTGACAAGTGGTTAGTGAGACCAGCTAATTGATGTTAAAAGGGAAACTGTTCTAATATGTTGTAGACATATACTGTAACTTCCAGATAACATGCCAGAATCCCATACATTCTGTTCTTTGTGGGGGAGACATTCCTGGGGCTTTATCTGGCTTTGATAACTCAAGCAAAGCTGACTGATTTTTGGATTTGTGTAAATTCTCCTAAAACATTTTTTTCCCTCTCATCTGTCTTGTTACTGAATATTCTTTGTGTACACACGTATCAACTGCATCGAATAATTTGACTTTTGACGAGCTATTTGATCCAGTGTGTTTCACAAGTCCATGAAAGGAGCTTTCTTTGTGAGCTGTAACAGTGTGAGCTCCACACACACATTTTCAATTCTACATGAAAAGATGACTGACAGACATATCTATATGTCATCTCTCCAACTTCTCTTGTCCTCTCAAGCCAGCAGTATTAAACCAAGAATACATATTTTTCTGTCAGCTTGAACCCAACATATATATATATATATATATATATATATCTATATATCTATATATATATATATATACATATATATATATATATATATATATATATATATATATATATGTGTGTGTGTGTGTGTGTGTTTTGTTCTTTGTTTGCTTTGACAGGTATATCAAATAGCTCTACAAGATTGGTATCAATAAACAGAGATAGAGGGATAAAACAATGGAACTTTATCTGATGTTATTTCACCTTTAACGAGAAACATTTTTCTAGCAACTAATTTGTTATATCTGGCTCCAATCAGGGATAATTCAAGCAAACACAAATGGTTTTGTTTCCTAACATTTAAGATAAACAGCTCTTTGGTCTGGAAGGTCAGCCAAAATCTCCAAAACATCATTGGGTGGGTGTTTTTCGCTCAGGTTGAGTGCTTCATGGTCATTGTGTTTTGCCAGTGAGTTCTTTTTGAGTTTGCTTAATAAATTATGAACACTTCCAATCAAAATCGTTTAGGCCTCAGACAAAACAAGAGCGGAGCAGCTAAACACATTCCAGAGCTGATATGTCTGGTTTTATATTACATGAGACACTTCATTTTGGATTAATAGATGCATGTCATGACAGTTGCAGTGTACACAAATTTGTCCGTAACAGTATACCACATCTTCTTCTCCTCTCTGTGTTTGCATGCAACTGCAAAGGAAACTGGCACGATTCAGTAGATGATATACAATCAGAAACAACAGTCAGATTTAGGAAAGAACACAAACTTTGTTTTGGGATAGTTTTACCCAGCCAATCAAATGCAATCAACGAACTGGAAATCATTTATCTTCAGGTAATAAAAATCTGCTGTATTTTCTCTTTACACAGAATAACCACACTCTGAATAGTTTGAAATAGTTTGGTTTACAGATGCATCCTTCAGTACCCTGTAATTTGTCTGATTTCTGAGTGTTTCCATAGTTTTATTTATACTTTGGTCTCAAAGGGTTACGGGCTCAATGTTGTAAAGAATACATTCATACACAATACATTTATTCATCCACTGCCGCACAATCCACAGTGCATCCAAACTAGAATTAGAACTATGGAAACTAAATGTTTCAACTGCAAATGACACATGCACATCAGCTCTACGTTTGAATCACATCAAAACTGCAAATGTTTTCATAACCTTCAGGTCTGGACCAAAAAACAGGTTGAGAGGGCATGTATTAGTGCCAGAGTAAATTGTTAAAATTATGACTCAGAGTTTTGAGGTTATAAGGTGCAGACAGGGCTTTAACCTTGCATTCATTTTACTGTCACTTTAGTCAGTCAGTTACTACCCACCCAGTCTTTCTTTGTGTGTTGTGGACTTGAAGCAGACTTATGATATACCTAGGCTTATTATTGACCTCTGGCACTCTGAGCATTGCTGCAAAATGTAAAAGACAGCGCCTCCAAGAACCAAACCTTACAAGGAAATGTAAAATGGAGCTGGTGGCACAGGTGGATTTGCACTGTAACTGCAGTTGGATGCAGATGGCAAATCTAAGGACTTATCTATTGCTGTCAGAAGCTGTATAAGATTGCAGATAAAAGCAGCTGAAATTAGTTACCTTCATAGTGGTCTCACATTGCCAGACTACGGTGGCCGACAGGGGCAAACGCCCTGCAACTTAAGAAAACACACGCAAATAGACAAAACACAAGCAAATTAAGAAAACAACTTCATTAATTTGACAACATATGTGCCGTATTCAGCAGACGCGCTTCAAATACCA
This sequence comes from Sander lucioperca, assembly GCF_008315115.2. Lineage (NCBI taxonomy): Eukaryota > Metazoa > Chordata > Actinopteri > Perciformes > Percidae > Sander > Sander lucioperca. The sequence goes on from NC_050182.1 coordinate 34,535,260, forward strand.
CAACACAACCAAATACATAAACGCACTGCAAATAAAAAACGATGCAAAAAGAAAAGCACGCAAACCCCGAAAAAAGAAACGATGCAAAAAGAAAAACAACTTCATTAATTTGACAACACATGCGCAGCATTCAGCAAACGCGCTGCAAATACCACAACACAACCAAATACATAAACGCACTGCAAAGACACACAACACAACCAAATACATAAACGCACTGCAAAGACACACAACACAACCAAATACATAAACGCGCTGCAAAGACACACAACACAACCAAATACATAAACGCACTGCAAAGACACACAACACAACCAAATACATAAACGCACTGCAAAGACACACAACACAACCAAATACATAAACGCACTGCAAATATGAAACGATGCAAAAAGAAAAGCACACAAACCCAGAAAACAAATGCAACAAAAAAACGCAGCATCCAGATTACACAACGGAAGTTCTCCAGACCTCTAGAGGGAGCAGCTAGTGGAACAGCTGGATTTTCGACCCCATGGGGAGGGGGGGAGGGAGGGAGAGAGAGAGAGAGAGAGAGACACTGCATAGACTGTAAATATTAAGTCTATGTTTGAGATCTGTTTTCTCTCGTTTGGTGGGTGTGTCTCGGCTCAGGTCCCAGCTGATACTCAATCAGCAGAGACGTCTGTAAACTCGTGGTGATAAAACATTTAAAACTGCATCAGCGTTTAATGTTGACGTTTGTTTAAGCCATATTACATGAGAGGGTTTAATTTCGAGGTCCGAAATGACTGAAGTGTAGGCCTGTGTAATATTGTGATTATACAACAACGGTTACCAACAAAATAAGTGATCAATCTGTATTCATATTATGGAGCAATTCGCTCTTGAAATACAATTTTCATTTTTAGTCCCTCCCTGTTTAGTAAACCAGCCAATTTACCATGGGATTTATCAAACTGAATAAATCCCGCTCGCACATATAAACACAAAACTGCTTTGCTAACTCCATCGTGTTGTAAGTAAGACATCTGCTGAAAAAGTTATTGTATTCATTAGTATGATTGCCGTACTGTTTAGTTCACAAACATCCAACACACCAAAGTACAAACACATAGCAGACCAGACGCGAGCTTTTATTTTGAAAAGCCGAAGCTCGGGGACGGCACCAGCTGGGAGGGCATGAGACGGGAGCATAGACTGTATATTAATAATATATTATGTTATTAATAGTAATAATAATAATAATATGAATTTAATATTGGTTAATAATGGTCGAAAATCCAGCTGTTCCACTAGTTGCTCCCTCTAGAGGTCTGGAGAACTTCCGTTGTGTAATCTGGATGCTGCGTTTTTTTTGTTGCATTTGTTTTCTGGGTTTGTGTGCTTTTCTTTTTGCATCGTTTCATATTTGCAGTGCGTTTATGTATTTGGTTGTGTTGTGGTATTTGCAGTGCGTTTGCTGAATGCTGCACATGTGTTGTCAAATTAATGAAGTTGTTTTTCTTTTTGCATCGCTTCTTTTTTCGGGGTTTGCGTGCTTTTCTTTTTGCATCGTTTTTTATTTGCAGTGCATTTATGTATTTGGTTGTGTTGTCTGTATTTGCAGTGCATTTATGTATTTGGTTGTGTTGTCTGTATTTGCAGTGCGTTTATGTATTTGGTTGTGTTGTGTGTCTTTGCAGTGCGTTTATGTATTTGGTTGTGTTGTGGTATTTGCAGCGCGTCTGCTGAATGCTGCACATGTGTTGTCAAATTAATTAAGTTGTTTTCTTAATTTGCTTGTGTTTTGTCTATTTGCGTGTGTTTTCTTAAGTTGCAGGGCGTCTGCCCCTGTCGGCCACCGTACCAGACCCTCCTCCGCGGCGCTGTGGATTAGGTCTGGCTAGTCCACACAGCATTCCGGGATGGAAGGAAAAAAGTGCTCTGGTTTATTTGCATTTCTTTAAACCAAACACAATCGTCTTGTGCGGCGCTAAGCGCCGTACGGAGCAACGGTGCTGCTGCCAAATAGCCTCCGTAAGGACCTTGTTCTGGTGGAACATGTGCACGTAGGGAGGCAAGCTCTGGAATTAAAATGGCTGTTGAGTGTGATGAGAATTTTACTCAAAAAAAAGATAAACATAATTTGATTGTTGGTTCTAGCTCGGAAGATGTTTCTCGAATCGACCGGAGTTTAGAATGCCAACACAAAGAAAGCGGAAGGTGAGGGACATCTGGCCGAAAATGAGGGACATCCGGCGGAACCTCCAGAGAAGTTTGAGGACATACTGTAGCTAAGAATAAGGATGGCTGTGTTGCGGTTTGGACATTTCTGTTATGGTTTCTGTATTTTGCCTTGTGTTTTGTGCTTTTCTGTTGCTTCCTTGTTTTTTGTATGTTCCCTGTTTTGTTGGTTACTCTGTATTGTGTATGTTTTGGTTAATCCCTGTGTTGTGTCAAGTTTCTGTGTTTAGTTGATGTCATGTTTTCTGTCTGTTGTTCCTGTTTCCTGTTTTATTTTGATAGTCTGTTTCTGTCTTGTCATGTCTAGTTTCACTCTGTGTTTCCCAACTTTGTTGATTACCCTGCCCCGTCCTGATGTGTTTCATCTGTTGTATCACCTGTCCCTCATTTGTTCATTACCTCGTGTATTTAACCTCTGTGTTCCCTTTTCCTCTTGTCAGATTGTTTTGTCTTCGCCCGGCCAGTTTGTGTCCTTGTGCCGTCAACTTGTATCCATTTGTGTCCAGGTCCTGCGTGTCTGTGTATTTTGCGTCCCTGCCAGTTCTTGACTCCTTGTGTTTTTTCTGCTTTTTGGATCCTTTGTATCCTGCCTTTTTGTTAATTAAGTCTTCAAGTACAACCTTCCCCTGCCTGCCTGCCTCATCTCTGCGTTTGGGTCCACTATTCCCTGCCTCCACACAACAGGCTGTGTTCTTAGTAATACAGTTGAACTGCTTTATTTCCACCTTTGCATCCTGAATTGAATTTTCCTTAGGATATGAAATTGATGCACAATAGATTCTGTGACTTGTAGCTAAAAAGAATGGGTAGAATAATTTAGAGTGTACTCATATAAGGTAGAATAATTTAGGAAGAGTATGTCAATGCAGAATAAAGCAGCACACTATGTTTAAATATCGACTAGAACTGTAAACTATTTCATAGGCCAAATAAACTGTGCCCTCCAGACCATCATTGTAAAACACCAGTGGAGAGAATGCAGAGTAGGTTTCAGCAGATGACCTTTATCAATCAGAGGGACAAACAAGGAGACAAGCCTCTATCTCTCAGCTAGCTAAGTTAGCTGATAAGAGAGATGGGATGTGAGGTGCGTACTGTCATCAGCCTCTCAGAAATTAATTCCACATTCAATCAGAGACGTTAGGATGGGGATATGGATACTGGTGATTTGATAGGGAGGCATGCAGCGTGTTTTGCAACTTTATTAAGATGTTCGCTTGATGCTTGCAAGCTGTTAGCCTGCTGGCTAAAAGGCTGTAGCTATACTATCAAGTGTATAGCAGTATGCAGTACAGCATTTTGCTGATTAACATTACATGCACTGCTTGGTGTTGTTTTATGAAGGAAGTTAGCTTCAGGTCAGTATATGAAACTAATCACATTTTTATAACTCTGAGCGGAGGAACTAGGACAAGCTGGACATTTTAGCATTCTGGTGTTTGTCCAGAAGGAAAATTTGTCTTTTGCTTGATGTTTTAGATTTAATATTTAACATCCATCTCATCCCGCAGTTAAAATAATCAGATGGCTTAACCTAAAGTAAGCAGATCACGTGTTGCTTGCAAACTAAATGCCCATTAACTGACAGATATTTGTTTACACCAGCTTTTGTTAGACCAGTGAAGACAGAAGTTTGGCTTCCTCAGCCAAACAGGGATGAGCAGGCAGGTTATCTCCATTTCTATCAGGTCAGCCATCCATGGAGACAGATAAACCTCTCCATCCCACGGTAGAGGAGGTCTGAGGCATGCCTGGCTTTGGGACTGTGCTAATTGGACCTACACTGGGCAGGTTTTATAAACTGATAAAGAGTCGTCTATATTGTTTACAGTGAGAGAAAAAAAGGGCTTTTTGATCAAAGCCCTACAGTTTATTATTACAAAATACTAACTGTCCACAGGATTATACAGAAGAAAAGACAAATAATGAATCTGCATGTTGCTAGAGAGCACACCTTATTGTTTACCTTTGGATTAAGCATTGAGCCTTCAAGGGCTGGGTCAACACTATTCCACTTCTTCATCAATCACTCTATGCCTCCATCCATCCATCCGTCCATCCATCCACAGGCTCTGGAAAAACACTCACACTCCTCATGTTCTGGGGTTGCAGTCATATGTGTAACAACAACTTGATGCTGCAGGAACGGACACATTCTCGACATTCCTCTGAATGCGTGTGTCTGTTTGCGTGTGTGTGTGTGTGTGAAAGTTTGTGTCAGGACAGGGGAGAGAATAAAAACAAGCAAAAGGGGAGGAAAAGAGTGGTTTGTCGAAGGGGAGAAGAATGAAAAGAGATTAACTGGTATTTAAGAAATGCGGAGAGAGGACCAAAGAAGCTGTTTATGGAGGTGGGAGAATGGGTGGTTGAGAGTATGTGAGGAAAGCAGAAAAGGGGTGAAAAAGGAAAAGGGAGGAGGTGGAGAACTGTGAGAGGAGAAGCAGGATCCTTCAAAACAAACGTGTGTGTGTGTGTGTGTGTGTGTGTGTGTGTGTGTGTGTGTGTGTGTGTGTGTGTGTGTGTGTGTGTGTAGGTGTGTGTGTTTGTGTGTCCCATACAGATTCTGTCATAGCCAGATGGACACTTGAAACCACAAGGGGTACACTGTATACATACTGTATGTCAGACTACACTTTCAACACTTACTCATCATAATCACATCCCATGTCAGGACTTCTATCTTTAGTCGTCCATTTGAATGCCAACAGCAATATTTATATGTGTGTATGTGGGTGTATGCGTGTGCAATTACCGTCCGCTCAATGCAAACAGCAACAGCTGGGGCTGAGAGCCACATGCTCCACCCTCCCCACCTTCTCTCCCTCCAAGATGAGAGTTCACTGATGGATCAACAAGCCTGCTGACAGTCAGTTAAAGAGCAGGTGACCCTTTGGCTCTTAATATTACATTTTTGTGTGTGTCAAGAGAAAAGCATTTTAACCTATTTAGAGAGTGTGTTCCCTTTTAAATCCTAGAGTTCAGGTAAGAAGTTGGGAAAGATGTGACACAATCACTGAATGATACAAATCCATATGAATCTGCTGTGACATAATCCCTTTCCTTCATTTACAGTGTCCACAGATGTCATTTTATTGACTAAATATGGAACATATTGCCATTACTTAGCCAAAAGATGGTCATTAAGAGTTCAGTTTTGGTCCAAATTCAATGTCACATGGGTGTCTATTTCATTTCATAAAGCTATCACTAAACCTATACACAACAACCTTCTTATAAATCTGAAAAAAAAAACACTTTTACTTTTAATCAAAAATAGTGTAAATAATATTTTGTGTTGCTTGATCTGCGCCAGTGACTGTACTTGTAAAAGAAATGTAGCCAAGTTCTTAAAAATAAGCAACAGATATTGGGCCGGGTGTTACATGTCTGTCTATGAGCTGTACTGCCATATTAAACCCAAAATGTTTCAAAATACTGATTGATAGGCAGATAGGCCAGAGAGACAGATGAGGAGCAGCCAAACAATTGTGTGTTTGAGTAGAGTTGTGAGAAAGAACTCTAAAACTTTGGCAGCAGTGTGGCGTTAATATTGAACAATAAATAATAAATTCAATGGGAAAAACGGATTCCTTTCTTGTTGTGCACCTGGCTTGCATAGAAGATTTGACAAGTACATAGAGAAAGTTTGGTGTCTTAGTGTGTTGATATTACAGTAACAGATGGTGTGGAGGGACCACATTAAGCTAAGAAAGTATTGCTTATATGTTAGAGATTTACAATGAAGTTCTAGAAATTAGTCTTGCCTTATGTTAATGCACAAGGTCACACTGGATGTTTTTTTTATTGGATACAAACCTGATGATATCATTTATGCATGAAATTAAGCATAGTGTAAGTTCTGGCAGGTCAAGCTCGGCTATTATCTCAGCTCATAGCTGACAGTTCTTAAGCCAGCACACCAGCTGATGGCTCAGCTGATTCCCTTTTTTGATTGGATTTCCAAATAGCGCACTCTATTTAAACTGCTTTTCCCAGTCTACCTTGCTGCATCTCTGCTAGCGCTTGCAACCCCACCTCCACTCCAGCTCCTCCTTTTAAATCCATGTTGTCTGACTTAATCAATGTCATGTGTCTGTCATTGATGCAGCTCTGTTCTGTACCCTATGGCGATCCTGCACTGCAGCTCTCCCTGCTTAAGGCTTTCCATACATGCACATGGAAGGGCAGGGAGAGCCTGCCTCATGCTTTCCACGTATGCACGTGGAAGTGCGGGGAGGCCCCAGAACAGAGCCATACTGCCAAATACAAATTGCAGATGAATTAATCTATTTTGACAAAGTGGTCCTGACTGAACTGGTGAAAGATGTGACTAGAGGGGGATTTAGCCGATTCAGTCTATGAATTGTATGCATGGTCGTCTTGGAAGTAGAAGAGAGGTACTGTGTAGGTAGCAGATGCTGGGTATGCCACTGTGTTCAGTAGATAAAGGGGAAAGTAGTTTTCCCCTTGAATGTCCGGATCTGATGCGTAAACCTCAATGTGTTCCAGCCGTGCTGAACGAGGCAGAGATGTCTTGATGTTTCCATTCTCAGGGAAATCCTATCCATCTGTGTTTAAGCATGTGTGTGTGCGCGCATGTGCACGGTCATATAAACTGGTCATTTTTTTCTCCTTTCACAACAACTTTACAGCTCTGTGTTGATCCCGATCGCTCCTCTTCCTCTCTGCTCCTTTGTCTCACTCTCCTCCTTCAGTCCAGGAGATCCAGGAGAATAATAGCCAATCTAATTACTTTTTACTGAAGCCACTATTTTTTCCTCTCTTTTCAATCAGCAAACAAAACACAAAGTAAAAACAGATGTAGTGGTTTGTTTTAGACATGCAAAGCAGCTGAAACCAAGCCCATGGAGTGGGTGTGACATCCCATGAGTCTTTGGGGCCATGCACATTCTTTTGGCCAGACCCAGATACCAACACTCACCTTCAATTAAGCTCTCTAAGTGCAGCCCCTCTGTAAACACACTGTTTAGTTTTTCCCAGATAAGACAAACATAAGGTGGGCTATTATGTGGCTGTCAGAGCCTTCAGTGGGAATCCAGCCAACCTCAGTTAGTGCCCTATCGGCTAAACCACAGCTGGCCTAGAAAAACACAATCTATGGCCTCAGTATTTATATCACCTGGACTTTTATGACATTGTTGCCAGCCTTGGAGCAACTGGTTTCATTAGCCTAGCCGGTTTTACAAACGGTGTGTACAAAACGGAATCTAAATTAAGAAATTTGGGAAAAAAACTAATTTACAGTAAATAATGGTAGAAAAGTTCAACTCTGAAATTCATTAGGAATAACAATTGTATCTTTTGAATTTCAAGCCATTTTAATCAGTATAAATTATTCATTACACATTACATTTTTGAAGGTACTATTTGACATATTAGCGTTTACATCACTTGGTTAATATAAAATACAAGTCATTCATGTGTCTACTTGTATGGCACTAATAACTTCCCATACAAGATACTGATGTTGGAAGAAAAAGGAGGTGGGTGAATAATATCACTGCTTACCATTATTATACATTTTTCTATCTCACCATATTTGTTTAATGGTAAATAGTATAATGGTTTACCCTCTTTTCAAAACCTTTTCATGCACACAAACTATATACGATAAACAATGGCTCAATAGATCAAATAAATGTATTTGACCAAATACTGAATACATGTGTAGGAAATGTATAATTGACCAAACAAAAAAGGCTGAAAAAAATCACATTTGTGACATGGAACAAAGAAAAAGAGCTGTATTATTTCTACAAATAAAATGGTGAATTCTCAGATCTCAAAGCTTCAGATTTATTTTTATTTTTTTATTCTAGTACTGGAGAGCTTTAAAAAAAAAAAGCTATTTTAAAAAAAAAAAAAAAAAAATATATATATATATATATATATATATATATATATTTAGCATGATGAAGTATGATGGTGTACAGCAATAAGACCCCTAAAAAAAGTTGTCTCTCGGACCATGTTGTGAAACTAAAACAGCAACAATCAGCAGACTGTTACGGTAACACATCCCAGACAGGACAGGAGTTTGGTAACAATGACAGTAATGTTTGGTCTTGCTGTCACACACTGGCAGAGATGTCTGAGTCATCAACCGATGAAAGATAATTATTTAAAAAGGTTTGGACCACTTCAGGTCTACTTTTACGTACTAAGCACCTGAAGAGCCACTGAGGAGAAAACCTGTCTTGGAAACAGTTTAACCCTTACAGATAAAAAAAACAGTGACAATGAGAAGATGACGTAGCATTAAAAGCGACTATGGTAGCGAGTAGTATGAAAGCCCGGGGATCATGTCCCGCGTGTCACCTTTCCTAAACCCAACCGTCGCTTTCTTCTTTTACTTAACCCAACCGTCCCGTTGTTGTCCCGCGTCCCGTTATTGTTTTCCTAAACCCAACCGTTTATTCTTTTCCTAAACCCAACCGTCCCGTTGTTGTCTTGCGTGTCATGGAAACGTAAGCCCACTCACGATCTTTTCCGTAACTTAAGGGACCGTGTTCATTTCACAGAATTCTACCGTGGGCACATCGCAGAATTTCGGCAGTTCATGTTCATTTCACAGAATTCTTCTGTGGGCCCATCACGGAATTTTTTGCAATTCCGTGAAACTGCCACAGAGTTTGAGCTAAGGGGCCGTGTTCATTTCACGGAATTCTGTGAGATCAGGTTGGGAAAAAAAAAAAAAAAAAAATTACCAGCACAAAGTTTTGGGAACAATAACTGACATTTGCTCATTTTGCCACTTTTGACATGTACATATGTTAGCAGGTCACATGAGGCAATTATTTTGTGAACACTAAAATTTTAACCCCTCCCCTACCAGTAAGCCATTTACATGTTGCTGTTGTCTGCCCCATATTTTTTTAAATATCATTTTACCATTGGGGGTGGGGAGGGGAAGACGACACACTATTAAGATACCTTGGTGCTCAACAGGTACACCAACCAGTCACAATGAAATTACAATTGAACCTAATGAGCCTTTTTCTTAATCTAATGGATGACAAAGAGTTTATGCCACTTTTAAGTCTGGAATGTTGGGGAGAAAACTTTGCTTCATTGACATTGAAGAAGATAAATCACATGGAAACTCAACTGGACTTTGGACAACAAACAAAAAGCATTCACCCATATTATCTTTGTGTACTGTTGAAAGTGAATCGAGTCAGCCTGACATCATTTCCAAAGAAGTTTCAAATGATGAGGTTTAGCAACTTAATTAGATTCCTGTTGTAAATCTCATATTATATCCCATCCAACTAAGTTATTACTTTTTCTTCACACATCAGGTCATATCTCTCAGATGTATTTGTGTCTGTCGACATTCAGGCAGCGAGATTTGTCTCTTGTAAAGCAGGAAAAAACAGAAATCAAGCCAAAAGCACGTGCGTACAACAAATGTTTTGTAAGCCATCCAATTTCTCCATCTGTTTCCATAGCCCTTTGACCACAGAGCCTCTGAGATCTGTTCAACTTGAAAAACATAACAATTTGTCAATACAATATACGCGGCAAAATCCAAATAATGACTGATTTGGGTTTTTCAGAAGCAGCACTTTTTTTCTGCCAAGTGTGGGTCTCCTGGCTGATCAATACTACACTGAGCTGGACAGAGTGAGGAAGTTGTCATCTGGATCCAATGAGCTGCTTAGAGAAAGTCTGCTTGTTGAACTTGTTGAAAGGGCTCCCTGACAGAGTTACACAATTCTCTCTTTCTCCTATACTCTTTGTTCTGGGTCTCTCGCTTTGATTTACTTTCTCGCGCCTTCTGCTCTCGGGTTCTTTTAGCTCTCCTGTCCTCGTGTTTTTGCTCTCTCCCTTTTCTCCGTTTTCTGTTTCAATCGATCTTCCACTTAGCGGGGAAAATGTGGTTCTAATCAGACATTTTGCTGAGCCAGTCTTTCTCGGCCAGACGCTCTTGAAAACACCGCAAATGTATTCTGAACTGCTTTTCAAACGTTACCTTTATATGTCAGGGGGTATGTTGTGATTTTTAAATTAAGTGAGTTACATTATATCTCCCACTAAATCAGGATTTATGTTTCTGCGGAGGCTCCATGCAGAGCTTTTGTAGTAGCCTACGTAAGTCGCCTGAAGTTTATACTTGTGCGTTGGTGTGTGCATCGATCTCTTTAACAGAATCCCAGCGCCGGTATGTGTGTGTGTGTGGGGAGTGTGCGGTAGAGCGAGTTACAGAGTGACGTGATTAGGTTCGGAGCGAGGACTCTAGAGAGGCATAGTGCTTGTCCTTCAGCTACCCCAAATATTGTTCGTATTTCTCATCGTGGCCACTGAATACTGCTACCTGCTCTCATCAGTCACCATTTCTAATGAGAAATAATATCAGTAATAATCAAATGTTATTTCAGATATGCTCCCCAAAACCCAACAAGCTCCCAGTAATACCATTTAAAGGAATAGTTCAACATTTTGGAAAAGACACGTATTCACTTTTTTCCAAGACTTAAATGAGAAAAGTTATACCACTCTCATATCTGTGCGCTAAGTTGAAAAGCCAGATTTTCTCATCTAACAAAGTGAAAGTGAGTAAGCATATTTCCCTAAAAGGTGAAAATATCTATATAAATAGTCAAGAATCAGGTTAGAGAGATTTACAAACGGGTATAAAACAACAGGTTAAATACAAGTTGGACAGACTTTTGACAGAAACAGTTGGTTGTGATGGAGCAAAAACAAAAGACTCAGGCATTGGGAGCAAGATATGTTCTCAAGCATAATGTTATTTCAGTTCTTTTCAGGTTGACAACCACTGTTTTAGCAATTGAATAACGCCATTGCTGGTAATTCTAGTAGCGCTAATAACAGCTAGTAACCCACATTTTGACTTTCCCTTCAAAGGTTAAACCCTGTAAAGGCCCTCAGTTCCATTTACTGGTGTAACTTACACAAAGGGAAAAAAAAAAACAGAGCACAAAATGCAAAACATTCAATATCACAGCCATAAAAAGTGACAGAAAGTCAAAGAAAGCAACATTGAGAGAAACCAAAGTCACACATGAGATCTATTAGGGAACAAAAAAAAGTTTCACACTTGACATTTCCTCCACGGCTGTTGTGAGCATGACCCGTTGCTGGGGACAACCCGATCTAATGTTTTTTACTGGCTGTCAGATGATTGTCACGGAGTTGCCCTCATGAGCTCTGTCAGAAATCAGTGTCTGTGTGTGTGTGTGTGTGTGTGTGTGTTTGTGTGTGTGTGTACTTGTGTGTTTCTATTCCAGAGTGGGTTAGTGGTTGGATTGAGACAAGGGGGGATCAGCTGTATCATGTCAGGCTCTCCAAACAAAAAACTCACTGTTTAAATCGTGCTCCCCAAAATCCTTATGAGAAGGGCAGTCTCTCTTCCACCCCCATGTCTAAACACATAGTGTGCTCTGTCATCACCTCATCCACTATGCGTAAATGCTGGCTTAATTGGAAAAAAAATCCAACATAACCAGCAATGTTCCCAAAGTCTTCCCAAAAAAAAAAATTTGGCTGACCAAACAAGTCAAAACACAGAAAAACGTTCAAATTCTCAGAATAATAACCATTCAAAACGCTTCGGTACCTTCACGCTGTCAATGTGGTCTGGAGTCAATTTATTGGTTGGTCTTTAGTTAAACCCTGAAAATGCCCTGTTTGTTCCTGAAGTCTGGCATTCAACCCTGTGCATTTGTATTTTTCTAGTGTCAGTAGAAAAAACTTTCATAAAAGAAAATGTATTTATCCTGCTGCTGGTCAGGCAGTGTGTGAACTCAGAGTGAAACAGAGGGGGAGTGTGTCCATGCATGCCTGTGTGTGTGTGTGTGTGTGTGTGTGTGTGTGTGGCTCCAGGCCTTCAGACTCACATTAACAGAGGTTGTGTTATAGTCTGCTTTAGGTCATGAGTGAAGGTGGCTGCATGGAGAAGGTGGCTGCCGCAATTGTGTTTGTGTATGTGTGTGTGTGTGTGTGTGTGTGTGTGTGTGTGCGTACACAAAGGGGAGGTAAAGGGAGGCACATGAACCTCAGTCATGGTGAAAGAGCAAACTAATCTCCACCTTGGTTTGGTCTGATGAAGGTTTCATGTAAACATACTCACTGTAATAAATGACAGAATTCCCTTGTGAATTCTCTTTCTCTCCCATCCCTCTTTCCTTCTCCATGGCTGTCTGGGGCAGCCATATTGATGTTGTTACCTGTTTCTTTGTCTGTCTGTCTGTCTCTGTCTGCCTGCCTTTTCTATCTGTCTGTCTGTCTGCGCAGACCTCAGCACCCTTGTTCAGACCTAATCTGTCTGTCTTTCAGTGCCTGGTAATTGGAGCTGTTTAGGGGGTCATCCAGCCCAGGTGGGCAGGCTGGGGGAGTGTGTCTGTGTGTGTGTGTGTGTGTGTGTGTGTGTGTGTGTGTGTGTGTATTTTTGTCTAGGTGTGTCTTCATGTGTGCACTCAGGGACAGGAATGCGTGTCGGACCAGGAACCACTGCTTCCCACGGCTGAGCCACCCGTGAGCCATGCATGACAGGCATACTGAAGGGTCGACGTCATGTTGAGGAATCTTACAGGTGCACCGGAAACTTAATTCCATTGTTCAAATGTATGCCAGTTTCCTCTGGCAATTACATTTCTTCATCACAGTTGCTGATGTTAATTTTGTCTGTGTCCAATATTAGCTTTAATGATTAATTTGTTTCCCCTTCATTGTGGAACATTACCCAAATGCATCCTGTGCAGGATGTGAAGTGACTTTGATGTTGTTTCACCGTGATGAAGGCAATCACAAATTTTCCACCACTCTTGTAGTCCAATACATCCATTTGTCACTCTTGATTAAAATCCTCAAACCAGATCAAGGGGTGTTACACTCAATAGGGCATGTCATGTTTATCATGATGGAAATCGGAGGGTATTTACAGTATATCGACATTGTTTCAAAGTTTGCGAGCCTCCTTTCCTTGTTTTTGTCTAGAAAACAAGTGCTGTGTTGAAATTGCAGATGGAAATGCCTGATAACATTGTGTGCACATGTAGTTTCAGGAAAGTCTTTTCCAGGGATTGTAAGCCTCAGTTGAATCTAATTATATTGATAGGGTTAACAGAGAAGCGTTCACCAAGGAAGTCACACGCTCCTCGGAAACCGAATGGAAGATCCTGAAAATCAGCAACATACGGGAGGAAAAACTGAAACAAGATTTCCATGGCCTGAAATGAGATCCATGCAACTGACTGTATTGTACTACTCTGTTAATGGCCATAAGGATACATACATACATTTGTGCCTACAAAATAATTTCAAGAACTATTTCAGTCATGACTCCTTGAGTATTAAACCAAGCTTTTACAAATACATCTAGAGATAATCATAAACTATAGCTATAGCTATAGATAGGTGTTAACTACTGATAAACACAAACAAATCAGTATTTAAAGAGAGAGTTGACCCCAAAGAAAATAATGACTCAGTTCTCAAGATCATCCACAGACCTGGTTGTGAGCCGTTTCGTATAGGAACTATTTTCTTTCTACCGAACTACACCCACCAACCGTATCACCGCACAGAAGGAAGCATATTCACGGACGAGAGGCTCATGCTCGGGACAGTGCGAGATGTAAACATTAATGCCGTCCTCAACTGAGCTGTACCGTTAGCTAACTCAGACGAGCTAGCAGTATCGCTTAGCCATAAACTAATCCACACAACTAGCAATGTTGTACCTGTGTGGTGATACGGATGGCGGGTGTAGTTCAATGGAAATAAAAATAGTTCCTACATGAAACTGCTCACAACCAGGTCTGTGGAATATTTTGAGTGACCGGGTCATGATTCCTGGAAAAAGATATTGCTGTTGCTTCAAATGTATTTTTTTGGCACTTTGAGACCACAAGTCAAATGCCATGTAACTCTATTATATTGGAAAGAAGGTAGACATATCTATGGCCGATATCTCCAACAACTCACACCAGAACGATCAAGGTTGATACAAAGCAGTACAGGTTAAATGTACACATACTGTACAATAAATTACTGCAATTGTTTCTAAATATACAGGTTGCAACAGGTCACTGGGTCAAAAGTGATTTGTTTAAATTACCTGTATATTAAGGTGACCAGATTTCTGAGACAAAATCCGGGGACATTTTCAGCTCAGAAGCGTAAATACTCCCAAACAGGTAATGTTTTTATCTTTGTAAACTTAAAATGGGGACACTGCCCCAGGGCTCCCCTAGGGGGGCTCCATGGGCAATTTTAACCATGCACACACAGGTGGAATAGTTTTTTCTTAATATTTTTGCATTAATGTCACTAGGAAGCATACCAGCAGAAATATATATTCATATTTGTAAGTGGGATATATATAAGTAAGTGGGATTGTCTGGAATCTGCCAATATAATAACCATTATGGTGGGATACACTGGCTAATCAATTTACAAAAATGTCTATGCTGACATAAATAGTTTACATGAGAATACATGATAATTTTGGCCCAAAGTTGGAGACCATGTAGAAATTTTGTTGCAATTTCAAAACCAGATTACCCGGGAACTGCTTGTTGTACCGATGCATGTGTTGAGTGAAGAGTTTGTGAGATATTTCACAGAGAGTAATGGGTGTGCAGAGATGTATGCAGAATGCAAATATGATAACATTTCATGTAAGTTTAATGTTAATTTTCTCGCAAACCATTTGTCACAGCAACTGGCACTAATATCATTGGAAAGCTTAGATTCTGGTTGAGGTGGTTGTGCCAGACTCACGCCTTTGGCTGAGTCTCTATCTGTCAGAGGGAGAGCAGGAGTGCGGTTGTGAAGAAGTTGGTAATTTCATGGCGCAGATTAACACTTTTGCATGCACTATATCGATGTCACATTCTCATTAGGGGCTGAGCCCCCCTAAAGGTCTGATCCTAGAATCACCCCTGCTGCTACTTCATACTTGTACTCCACTATACACCTCAGAGGGAAATATTGTAATGTTTACTGCACTACATTTATCTGACAGCTTTTGCTTTAGTGCTTCACGCTGGGCTTGTTTCTGCAACAGCTCATTGAGTATCGGATACAATTAAAACTATTGAGGAAATATTTTCCTTTGACATTGGTCCAGTATTAAACGAGATCGCTGCAGTTGGAAACGGCGAAACAAGCTACAATGTAAGTTAATAGGACAATTGTCCAGCTTGTATTTACGTTCATAAAAGTGCTCCTTTTGCCACTGACAGGCTCAAATTAATATTTTAAGTGTCTGACAACATTATGGAAAGGATTTCTAAGGAGGTCGACCTTTCTGTTAAAGAGTAAGATCCTTTTTTAAACATAAAAAGTTCGCGAAATTGCGTTCGCTAAACCCACCAGACTCCATGTAAATAAACAGTAATTTTAGCATCGTAAAATATGGGCACGTGCACGTTTAGGGTGCGCGTTTGGTCAATGTTTTCTTTCTTTTATTCCAATTTTGGGTCTGTCAGTCACAGTGAAAACCGGGGACATTTCCGGGGACAGCTCCAGTCGGGGACAGGTCACCGAAATCAGGGACTGTCCCCGGAAACCGGGGACGTCTGGTCACCCTACTGTATATTTCCTCTGCATCCGAGATTAAGGCAGGACATTTTTTATAATCTTGACGTTGATCTTCACTTCTGTTGAACATACAACAAAATCTCTGTTCCCGTACTCTCTTGTGTGACAGATATCCCTGGTGTTTTGAGGAAAAAGCCGGGAGCTTACTGTGCCAGGTCAAGACTATGGCAGTTTGTTGTTCTGCTTTCTCTCTATCTGTGTGAGCGAGGGTCGAGCTGCAGGGTCAGGCGAAACCACCCATACTCTGCTGGAAAGAAATGATCATTTATCACCTGGTTATTCACAGGGATTGGGTTACCAGAGCAAAGGGAGGAAAGCTCAAAGGGTCGGAGGCAGAGAGCACGAAGAAATGTTACAAAAATGATATAAGTATGCATACAGTAAGTGAGCATTTCTGTTTTTCAGTGTACGCTGGTGTACAAGTGAACAAGCAATATGAACGAATGAAGCACTGTATTTCCAATTATATCTATGAAACATTCCAGTTGAGTTAGCTAACCTTGCACAGGTGCACTCACACCAAACTGATGCAGGTGACAGATAACAGATTTCTTTGACATAATTCCAGGCATAAATACAGTATCCCTTTAAATTTAAGGGCCTTTTCAAGCAGAAACCGAAACTACTGTAGAATGCAACACGTACATTAACAATGTCAGTGGACATTTACAGTAATAACACTTGACACTGTCTTCATTTATATAAAATCAGTAGTTTGAAATAAATGTCAGATTGGCAGTTCTGCAGACTGGAACACTTAAAGACTGAGGTTCAGAACTTCCACTATAGAGACAGGCCTTTAAGCATGTTGGAGAGTTAGACTGTCAACACTCTCGATGTAACAGGCGTATAGCACACCCAGCTCCTGCTCGGAAGAGCTCACAGCAACAAAACAACTCCCTCAATAGCAAAAAAACGCTACCGGGAAAAGGTCATCATGGAAAGTGTTGGAGCAAGGCCGGTGCATCTATTTCAGCAGCAATGACAACGGCTGTTAATTGGTAGCAGGTAACATCTGTTCATGGGGAAATTACGATAAAACCTGAGTTTACTCATGTCCTCCAAGCTCCTTCTCTCTCTCTGTCTCTGTGTGTGTGTGTGTGTGTGTGTGTGTGTGTGTGTGTGTGTGTGTGTGTGTGTGTGTGTGTGTGAGGTTGTGTCTCAATTTGTAGGCTAGTGGGACGATTGTGAATGTGAGCGTGTATGTGTCAAAACTGGAAGGGATTTAAATGTGTGTTTGTTCCTATGAGACAGAGAAAGCATTTGTTCATTCACTCAATTCAATTCAATTTTATGTATAGTATCAAATCATAATAAGAGTTATCTCAAGACACTTTACAGACAGAGTAGGTCTAGACCACACTATAATTTACAAAGACCCAACAATTCCAGTAATTCCCTGTAATATGCATGCATGCATATTACAGTATGTGTGTCTTGCTCTGTGTGTGTGTGTGTGTGTGTGTGTGTGTGTGTGTGTGTGTGTGCGTGTGCGTGTGCGTGTGCGTGTGCATGTGCGTGTGCGCGTGTGCGTGTGCGTGTGCGTGTGTGGGGTCGTCCTCTGAAGTACCCTGCTGACAGTAACCAAATCCCTGTCGATGTGTCTAGCCAACAGACAGATCAGTGAAGGCTGCCTGTCAGGAGCGGTGACCCTGGCCTCCAGGGCTCTTTAGCTGTGCATCCACCATGGAGACTGGAGGTCAATGACAGAGGTGGGGGATTGGAGGCTGGTGGGAATGGGCGTGGTGGGATTGCTAGTAAAGATAAAAGAATGTTCTGCAAGGTGGGCAACAAGGTTTGCCCGTACAGACCACTGGTAAGCACGTATGGTTTCTATAAATACCAAAACAGGATTACCTTTTATTTCTCTGTCAGACTTAAAAACCAATAGAATGTGGTACTACTGCAACCCCACCTATGTCCTGATGGACATCATCTGTATCACACAGAAACCAAATGTGGTTAATTCACATTGGTCAAACCACTGTCACATCTATCAACTGAGGAAACATCTATCCCACAGTGCTGTATATAACAAATCAAACAAACCTTTTCAGTGCAGAGGGGAAATCACTTCCAATCCTCTGCAGGGACACTGGGTTCAATCCCCATGTACAAAGCTTCCATCTCTTGCCGTTTCACCCCACTGAGCACAACTGACAGGGTTTGCTGGTGGGAAGCCGGCAATATCATGTTCTTGTCACTGCAGTATTCCTGTTGGATGGTTGGAGCAACTGTGCAGAGAAAGAAAGAATCTAAAGAGGGGGTATTGATATGCCCTGCTGGAGAGGCACATCCTCCTGAGGCCAAAAGGGAGGAAAAAAGGAATTAGCACAAAAAAAAAGAGCAGAAATAGCCAGAACTTGGCCATCTCCAAGTGAGGGAATAACAAATATTTCAGATCAGGACGTGCCAGGAAAATTCATGGTAGTGACTTTTCATCTTAAGGTTGACATTTATGGTTTTGAGTGAAATATCCCAACAGCTATTGGATGAATTACCATAACTTTTTATGTTTTACAGACATATGTGTCCCCTTCTAGTAGACTTTTGTTGATCACCTGACTTTTAATGTAGCACCATCATTATGCAAAATGTTTAATTTCTCCAATGACTAAATTATTGTAAACTAATGTCATTTCCACAAGCCTTAGCTTTACCTGTGTGTTTTGTGCATGTTAAAACACTAAAATAAGATTGTTATCATGGTAAATATTAGCATTGTCGTTGTGAGCATGCTAGCATTCAGCTCAAAGCCCCTCTGGGCCTAAGAACAGCCTCCCAGAGCCTCTAGCATGACTGTAAACTCTTGTCAGGAGGTATGGGGTAGCGCTGAGGACAAGGTTTTGTAACACTCTGTGTGTAGAGTGGGGTACCACCATCTACTTTGTGTATTTCATTAAAAAAAATTGGCTTCTCATTTGACACATTTATTTATCAGATATATTGACAAGACTTTAGTTACGGATGTGGGTTGCATAATACAGTGTGTTGCCCTCCACTGCAAACGTGAGCAGACACTACGGCTTATTTAGACATTTCCCAATCAGGACAATCCTTCAAATGATCAGATCCTATTTCTAAATCATTGTCGGAACTCTTTTTCTCTGATTGTTCTCTCTCCCCTGACTTCCTTTCTTTCCCTGTTTCTCAATCCATCTGTTTTGTAATGGGATCCCTGCATCGTTATGTGTTATAGAAAACAGTTGTGGTGGCTTCCCAACTATGTGACTGTTTATCTGCTGCGTACACCACAGTAGGACCATGTTGGGATAAAAGACTATCAGGACAATAGAATTGGCTACACTTCACATTTCCTGTGAACATTCTGGCACGTCTAAACCTCATATAGAAATGCCACATTGTTAAAATCTAATGTGATTTCTACTTTTGGTCCAAACATTAAACATACGCTGCTTGTATCCTGTGAGGTTAATGTTGTTTTACCATTTTGTTCTGGCTGAAGGCTGATTGATTGCATAGTACAGCCACTGAAAGTTAAGTTTGGTTTCGGCTCAATTAGACTGAATGGTATGAGTGGATATCTAAAATATTTCAGTCGAACTGAAATGAATACTCATTATGTCAAATTTGATAAATCTGTGTTATATGCAGTAGAGTGGGGGGTGGATTCTTTTATATTTCTTTACAAATATAAATATTTTTACAAATATATTTAGTCCCACTGGAGTCAATCAATGAAGAATCTAAATGGAAACATCGATCTGGTGGTTTATTTGGCGCAATATTTTCACATGGACTGTCCTGCTTTAAAATGTGCCCAAAGGACTGATACACATTATTTATGGTACAACGTCACTGAAGCAACATTATGTTTCTTGGCTTACCCATTGTGCTAGAAGCATCTCATTGTGTTTTCCTCAACCACAAGAAAGCCACTGGGGAAAGGAACACTTGGTGTCCATAATCTACATGTATGCCGATTGCTGCGTGTGCTCTACAGTATCAGTTGCTCTTTTTAAATAGATGATTGATGCTTGAATGCTGATGTTTGAGTAAAGTTTAATTGATGGATTGGTAGGGTATATATGTGCCCTTACCACATTCATCTACTGGGAATTGTGACCCACATGATAATGATAACAGAGTGTATGCTGAACATGTCTCCAAATCCAAACATTTAAGTAAGCAATTTTCTCATGTGCTTGAATATTCTGTAACTTTGAGGATACTCTAGAAAGATGTAGAACCTTTCCTTTCTTCACATCAGTGGTTTGGTCCAGGGTTCTTGGAGACACACTTACCATCAGCATTGTAATACAGAGTCCTGCAGGGCTCTAGTTTTTCAAGCTCATACCCATCCTGCACTCACGGCTTGCTGAAATACATAAAATAAAACACCACAGTGATTTATATCGTGCAGGCAAACACATGATCTACTTTGTCAATGGACTAGGCTCTCTTGTGTTTCCTCCTTGTTAATACAGCTCATTGGAAGAGACACTCAACTCTTGTGACACAACACTGGGATTCAACCGTAACTGATCTTATGTAATTTTTCACATGCTGGTGAGCCGTTCCAAAAAATTCCAACTCCCGACAGAGCCATCATTGGAGTAGCCTATAGCGGCCGACGCTGAATGAACAAAAAAAATATTGCAATACAGAACATTATTTCAATTTCAGTATCTTATTTTCTCTTCCATTTTTTTCACCCACAGCAAGACTGCATTTAATTAATCCTTCTCAGTACCCATATGTTAGAATGGATATTCTTAACTTGATACAAACACATTTTGTGGCATATGGGTGAGGGACCAAGAGTACCTACACTGGGCAGGTGGCCAGTTTATCACAGGGCTAACACAAACAGAAGTGCACTCATGTTGTTTCTACAAGACATTTTGCACACACTCCAGTAATCCATTTGACTGGCATGTCTGTGACAAAAGTGTTCCTGCTCATCACCAAGAGGAAACCCATAAAAAGTCCACATAGAACTAGGCAGAGGATCAGTTGCATAGTACCTCATGTGTTATGCCTTTTTGACATTGTGCCTTACTTTCCAAAAAACAATCAAACTAGACCTCCACCGTGAAGCATCATGAGAGTCCCTCCTCTGTGTTTGAGAGCCTGTCAGTTCCCTGAGCCACAGAGCAGGCATATACTGGCCTGGCACGGCACAGCTTGGCCCAGACCAGGTTTTAAATTCCACCAGTGCTGAGTATTGGGTTACGAGCATGTAGCTGGGGGGAGTAAATACCATCTTTATTACAGCTCATCCATTTGGTTTATGTCTTATTAAATTATGAAGTAGGCATGACAACAACAGGTATGTCTGACATTACTGACATAAGTTTATATTGGGTTCTTTTGGGAATAGCAAGTGGGGGAGGGATTGTTTTGCCCTTGGGGACCATGCAGCATAAAGCCTGGTCAGTAAGCTGGGGGAGTCTGGGTGCCTGTCTGTTTTAAACCTAAACGACCCCACATGGAAACACACCTGCGGCCTAAAAGAAAGCCTTCTCATTCCTCACTGCTGAACAATGACTTGCTGTTTGTACAAAAAGTTGTTTTTTCTAAAATGAATATGATGGAAAACTTTGTGTAACCATAAAGTCATCAGCATCAAAATGGTTAAATGGAAAGTAAAGTGAAAATGAAAAGAACATGTTTTTTAAAACATACCGTTGCGCTACAATATGCCATGGCTTCCTCTTCATGCCAAAGATAGAAAGGAGTAGAGATAGATGGCTGCCATTAAACGCCTTTCTTTACAGATAGAGGTTTAATCTTGACAGAATAGAGGGGGTGGGGATGGTTATCGTGTTCCTACAGTATAAACTGTGGAGCTGAGGGCCAGGGGTGTTTCTAGGACTTGAGGAGGTTCAGGGCTTAGCCCGGACCCATTACAATAATCCATCCATCCATCCATCTTCTTCCGCTTATCCGGTAACGGGTCGCGGGGGTAGCAGCTCCAGCAGGGGACCCCAAACTTCCCTTTCCCGAGCCACATTAACCAGCTCCGACTGGGGGATCCCGAGGCGTTCCCAGGCCAGGTTGGAGATATAATCCCTCCACCTAGTCCTGGGTCTTCCCCGAGGCCTCCTCCCAGCTGGACGTGCCTGGAACACCTCCCTAGGGAGGCGCCCAGGGGGCATCCTTACCAGATGCCCGAACCACCTCAACTGGCTCCTTTCGACGCGAAGGAGCAGCGGCTCTACTCCGAGCTCCTCACGGATGACTGAGCTTCTCACCCTATCTCTAAGGGAGACGCCAGCCACCCTCCTGAGGAAACCCATTTCGGCCGCTTGTACCCTGGATCTCGTTCTTTCGGTCATGACCCAGCCTTCATGACCATAGGTGAGGGTAGGAACGAAAACTGACCGGTAGATTGAGAGCTTTGCCTTCTGGCTCAGCTCTCTTTTCGTCACAACGGTGCGATAAATTGAGTGTAATACCGCACCCGCTGCGCCGAGTCTCCGACCAATCTCCCGCTCCATTGTCCCCTCACTCGCGAACAATACCCCAAGGTACTTGAACTCCTTCACTTGGGGTAAAGACTCATTCCCTACCTGGAGAAGGCACTCAGCTCAGATTTAGAGGTGCTGATCCTCATCCCAGCCGCTTCACACTCGGCTGCGAACCGATCCAGTGAGTGCTGAAGGTCACAGGCCGACGATGCCATCAGGACCACATCATCCGCAAAAAGCAGCGATGAGATCCGCAGCTCACCAAACTGCAACCCCTCTCCACCCCGACTACGCCTCGATATCCTGTCCATAAATACTACAAACAGGATTGGTGACAAAGCGCAGCCCTGGCGGAGGCCAACTCTCACCTGAAACGAGTCCGACTTACTGCCGAGAACCCGGACACAGCTCTCGCTTTGGTCGTACAGAGATTGGATGGCCCTGAGAAGGGACCCCCTCAACCCATACTCCCGCAGCACCTCCCACAGTATCTCCCGGGGGACCCGGTCATACGCCTTCTCCAGATCCACAAAGCACATGTAGACCGGTTGGGCATACTCCCAGGCTCCCTCCAGGATCCTTGCGAGAGTAAAGATCTGGTCCGTTGTTCCACGACCAGGACGGAATCCGCATTGTTCCTCTTCAACCTGAGGTTCGACTATCGACCGAACCCTCCTTTCCAGCACCTTGGAGTAGACTTTACCGGGGAGGCTGAGAAGTGTGATACCCCTGTAATTGGCACACACCCTCTGGTCCCCCTTTTTGAAAAGGGGAACCACCACCCCGGTCTGCCACTCCTTAGGCACCATCCCCGACTTCCACGCAATGTTGAAGAGGCGTGTCAACCAAGACAACCCCTCCACACCCAGAGCTTTAAGCATTTCTGGACGGATGTCATCAATCCCTGGGGCTTTGCCACTGTGGAGTTGTTTAACTACCTCAGCAACTTCCACCAGGGAAATTGACGACAATCCCCCATCATCCTCCAGCTTTGCCTCTACCATAGAGGGCGTATTAGTCAGATTTAGGAGTTCCTCAAAGTGCTCCTTCCACCGCCCTATTACCTCCTCAGTTGAGGTCAACAGCGTCCCATCCTTACTGTACACAGCTTGGATGGTTCCCCGCTTCCCCCTCCTGAGGTGGCGAACAGAAGCACCTTGGTGCCGACCGAAAGTCCTTCTCCATGTCTTCTCCGAACTTTTCCCACACCCGCTGCTTTGCCTCTTTCACGGCAGAGGCTGCAGCCCTTCGGGCCCTTCGGTACCTTGCAACTGCCTCCGGAGTCCTCTGGGATAACATATCCCGGAAAGACTCCTTCTTCAGTCGGACGGCTTCCCTGACCACCGGTGTCCACCACGGTGTTCGTGGGTTACCGCCCCTTGAGGCACCTAAGACCCTAAGACCACAGCTCCCCGCCGCAGCTTCAGCAATGGAAACTTTGAACATTGTCCACTCGGGTTCAATGCCCCCAGCCTCCACAGGGATGCACGAAAAGCTCCGCCGGAGGTGTGAGTTGAAAGTCTGTCGGACAGGGGCCTCCTCCAGACGTTCCCAATTTACCCGCACTACCCGTTTGGGCTTACCAGGTCTGTCCAGAGTCTTCCCACACCCTCTGACCCAACTCACCACCAGATGGTGATCAGTTGACAGCTCTGCCCCTCTCTTCACCCGAGTGTCCAAAACATACGGCCTCAGATCAGATGAAACGATTATAAAATCGATCATTGACCTTTGGCCTAGGGTGCTCTGGTACCAAGTACACTTATGAGCATCCCTATGTTCGAACATGGTGTTCGTTATAGACAATCCATGACTAGCACAGAAGTCCAACAACAAACAACCACTCTGGTTTAGATCAGGGAGGCCGTTCCTCCCAATCACGCCTCTCCATGTGTCTCCATCATTTCCCACGTGCGCGTTGAAGTCCCCCAGCAGAACTATGGAGTCCCCCACTGGAGCCCCATACAGGACTCCATTCAAGGTCTCCAAGAAGGCCGAATACTCTGAGCTCTTGTTTGGTGCATACGCACAAACAACAGTCAGAGTTTCCCCCCCCACAACCCGCAGGCGTAGGGAGGCGACCCTCTTGTCCACCGGGGTAAACTCCAACGTAGCGGCGCTCAGCCGGGGGCTTGTGAGTATCCCCACACCCGCCCGGCGCCTCACACCCTGGGCAACTCCGGAGAAGAAAAGAGTCCAACCCCTATCCAGGAGTATGGTTCCAGAACCGAGACTGTGCGTAGAGGTAAGCCCCACCAGATCCAACTGGTAGCGCTCCACCTCCCGCACAAGTTCCGGCTCCTTCCCCCACAGAGAGGTGACGTTCCACGTCCCCAGAGCCAGCGTCTGCTGCCCGGGTCTGGTCCGTCGAGGCCCCTGACCTTCACTGCCACCCATGTGGCAGCGCACCCGACCCCAGCGGTTCCTCCCACAGGTGGTGGGCCCATGGGTTGGAGAGAGAGGTGCCACGTAGCTTTTTCGGGCTGTGCCCGGCCGGGCTCCGTGGCAAACCCGGCTCCATCTGGGCCTGGCTCCAGATGGGGGCCCCGGGCTTCCTCCGGGCAGGGTCACTCTATCTCTACCTCGTTTTTTCATAGGGTTTTTGAACCATTACAATAAACTGAATGCAATGCAAAATGGCGATTGCCCAGCTTGTTAATAGCCAGTGTGAGGTCTTTTCAGTTGGCCAGTTTGTAGATGTTAGTTAGATGGCACCAACATTTGGCCTAATCATAATTGGCCTGGCAACCCAAAGGACAGGGTTTTGTTTCCAGATTTGTGTGGTGGCTTATGATTGGGGGGGGGGGGGGGGGTTTTGACCATTAAACACTTCATTTCCTGCATTCTGGTGAATTTTTATGCACCTATTTCTACCTTTTTCTGAATCAATATGCTGGAAATATATTTATGTAAAGGGAAACATAGATTACAATCCAAATATAAAAACATAATAGAAAATATTGCAGTAAGGCTCTCAGGTATTCTGTATTGCTTTCAACTATTTATTCTCCTTTGGATCGACTTTTCTAATTATATCTGAGTCAGCACACATGTAGCCTAGGCATCATTTACTCCTCCCTCCTCTTTTGCTTATTTACTTAGGTTAATTTAAGTAAATGATAATAAGGATGTTTTTTCTGAACTTTAACTTTGATTGTTACGGTATGTCATGAATTTGTGTTGTTCTAGAGAAACATGAACCAAGTTTCTTGGGGCTTAAGCCGGCCACATGTTTAACAGGCCTTACAATAATAACACCATTCTAAGGTCAACATTATTGATCTGAAAATGTGATGGTGTGACACACTGATACAGTGAGAAACAGAAGAGGATTTTATTTTCTAAAGCACAGCCTGAAGATCATATTTAGTTGTTTTACTGTAACTTCTTCAATGGGATATCAACTCAACCCATCAAAATTAATGTATGTAAACATGTGCCCTCTAAAATGAATAAATGATGGCCTCAGATGCAGTTTTCAACCAATAGCTTATTTATAGTTAGTTATATTATTAAATTCAATAATTATTTATGAATACTTTCAACCCTGTGCAAACCTGTTTTACTATACCTACATACTTGATAAAAAGGAACCATTAGCTTGAACAGATTTCATGAATCATGGCTTTACATAACTGGCCTTTGATATCTCGTCCAGTTGCACAACTGTGCCTTTGCCTTAAAATCAGCCCCCTCCCCATTTAGCTTTTACCATACATCTTGCTCTTATACAAACATATTGTACCATATATAATACAGTATATACATTTGTTTAATGAGTGTGTACACCAAATCAAACAAGAAATCATGGGCAGAAAAAGGTAAGGTCAAGTTCCCTCCACATGCGCTGAGAGACTGACCTCGATATATCAATGTTGTAATTAAAGCTACATTCCATGTCTCAGTGGCTTTCCCCATAATATTTACACTCCTGTTGCTGCAGTTCAAGAGAATTCCCCCCTGTATGTGATACAGCGGGGAGGAGAATTCAAATAAACATCCACTCAGAGGTAACAGGTTTAAGATGTCGCAGTCAGACACTCATCCATCTTGTGATTGAGGTCTCCGTCACCTGTACTGCAAGTTAATAGAAGAACCCTGTGTGTGTGGCGTTTGGTGTGTATGACTGTGTGGATACATCAGGAAAATGGCTGCCCCTGACATCCCTCGAAAAAATCAAACATGGAAATAATTACGCCAACAGTAAATAAAGTAGAGATGAAACAATAAACAGTGAGCAGCACTGAGACAGATGTAGCAGACGAACATCAGGCCTCACTGTTTGATGTCTGATTTTACCAACTGACTGTCAACAGTATGCAAGACACAAACAGTACACTGAGTACAAGCTGTAGATGTTCTGCAGCTACTGAAGCCTCTAGGATAAGTTAAGTGGGTGTTGCTGTATGACCTTAAATCAAAATTGTTTCACATGTGGTCTTCAATCTAATTCCGGATATGCTTTGTGTATGACAGCTGATGTCCTATTTACATGTACAGTAGACAGTAGACAGCAATTTATTATGTGGGTTGTACTTATTATTTTATGTCAGCAACTAATGTACAAACTCCAATTCACAGGTCTTCTATTTTAACACAATGTCACCTCACAGCAAGAAGGTGCCGGGTGTAAGCCCTACACAGCTGGCTGGGTTTTAGCTTTGTGGATGTATATGTTATGTCTGTGTGTTCTAGTTTCCTCCAACAGATTTAAGACATGCAGTTCAGGTGAAGCCGAAATAGCCTTGTCTGTTGGTGTGAATGTTTTTGTGTGTCTGTGTGTTAGCCCAATGCTATCATTATCGGACAGTTCTGCAAAACCCTGGATAACGATCATTGAGAATGTTTTATCAATTTAACTTTCTACCATATCCAAGCATGGCAACTATAGTATGGTTAAGGTTAAGGAAATATGAATCAATCGATCGTATGAGGTACAATTCCAGTGAAATGTAATCCCATCAGCTCCTTAAACTTGTGCATGATTCATCTTAAAGCAGAATTTGATCAGCACACAGAAAAAGAGTCACCTGGCTGAATGACACCAGCACTCCAGGATCCTGCCAACTCTCGACATCCAACACAGTCCAACGCCTGCACACTGGCTAGCAGGACACCTGCCAGAGAAGTTTCAGTCGGTGTTCAATTCCTCCACGCATGCCTCGGTAGCCCCTCTGATGTAGAGATGAAGATGGACGCAGAGATGTTCTTGTTTGCCACATAGTCGAAATAGTAGCCATAGGTCATAGCTGATAGACATCTTCACATTTTCCACTGTGTTTACTCTGTTGTTTAAATTTTAATACTTTGACCGGCCAAGCCAACAGAGTCAGCAGATGACTGGTGAGTGGATTTCCCTATCCTGATAAGCGACTATTAGTCATGAGATAGCTGCAGAGATTGTATTGCTAGCTATAGTTCATCTTCTCCAGCTTTTCTTCTGTGTTTACTCTAATGTTTACATTTAAAAAAAACTTGACCGACCAGCTTACTAGCTAGCCCAGGCTAGCAGAGTCGGTAGGAGACTGGCAAGTTGATTTCCCTATCCTGATGAGCGACTCATAGCCACATGCCAACACTGTCAAACGTCAACCATATAAACCACAACTAATATTTAAAAAAGATAATTCAGCATACGTTTTGCTGAGCTGATGGAGAGGCGACTGGAGAGGTCCGCGCCTTCTAGATATTGTGGTTTTGGTATATAAACTATGGTTAAGGTATGGTTAGGGTTAGGCAACTAAAACACTTTTTTTTCAGGCTTGCCAGAGACTTTCCACTTTATGACCTGCTAGCAGACAGACAGTGTCTTGGAATAAACACAGGCAGTGTTTTACACTTGAGGATTTCTTGAATCATTTTCTATTTCTTCTATTTCTCTCAATCTGTATCTTTTTCTCACTTAGCTCAACTTTACCTTCTGCCCTGTCTTTACCTGTTTTGGTATGTGTTTAATGTATCTGTCCATCTGTCTTCTTTCTTTTACTGTGTATTGGGTGTCACGGTGCCTTAACTAGTGACGAATATCATTCGTTTTGAGTGTAAATTGAAAGTAGCCTACTTATTGACAGTGATAGCAGCATCTACACACAAAAGTCTATAACAAAAAAGACAAAATTATAACAAAAACTAGAACCACAGATTGCTCATGTATGTGTTAGGCACAACAATAATATGCTACAAAGGTTAACTCAGTTCAGACACAGCTCTCTTATAGCTTAGATGAGCCTTATGCAAACACACACATGCTCTCACAAGAGGCAGTGGGTCCTACACTGACCACGAGTTGTGGTGATAATAGCTGCCACATGTTTCAGAACCTGTTTTACTGTAAACACACACACACACACACACACACACACACCAAGACACACATTGAACACATGCAGAGGAGCATGAGACATGCAGAAATGCAGAGCCATGTATACCTCTGTTTTAGTCCATCACTTTTTCTCGTACCCTGTCAGTTCCAATGTGTCTCACTCTCCCCACCCTTCTACTGTACCCATCCTTTGTCTTCGTTTTTCTCCATCTCCCTCTCCATGCCCCCATGACCCGCCATTGATTTGTAACTTCCTGGATGTGAGCAGTGCTGCATGATTTGTAAATCTAGACCCAGAGCAGGACAAAGATCAACATCTAAATGTAGTCTCTTAATTTAACTTGTTAAGAGGCTTATTATTCTCTGTATATGTATCACCAAAGGGCACATGTGATAAATGTAAATTTAACTTATATAAAAATTCAATGGATTGAACATTGTGTAAGGAGCACATGCAGGGACTTCATAACTCAATGGATGAATATTCGTCAGCAGTGCTTGGGTTGAAATGGAATAAAATCAACATGGTTGCCCTCCTGACTCATACTGTATAACACAACATTACTGATGGCTACAGCTGCTGGCAAGATTCTCCTAAAATCTGTGATGACAGAGTGATAAAAAGTATTCCCTCAGAGTACCTGCCATAACATAAGTTGATGAATAAAAATACTTCTTACACATAAAAATGCAAATAGGCGCAAATGGCAAAAATAAAAAAAAACACATTGTCTGGCAGGTGTTATAGGTTTTGGCTAAAAGAAAACAGCAAGACAGTAGACACATGTTTTTTTACATCGCAATGACATCACACAGTGCACACAGAATAATTCTTTATTTATGAGGAGAGAGATCCCTGAGCTTCACATTTAGTTTGTGAAGAAGGCACTTTAAGAAGTCACAGGTCAGAAACTTAAAGTCCTAACACCACGATCAGGTGGAAGGATGGAAATCCTTCTCATGGCTAAAATTAGAATTTACACATATTAAGATTATAATATGTTATATTATTAAGATATTATTTTTGTCACTACAATTAATAATACAATGTATTATTATAACATATATTGCTATGGCAGCAGATGTGTTTACAGTAACACAGACACATTATGGGTCAAATATTTAGTTTAAAGTGTCAGTCAGCAAAAGGTTTTATAACTGTTCCTAATGGTCTGCCATCATTTCCATAATTCATAATTTCCATTTAAGTTACAAAAGTTGTCAGATGCAAATTGTGATTTTGAAAGGGTGTGTTGGGACGGGCTTTCAGACGCTGTTCGACCATCTGACAAGCACATTGGTAGAAGCATACTGACGCCTGTGATTAGAGGTGTTCTTGCTGAATTTGTAATATAATATGAATGGTCTTCTGGCTAATAATTTCTCAAATTATTGTGTGATTGTGGATGTATTGTCCCTTTTTATCAATTTCCAAATTTAAAAAAAATCATCAAGCATATCTAATGAATCATTTTGTTTAGTGAAAAGTTATGTTTTCATGTTTACCATTGTGATAAGTTGGGGACCAAATTCAGTAAAACATCCTTAATGAGAGGTTTTCAATCCCCAGTCATGTACACACTGACCCCAAATGGCATCCACCAATCTTTCCTTAAGTATATATAAATGTATCACAAATGTATATGTAAATTGTTGTTGTATTAGAAGGACTCAGTATAGACTGAGTATAGGAGGAAAAAAGAGCATATGGGAGATGGTAACTTAAAACAAAGTGGAGTATTGACATTCCTTCACCAATGACTGATGAGTCCATTTGTGAATACGTGGAGAAAAAGCAACAAACTAAAGACCCTATCAAGGATCCAGCAACCCTGGGCAGTATGGTGCTGCTACATGTATGTGTGTGTTTTAGGGAGAAAGGTATCAATAATTCCCATCAATCACCCACTTCCTGCCTCAGTCAGCAGCTGGTATGTAGGAGAGCTGTGAGAATCATTAATTATACACACACACACACACACACACTACATCATTACTGTCAACAGCTGCTGAGCAGGCCTTGCGAGTACCCAAATAACATCATTATCACAAGTATTCTTCAACAATGTGCCCCCTTTCAGTCCCCCTGGCCCTTTGCTCCACAAGGAACCAAAAGGAATATGACTGCACTCCCTGTCTGATCCCCCAACTGCACCACAGGGCCCTCAACACCCCCCTGCTCTTCACACTACTGAGCTGGCCTTTGACCCTGGGGGACGTGTCAGAGAGAAGTCGGGGCGAGCGCCTGTCAGTGGACGTTGGCTTGGGGGGTAACAGAGTTCTGGGTAATGAGTGAGAAGTGTGTGCAAGCGTGTGTTTATGGGTTGAGGAGAGTGCTTGCATCTAGATTTTCTTCGTGCATTTGTTTGTACGTACACTGTACACAGTGGATGTGGGGCTGTGCTTTTGTGTTAATATGTACTGTACTGTATGTAAATGTGAAAGGGTGCGGTTGTGTGTTTTTGTGAGGGAGATTTAGCTCATTTAGGGGTGAAAGTGTGTGACCCTTTGGGCCTGATATCACAATCAAATCTCACTTTCTATTTAGGGATTGTTAGTCCTGCAAGTATGGTTTAGATATCAAAGGATTCAGAGGTTTAGGTTTAACGAACACGCACACAACTTGTGTAGTGAAATACTCATATAATATTTAGTACACTTAACAGTAAGAATTGTAAAAAAGCAATATAAATATAAGAATCATATGTATAAAAAATGTATAAATGTAAAAAGGTTAATTCAGCAAAATAAAACCGTCGTAAAACCGTTAGCATGTTCTCATAACTAAATAATATGAACATGCATGAACACTGATGTACTTGTAATTACAAAGATAAGCTGGGAAACATAATGTTTTACTGCTCAAATTATGACAGCATTAAACTCACAGATTAATTTGGGTAAATCGGAGATTCTAAAATGTTGTAATCTTAAATTATTATTATTTACAATTTATAAAATAACATCATTTTTGAATTACTAAGCTGATGTTAGTATTAATTAGACCTGATGTGTCTGTGTTTGCCCCGTCTGCTCTTTTCTGATGTTGCTTAAATGACCAAGAGCTCAGTGACCCTGAGAGGCGAGCAAACAGGCCTCTACAACTACAGAAAGACACATCACAACATCAACAAACTCTACCCTCTACCGACTCCCCAACAGACACACACACATACTGTAGTAGAGCCCCTACTTAAGCTGGCGGCAGAGACTGTGGAGGATGTGGCAGGTCAAAAAGATTAGCACAGCTCCCTGATGATGAGGTGTCAGGGCAGTGAGCTGAAGGCGAGAGAGGGGAGAAAGAGGCTGCAAGAGGAAAGTAGAAAAACTTAGAGACAGCAATATGTGAATGAAAAGGGTTCGATAGGCAGAAGGTACAGAAGAAAGAAAGAAGTAATGAAACAATGAGATAGTGAAAAGTAAGAGATGGTGAATGAGCAAACCAGAAATAGTTTTAAAAAGCAGTGAGAACCATGTGGCTGGATGTGCATGTGGTTGGATCAGTGGTAGAGCAGACGCACATATATTTAGAGGTTTATGCCTCGATGCAGAGGTCCAGGGTTCGACTCTGACGTGTGACGATTTCTTGCATGTCTTCCCCCTCTCTCTCCCCTTTCTCACCTGTCCTGTCCATTAAAGGCGGAAACTCCCAAAAACATAATCTTAGAAAAGCAGTGAGAACCATAGGAAGATGGGTATTTTCTTTATCTATTCAGAATAAAAAGATACATTTCAAATTAACCATAATGAAGGATACCTGTATTCCTGTTGCAATCCTCTGAGTTTCACCTTGTGGATATCTCCTATTATTCCTCTGTTTAGCAGACTGGCTAAAGTGGTCTAAGGTGTCCTGGCTGTTGGCCAGAGGAACTGGTACTCAAGCAGAGTCATGCAGGGTCAAGAGTGCCAGTCTGATAGAGCTGCCCTGGCTGCTCTGCCACTTACAGCCGGCGGGAGATAAATAGTTATTTGTGACACTGAGCTCATCTTTTTTGAAGTACGTGTTACACGGACAATACAGAAGGCCACATTTGCAATTAAATGTGATTATCATTCTTCATTTATCCCATATCAATTGCAAATAGCCCAAATACTGCCTTCACTTTGGCTATAATGTAATGTTTTATTTATTTTATACTCAAGACTTGGGACATTTACAGTAACACATTTCTTAGTTAATCAGATGTTGAGAAATTAGTCCGTCTTCTGGGAAAAAAACAAGTAGAGCATCCAGCAAACCAGAATGAGCATTCACCCATTTCATGGCACAATGTATTCTAAAGTTCACCACATCTGTTATTTTGATAATGAGTGACATGCTTAATCCCAGCTCGGGTTAGACCAGTTGAGCTAGACCCTATCTTGACAAAATATGTCCAAATGTTATTGTGTATCATGCTTCTCACACTCAAAGCCTCTATCAAATGACAAACCGCTAGTCATATTTACTAAATCAAAGTACACAGTTCTGCTTTGTGGTGGAACTCAAAACTGAAGTCAGTTTGGGTAAGGTTTGTGAATGCAGCCATTTATGGCTGTCTTCTATCCCAGAGATCCCTCTTATTCCCGACAATCAAGGTTTTTTAATCTAGACAGCCAAGCGTGCCAATGGCCTGAAGTTTAGAAGGAAATAATAAAAGATGAACAGAAGGAAGAACAGGAAGGCGCTTACTGTAAAGTTCAAGTGGGGACTATTGGCGTCCTGTAGAGTGGTATCAAGTGCATGGACCTCCATCTGTCCCTGTAGTGGTACAGACGCTCAAGTGTTGACCTAACCCACATTGATCGGCACAACATTATGATGGGCCTGTCGTTGGTCTCCATCAAAACTATGTTTTACAATATTTTTAAAACCTTGTGTCTTGTGTATCTACTTTAAAAAATAATCTGAAACAATTAGTTAATGTCAATGAGTTGAAGGATCATGGGAAATATTGTCAAATTAAGGATCATGTCTACTATTTTTTCAAATATAAAATAACTGTTATTTTTCCACAGAAAAGAAAAATGTTTTTAATGGCAACTGGTCCTGAAATTCTCTTTAGTTTGTTCTTTTGGGTCACCAGAAGAATGTGTCTGTTGCTTACAGTTCAGTGTTTTTATTCACAAAATGTCAACTCTGTCAGAGACACAGATCAGATAAGTTCCTATTGAATTATGGCTGTGTTATAATAACATCAACTGATGGCTCACAGCCTAATACTCTGCAGTCCATGTGAGTCAGTAGGTAAAATTGACAAAATACATCTGACACATCTCTCTTTATAACATCCCTATCCCTTTAATGACATTCCCTACGCAATCATGATCTCATCTTGGTATGAACATTCATCACAGTGCTAACTTGTATCAGAAGATTCTCGTCATACTTATGATACACAATTTGACCTTGGCTCAGAAAGGTAAATATCAAGACAACAATCTTTTTTCGTTCTGTTTATGATTCCCTGAAGACATCTCTTATCCTATCCCATTCATGTCTTGATGTTGAATCTAAGTCATAAATCACAGTCACATGTTGTCAATGACAAGCAGATGCTCACTTTAAGTTCAATAACCACATTGTGCTCCATGCTAGATATATCAAAGAAAGTTGGTCACATAGTGAAAACGCTCCTGGCTAAACATGAAGAATAATGGCCATTCCTCTTTAAATACTGTATCATCCCACTCCATCTTTAATATCTGTCTTTAATGATTTCCACCAGCCAATGCCCATTGTGATAATTTGGGCTGTATAAAATTATAGGTTAGTCACAATACATATTTCTTCATGTATACCAAATGTCCTAAGCTCGAGATCTGGTGATGCCAACTGAGTCCTAAAAGGTCGAAAAAACTAAATTAAATTAGTCTAAGTGAAATGAAAAATGAATTCCACTCAAATCATGGTCTTACTCACGTTATGGAAGACACAAAAAGTTTCTAACTAAAACATTTAGGGTGTCATTCAAGGAACAGTTTTAAGAAGTATGCATATTTGACTTCTTATATATGAAAAGAGTAATACCATGCTCATGTCTGTGTAGTTCAGTTTACTCGTCACAAAGAGTACCACTCAGCCTGTTAAAACAGTTATATAACATTTTCTGTGATTGTGGAGAAAGCTTCTCAAAGTTTGAAAAAAATAACCCTGATGATGTCATCAGGGTGTTGTGTTTGATTGGCAGCAGCTGACAGGCTGCCAGGGTGTGGTATGGGAGGGGCGTTGTCATTTGATATGTTCTGCGCTGAAGCAATGCAAAGGCTCATGGGGAAAAAAATATGTTCTGAACGTTTCTGTCCTAGTTAAAATGTGTTTTAATAATGTTCTGTTAATGTTTTGGGTGTGCATTTATGTTATCTGAGTTTTAGTTTTGTATGGTTGATTTAGTGTTCATGTTTATCTACATTTATTGTTGCACCATGACAGAGACCCAGGTGGGGACTGATGGCAATTGGGCAGCGAGATCGTAACTAACCATTCAGATCGAAAATCAGCAACTCTTTCCTGAGTGAGTCTTCCCATGGAGTGCAGTACACTGTAAAGTGTCATTGTTGCAAATTGACTGTTTCCCTGACTTCTTTTGCTGGACCAAATGTATTGTAAACATTTGTCTTGAAAGTGCACTTTCATAAAGGAAAATAAACAATATTAAGATAAGTAAAAAAACGAATGCCTTAGTAGCGATAAGCAGCCTAGTGTTTTGTTTGTGATGTTTCAGGCTTGTTATTCTTTTTAGTAAGCTAAATCAATGGCCTTTTGGTTGTAGCTTCATACTTAACAGACTCTATATCCACGACGTTCTACTTCTGGGATTGCTCTAGTGCCGCCAGTGGATTAATCCAGTGGATTTATGAGGACTATGGTTAACTGCTCCTCAGATTTCTGCATGGTAAATTGAGACAGCTAGCTAAACTATCTGTCCAATCTGAGTTTTCTGTTGCACGACTAAAACAACTTTTGAACGTACACATGTTCCACCAAAACAAGTTCCTTCCTGAGGCTATTTTGTAGCGGCACCGTTGCTCTGTCCGGCGCTAAGTGCTGCCCATGACGATTGTGTTTGGATTAAAGAAATGCCAATAAACCAGAGCACGTTTTTCTCCCATCCCTCTGTGGACTAGCCAGATCCTCATCCGCAGCGCTGTGGAGGAAGGTCTGGCAAAGAAAGACTATTAACAGACAAACATGAGAGTGGTGTCAGTGTTTACATTTAACTCTAGGACAGGAGGTAAAAAAAACATATTTCCCAAAACTAGTCCTTTATGTGTTATGTGATCCCTTTCTAAGCCATTGTTCACTAATCACTGAGTGAATTTTGGTTGAACATCCTGATAGGATTACAAAAGTACTAGTAACAACTGATTATTAATAGTTCATCGGAACTGTCTGTTTTCCTGTACTAGAGCA
Organism: Sander lucioperca; assembly: GCF_008315115.2. Classification (NCBI taxonomy): domain Eukaryota; kingdom Metazoa; phylum Chordata; class Actinopteri; order Perciformes; family Percidae; genus Sander; species Sander lucioperca. The sequence continues at coordinate 34,571,207 of NC_050182.1, forward strand.
CTTACTGTAAGTCATCGGTGCTGCTGTAGTATCATCCTACCCATTGCCTTACTCATCGTCATATAAAAGCCAATTCATCACAATCAGTTTTCCTTAATGCCTACCAGATGGCCGGTTTCCGAGTTCACAATCCTCAGAGCCCTATAATAGTATCAAGTTACTTTGTATAGCATGACAAACATACTGTATGTCATGGGTGGTTAGTGTCAATAGCTTTGGCCATGTGCCCTATGTATGCCAAGCAGATATGATACTGTGGGTCCTTAAGTGAAGCTTAACATTTGACTAAAAACATTCACTGTCAATGTAGATGGTCATTGTGCTTGGTAACAGCGTCAAATAACACATCGTAAAATGTACAAGACAGGATGAAATCGACCCTCATAATTCAAGGAGGGCAAAGCCTTTAGCATATATCCTCTGTGGCACCCAAATACATGCTGCAGTTACCAAAACAGAGCATGCAGAGTGGTATTCATGAAAAAGGAATGCTAGTTTATGATAGAGCTATTGATCAATGTCTGTCCACAAAGGTATCAGCTATCAATGCTAAATCCCATCTGGACCAGCAAATGTATAAATCACAGATTTAATATAAGACTATTGACGAAGGATGAGAGAATTTGTGATTTATTGTAGTCTACAACATGTTTGGGCAATTTGATGTATTCTGAATTTCTTGGCTGGATATCTGGTTTCTTTTTAGATTTTCATATGTGTAATACAGACTTCAGGCAAAACGATGGAAGAACGAAAAGAAGGAACATAAAAATAGACAGAATGATTTACTAGTGTTAAGTTAAAAGTTATGTCAAAATATTTGTCAAGAGTATACGGAGGCCCTGAGAGGCAAGTGAGAAATTCTTCTTTTTAGGTCTAATTTTTTTAAGTTGTTATTTATTAAAAAAAATTATTTCATCTGTGAAAAAAAAATCAGTTATTTTGTGAAAACAGGTGAAACATTTTCTTTTTCAGACTAAGTGTTTGTTGTTGTCATACTCATTTCGGCCACAAGAGGCTGTATGCCAATGTTCTGTTCTTAATAGGACTGAAAGCATTCATGTTTTCTTCCAGGTGAGTTTTAACTTTTCCATGCACTCTGAACACAAGGTGCATTTGTTGTTTGTTTGCAAGTTATGTAACGTTACTGTCATGTCTTTCTTTTGGCTAGAAATGTATTTTAATCAGACCTAATCTGCTGTTAGCTGTAAGTGATGTGAGAAAAGATTAATGCTAAGACTAATTAGCCCAAAAATTCACCTCTTTTCATTGATGAAAAAATGGAAAAAAAAGCTAGAAAGAATGAGCCTGAAAAACAAATAAAAATGTCCACCCCGTTTTCACAGATGAAAAAAAAATTCTCTAATGGCTTCCGTAAGAGTAATTATGAAGACATTGACATATTTATATACCTATTCTCTGATGTATGTGAAAAAGAAGGCTGGAAGTCAGCAAATGAAATGCTAAAATATCACATGAACCCCTTGGCTGGAGTGGAACTTGACCTTTTGTTCCTATTGCTTTTTGACCAGCTGGGGAAGTCACTGAGGTCAAAGGTCAAAGCTATGGGAAAGAGAATCAGGTCATGAGTTGACTGCCAGTCAATACCCAAGAGAGACACTTAAAGAGAAACTATGAGATCCAGGACTCTTTGCTAAAACATAAAACAGCAGCTTCTATTTTTTATCACCACACTGTACTTCCCTTGTTTTATTATTTCAGTGTTGTAAAATATTTTCCTCCTTCTCTGTTTGCCTTTTTGTTTTCTGCCTCTTCCTCCGTTGCTCTTCCTTGTACCATCTCTCCCTGCCTGACCTGTCTGCCCGAGCCCAGCCCTAGCTGGTATAAAGTTGCCATTATGTTTGTTTTGTTTTATTTTCTCCACCTCTTCCTCCTCTCCTCTCTTCTCTAACCCCTATGTCTGGGTGTTGTGAATCCGAAAGGAGCCAAAAAAAGGGAAACGCAAAGCTCTCAGCCATAACAGCAATGCATCCCCTGTGAAATCCTAGACGGCCATTAAGCTAATGGGGCACTCTGGCCCAGCCGGTGGTATAACTCAGTTCGCGAGCTCCAGGGCCGGGACCAGGCACAATGGGGCCCCGTGTTCCAGTGTGTTGGTGTAAACATTGCACAATGAGCCGGCTTCACAAAGCATTAAATAGACTTGAATGGACAACTCACACGTAAGTAGAATTAAACACAGGTGTCAACAGCATGAAGGTTGTGCGTTTCCAGAAAATCATTCAGAATTAGGCCTACTGTATTTTATGTGAAGAGCACTCTACTGTGAGACTCCAAAAGCACAGACGTTGTAAGGAACGAGTGCTTTTAAAGGCACGGTGAAGCTAATGACGTCAACTTGAGCAAAGCAAAGTCAGCATCAGTGACAATGCCGATTCATACATTGCTGAATTCTAATTTCATAGAGCTCGTCTGAGTCTGTCTTGGCTGGCCGGTGTGGAGAGCAGGGCTTGGTTGCTCCCTCCTCGTGAGAAAGGGCAGCCAAACTTAAGCTTTTAGAGTCTAAACCATTTACTGTGTTTACTCATGGTTAGCAGGCCAGCACGCACGCACACACACAGACCTCAGGTGGTAAGAGATCTCTCTCTCTCTCTCTCTCTCTCTCTCTCTCCCTCCCTCCCTCCTTCTCTCTCATTCTGTCTGACTGCTCAGATTGTTTTTAACAGGACGGGAGGGGATGAAACCGTCCTTAATTACAGGGGAAGTGCTTTTTTTATAGGCCTCTCTGGCAGTATGCACAGACACACAATGTGAGTGTGAACTAATGAATTCAGAACAATGTAAATTTCTTTATAGAACAATTTACAACATACACCCCCCTGTGCACTGTACACAAGACAGCCAATGATGGCACTAATCTAATTTTCACCTTACCAGTTAAGATTATTATGGGTGTAATGTGGCCTGTTAAGTGCAGAGAAATGATCAGTGATGGGGGTTACAACATTTGTGGAACAATTTTGAAAAAAAACACTGCTGTGGAGACATTCAGCGAGGAGACAAAAAAGAGAGAAAGGGGGAAACTTTATAGGAGATGATTTGTTGAAAGATGAGGATAAACAGGAAACATGAGATGAGATTTTTCCCATTGCTGAGCTTCATCCCTCCAGCATTCAGAACCCCTAAGAGGCATGATCACTAAAGCCCTCTCCAAGACATGGGAAATCAGTTACATTTCACCTCCTCCACAACAATGGGAGAATGGAGGAGTGTGGATCCTGTCCGTTCTCAGGGCCAGGGGTGTAAATTCCAGTGCAGCCCCAGGGCTCCGGATAGAAGGGGGGATTGAGCTCTGTCTGCCCCCACCTCCTCGTGGCCCTCAGGGGGGCTGGAGGGTAATGAAGACTGGGCTGCAGGGGCTCGTCGAGGTGGAGAGACTGCATGTGTGTGTGTGTGTGTGTGTGCGCGTTTGTGTGTGTGTGTGTGTGTGTGTGTGTGTGTGTGTGCGCGTGCGTGCGTGTGTAAGGGATGGGATTCCAGGGCCTGCTCTCCTCGTCACCTCTAGTGACCACAGGGCTAATTACACAGCAGGTCACAAGCACACACACGCACACACACATACACACACACCACTGCCTTACATATCCATTTTTTTTTTTTTTTTTTTACAAAATGTTTATATTGATCTTTCATTTCAGTCATGTTGTTACAATTTAGTCCTTAAATTGTGTCGTTTTTAGCCATGCTAGCTGTATGGCTCTAGGAAAGGGAATGTTGCTTGGTCCGTCGGCCAATTCGTTTTAGTCCTCAGAAGATGAATCCTAATGACTCTGTTCCCTGACTTTTCCTCTTGTTTCACCATGAGGTTGTCGTGTTTGGCTTTTGGTGAAATGCTCTGGCAAATACTGAATGGATTGCTATGACATTTTGAACAGACATATCTGTCCCCCTCAGCAGGAATTTTAATCACTTGATCTCCTGACTTTAAATGTGCATGTTAGTGTGCTGATACATTTAGCTTCAAGCACCGCTGTGCTTAGGTATGGCCTCATAGAGCCACTGGCATGGCTGTAGATCTTAGTCTTGTTTGTGTGTTTTTTTTAGTACTTTTACTATTTATTTAGAAATTGTAGAATTAGAGTAGGGCTGATTCAGACTGCAGGTCTATGAGAAATGCACTTATCCATTGACATATGGCAACCCGAGAATGGGACATTTATTTTAAAAAACACAATAAAAGGTGCTTTAAAGAATATTACATTTTCATATGACCGGGTCTAATGTGGGTCATAAGTCAAAAAGATGACTGTGTCCACAGCAGTGCAAAAAACAACCACACTAGCCCACTAGCCTGAATCAGGTCTTTTCTCTCTCTCCTCCTCACCCACCAAACACACACACACACACACACACACACACACACACACACACACACACACACACACAAACTAACGACCCTGTCTCCATAAAAGCACATTTTTACTAATATTGTGCTAACATGCTAGTCTCCAGGGGTGGGCAATGCTTTGTCAGACGTCGGCAGAGTAGAACCAGCCGCTTTAACTGTATTTAATCACTACTCTTACAAAGGTTTACTAGCCCAGTTAAGTACCCCAGGCCATCCCCAACATGCACACACACACACACACTTAAACACAGTCAGAAAGACCTACTGTATGTGCTGTTTCAGACTCCCACATTCATCCATTCTAGTCAAAGGGGAGATGCATGAACACACATGCCTTGACTCTCTTTCCTATGCGGTGTGGGCACCCACGTGCAGACAATACCCCACACACAGGTATGGCCAACAGAGCAACAAAACAGCAGGAAGTGTACTTTTATATCTTTTACACCTATCTGATTAGCCTGTGAAGCTCTTTGCAGCCTGGGAACACCTACAGGTGAAGGTATAGTGAAAATGCAGAGTTTCACAGGCGTATTGCACTGCTGCAGCTCTGGAAACATAACTCTGAGATGAACTACCCTGACACCATGCCGTAGGCTACATAGCAGTGACTCAACCTGCAAGCTGTTGTCCTTATAAACAGAAAGAGCTAACTGGAAAATCATCTTGCGTACAGAGACTTGCATCAGCACCAACAGTTATTTGTTTGAAATAATAGAGAAGAGAGTAAGAACAGTGGCGATAGCCATTATGGATCAACAGACTGCAACCTACAGCAACAACCTCTTATCACCAACACTTAAGCTAATAATTTGAGGGTTAGAGTACTACTTTAAAGGAATGAATATTTTACTGTTTAATTTTTTTAACCGAGTTCTGATTTTACTAGATCTATGAAATGGGTTGAATCAACGTTGAATTTTGTAAATGACTGAATATAATGATAAGCTGATACGTGTGGTATAAGAGAAAGACTCAAGATTCTAGAAAACATCCATTTCCTGGAGTGCCGATATAGACTGGGATTTATCTTGATCTGTCTGTAAATCTTTATACTGAACATGTCAGTATTTGGGGTTTTTTACTAGATGACTTTATAAATGAATCGGCTGATAAAAAATACCAGCAGGTTTGAGTTTTCTTTTCATTCTTCTTGGGGGCAGTCTAGCATTAGGAAGTAGGATTTTAAAGAAAAGCTACATCTGTAGTCTATATAGGTAAATAAGATTAATTTCTGAGCAGGGTAGTCATCCTCCTGTGTGGTGAGACTGCCCGACGTGAACAGGATGAAGGCAAGGCGATGGGAGGAAGTAGTGGATCTGTGGTTGTGACCACCATGCTAACTCATTTGTCCCTCACAGTTTGGAGCCTTTGGAGGGAATGCAGCTTGTCTTTCATGTTGTCATGCATGACCATGCTATATAATGAAATCAAACCTTCTATTTATAAACACGTGTGATCAATAGTGTGTTTGTGTCTCTAAGTGTCTACGAGTTAGAGTACTAAACCACTGTCTATAAAATTTGTTCTGCAGCGAATGGTAGAAAGTGTCTTTCCTCATGCAGGGGGGTTGCAGTTTTACGGACGCTTAAGTAATAGCGTGTTCTTGTTTGAGTGTGAGTGTGTGTGTGTGGTATACTTAGGGAAGTGTGTGTGGCCGTCACACCTACACAGTCACAGGTCCAGCAGCTGACAGCCGTGCAACGATCGGCCCTGATTCTGAAATTGAGGACCTGGGTTTTATGTTGGCCAAAAAGACACGGCTGCTCTTTATTTAACCTTTTAAATTTCCTTAGCATGTTAACGTGCTGTGGATCCAAGAACAGAGGGTGTAATTTGATCTGTTTACATGTGATTTACAATCAGAATGCTGGACACACACACACACACACAAACACAACAAAAAGCACATTAAACCGTCCGAAATCTCCATCTTCTACATATCTTGAATTGTTATTGAGTCCTTTGTGGATACGTTTCTGGAACATGCTCTTGTGAGATGGGTGGCCTTCTGTCCCTTTCTCTTCCTCTGCTGTTCCAGGAGAAAATTTACAGTGACACAATGAACTCTGTCGTAAGTTTACAGATGATGCATCATTGTTGTATTCGTGACATTTTAGGACAACTGCAGCAGTTTAATGGCTATTCTCAGGGGTGTAAAGCTGGGAACAGACCTGAAGCTAATGGAAACTACAAATACTAGACACGCGACGTGAATCGAGTTATATAACCAGTGGTGGAATGTAATTAAGTACATTTACTCAAGTACTTTACTTAAGTACAAATTCGAGGTACTTGTACTTTAGTTGGGTCTTTCTTTTCATGCCCCTTTCTACTTCTACTCAATTACATTTCAGAGAGAAATATTGTACTTCTTACTCCACTACAATAATCTGACAGCTTTAGTTACTAGTTACTTTACAAATTAAGATTTTCGCACACAAAACACATGTAGTTTATGAAATAGGATGTTTATTATAAATGAAACTACCCAACAATATAACAGCCTACAAGTACATCTGAAATGATTAGCCGATTAAACACTTAGCTGATTGACAGATCTGTTTTGATCTTTTTCAGTTTCTAAAATGTGAGGATTTGTCTATATTGAGTACTTAATACTTTAAGTACATTTTCCTGATGATACTTACATACTTTCAGTTAAGCAACATTTTCAATGCAATACTAGTATTTTTACAGTGTGGTATTAGTACTTTTACTAAAGTAAAGGATTTGAATACTTCTTTCACCACTGTATATAACCATTGAACAGCACACAACACAATGAAAGACACGTGGACTATGATCAGGCACACTCTAAGCACACCTGCGAAAACACAAACGGGCAACATTAACAAAACAATTAGCTTTGTTCATATATGCTGCAATTTGGGTGGAAAATCAATGCAACAGATGAAAAAGGTCACATTTGTGTGACATGATGGATGGAGAGACGTGGGCAACAAGCACGGAAGTTAGAGGTCAATGAATTTTGCTCTTCATTGAAACCTGGATTAACTGGATTTAAAAAACAATTATAATACTCCATCTTAGACAATGTTATTAATTGTAGGCAGCTTTTATTACGTATTTTATTAAGTATTATTACTCTATATCATACATGTGACATCAATTGCTCAGATATTAATCATAAAACTGGGAAAGACTGGGTCAAAAGTCAAATGATTGAATGATTTTATCTCCTAAAAAGAAAATGGCCCAGCTAGCTTAACGTTAGCCCTAGTGACTGCATGCAGCAGTCATGTCCTGTCCTCACATTGAGGCTACATCCACACCAGTAGGTTTTCGTTTTAAAATGCATAGATTTAGCTACGTTTACACCTGGCACCACACTACTCCAGCGTCTTTGCACCCCTACAATGGAGACATTTGAAAACATAGCTGACCCCATTTCAATTTTAAAAACCCCTCAAATAACAGATTATAGGCATTGCTGACCTTGTTGTCAATGCTAGCAGAAGTTGTGCAGTTGAATTATGCATTGTATGATGCTTCTACTGCCTACATGTGCAGAAGGCAAGCTATTATTCAAGTGATTTGTGACAATTCCCGTTTCCACTGGTGTTATTAGCCTTACAGTGTTTACACCAGCACATGCATGCCCAGTTTACGTGGATGGTTATGTGATATGTGCTAGTTTTTGTTTTCTATTTCTGAGGTCAAATCAAATCAAATGAAAATCAGCACGGCACCCCTAATACGTTTTAGTTGAAGGCTTGTTCATTACCTTAACTTTGTAAAGCACTTGTTCAGTATTTTTATTTGTTTTGCTTCTATTTCTCTTTCTTTTTCTGTTAGTGTCAGTTCTGCAGGGCGATGAGGACCAGAGGCCCTGTTTGACGTCATAGAGGCCAGCAGAGAGAAATTCCCTGCCTTCCCACTCAGGTGTTTGTTTTTCTTCAAACGTTTGAAGAGGAAATAGGCACCAGGTGTCTTCTGAAAATGTCTGTTTCCTGTGAAGTCCAGGAACCAGACGGGCACAGTGTTCAACCTGGCTTCCTGCCATGCTAACGCTGACACTTTAAGTTCGACTCATACAAACACTCACACAGTGCTAGACACAGACACAAACACATCGTCTGGATATAGACAAAGCAGACAAACATGTATGCAGATAAGTGCAAGAACCAGATGGACTGACGCGTACGTACAGACTTATGTTGCAATTTTCATAATCATGAGGTTGCCAAATTGCTTTACTGTAACTTTCATACTGATATAATAAATATAATGTATTGGTCTGTAAGTCCATATATATAAAATAAGATATCAACATATCAGCTATTAAATGGATGACTTTGACACAAGTACACTGAGCCAAGCTATTCTGCATCTTCCTCTGAGAAACTTCATGTGAATAAGGGAAAATGGCCGTCATAATGGTGATGTCAGGTTTTCAACACCTCTACTTATTCCAGAGGCTGGTGGTTTCGGAGTCACTGCAATTTGACCTGAAAGGAAAAAAAGGGACGATCAGACAGGATATTATCTAAGTGCAAGTAATAAATGTAGCATAAAGAGATGGAGAGCGAAGGAATTTGAGGGGAGGCAGCGGCTGGCGAAGAGCCTTTGAAAGGAGAAGCCGTCAGCCCCCTTCTCTGTGACCATGCAAGCCACCGATGACAAGGCCAAGATGGCATCTGCTGATAGGGGCTGCTCATCAGCACCTTTATTTCATGGGCCACAGATGGGGTGAGAAGGGGGGGCTTTGCATGTGTGTGTGTGTGTGTGTGTGTGTGTGTGTGTGTGTGTGTGTGTGTGTGTTTACCAAGGAAAGTAGGGATTAATCTATCTGACTTTAACTGCACCATTTCACAATCAGTCATTTCCCTGCTATGACATGTACAGAAAGTCTTGGAAACATGGTGTTGCATCATATGAATACAGTAAACATGTTGTTCACAACAAATGATTAAATCAAAGTCGGAGCCAATCTGGAACCACCATGTCTTCTTAGTGTGTTTCCTGTGGCACACTGTGGTGAAATGCACCACGTTTGTCACAGTCTAACTGAAAGTGAGATATTTCATGACACATGTAAAAAGGAATAAGTAAACAAGTGGTATATTACCCAACATGATATGCCACAATATAACAAGATACAGCTGAACACAGCCTATAGATTCCCTAGGAGATGAGTCTATATTGGATAATTTCGCACCTTACGATTTACATCCTTTGTCCACAATGTAAGGGTGTGGAGGTTGGGGTGGTGGATGAGCATGTTCAGTTGCGTGTGTGACTTTCATGCAGGTGACAGAAGTTTGCATCCTATCACAGACCTGCAGTTAATGTTCACCTTTGTATTAGCAATCATGACCTTTCCCAAACTTGAATGTTTTAGTTGCCTAACCTAAACCATACCCTGACCTTACAGGGTCCGACATTTTGCACTTGTGGCAAACCCTATTAATCTTATCCGCCAAGAAGGTTGCAATCAACTCTTCAAGAAGTATACAGACGTTCACTCTCACACCGTGATCCTGATCTGATGGTTTGTCTGTGAGGGGCAGTTTGAAGTTGTGAGGGCAGACATGAGGAACATGTTAACAAACAGAACAGAGCCATAAAGGGATTCAGTATTCATCTTAACTGGGCGACTAATTCTCTAGCCTCATGTACATCAACTCCCCCAGCCTATCCTTTTGCCTTCGACACCCCATTAATACATCACCTCGCACATACACATTTGGAACAGGGGTTCCAAAGCAGGTAAATAAACCCTGGGGATTGAGGACAGAGGCAATAAATAACACCAGGATGACAGATATGGGAGGTGGGGGTGGACAGACAGACAAGGGGAGTCGGCGAGAAGGAAAACAGAGATGTTCATTCTAGCCAACCATCAGTAATGACCTCATGGACCAATACATCTTCTTTTACCCCTCCTGTTTTCGCTCCTTCCTCTTAAACTGTGGTCACTCATTCCTACCACTTATAGATCACAAAAACATCTTCTGTCTTTTCAATCAAGTTACTGAGCTTTCATCTTGAGTGCTTGCTATATGAGAGGCATATTTTCCTAACATGGTGACAGGGCCTCTGAAACAGAATATTACAGACTTTATTTGTTGGAATATAACTGTAATACATGAGAATAGCAACCTAAAACTTGCAATTCTAGCAATTCAAATTCTGCATTTTAAATCATAAAGTGTTTCGGTGGGAAATACCAGTCAGCTAGTGTACAATGTAAAACTGTACGAAAGACAAATACTTATATTCAATCTCAACTATTCCATTATTAAACCTGAGAGCTAATTGATCCAATTTCTGCAAGGTACTAACATCAAACACCTTGCAAGGTTTAGCACTGTGCCAAAAACAGAGCATGTTTGAACTTAATCCAGTGGACACCAGAGTGCTGCCAGGTCTTTTTTTCTTGCAGGGAAAGCAGATACACCTCTTTGTTTAGTTTGGCACCAGACGTGACCTCTAGTCACAGCCAGACATGTTCTGTCTTGGACTGAACAAGCACGAAAAACTGCTTGTACACACAATGACATTTGTGTATTTTACACAAGCGCATGTGGTCATACATACACATACGTACGCAAGGCAGCAGGGGTAGGTGCAAACACACACTTTCTCCTGATCCGGGACACACACCAGCTGCTGGGCAGGTGACATATTCACTGTTTACCATGAGGAGAACCCACAATGCAGGTCTTTTTCTTAAGAGAATCAGAGAGTTGCATCTAAAAAATGTCTTTCTGACCAGGTCAAACACCATCACTTGTCAAAGAGTGTCATCAACAGCATTTTTCGGTCGACAATCATTGCATGTAAAACTGATGGGATAATTGCATTTTTGGTGCTCCTGTGTGTGTAGAGTAGGCCCCTGTTTGTCTGTCAGTGTGCCACTGCACCCTGCCATTAAAATCCATTCGTCTTTCATTTGGTGTGTTAATCTGTCTTCTCTCACATCCATCCGTGGATCCATCATTTCCACATTCCTCACTCAGCTCTCCATCCATTCATCCATCCATCCACCCAGTGATTGGTCACTTTACTTTATTGTTTTGTGTGTGTGTGTGTGTGTGTTTGCACTTGCCCTTCTGACAATTTTCCCATCTGCTTGTCTGTATTCCAGTCTGTCTATACGTCTTCCTGCTTCCATCTCCATCCATTTGACTGTCTCTCAATGGCCAAAGAAATAAGCATTCATTTAGTGTTTTCATAAAATATTTTTGTACACCAATCACACCAGCTTTTTGTATCAACATCAGAATGCATTTTAGAAGAAGACAGAGTAATGCTCCCTCCTCTTGTGTCTCCCCACATCACTGCAGTTTGACACATGGCGGCAGCAGCCAAAGGTCTGCCAGCTGTGGCCTCAGCCCAATGGATCCACAGTTTGTTTTCCCATGATTCATCATTAAACAGCGCTCAGGTGCACCTCTGGCAATCAGCAACGCACCCCACCCCCAAGCTCTCCTGCTATTTTCTTCTCATCTTCTTTTCTGCTTGTGCCATCTCTTTGTCTTCCTATCCAAATTGATCATTTCTACTTATATTTTGCTCTTCTTCTCCTTCTTTTATCCTAGCTTTCACCTTACATATCCAAGATACTCAAGGTCTTGCGCAACCAGACCTCTGTGTCAAAGTCACATAGGTGATTTGGATAATGATACCCATGAAAAACCTTAGGCAGCTCTTTTTTCAACTGTGTGTGAGTTGGGAAATGCCTGCCCTCAGAAACATCACTGCTGGTTGGTTTTTGGTTGGGAAAAAACAGGTTCTCCACAAAAAAACAATGTCATAATGAGAAAAATATATGATTTATGTTTAACTAATACAAAACGTTTTGCTATTGCAAATTGCAAGGTCAAAAATGCCCTGGCGTGCTGCAAGAAGGCTGCTTTCTACACGTGGTTTAAACCAACATGACTAATGCTTGTTTAAATGGAAGGCAACCAAAAATATCTCTCACAGTCCCGCTGTAGGTGTTGTTCAAAACAGTGTGTTTTCCAAGTGCTGACAAAGCACACATAGTGTAATACACTTATACACACGGGGCCAACACTGGGTCAAATCAAGCGCTGCACCGAGTGTTAAAGGCCCAAAACCATAAGTCATGTCTCCAGCAGTGTAACAGACAGCTGCACCAATGACTGATCCTTCCAAGGATAGCACTTCTCCCAGAGATGAGAATATAACTTGACTTCATCAACTTTAATCAGACCGATGGCTTAAGATGTGTGACTCAAGGCTGAGTTAAATCTGATCACTTACAGACAGTCTTTCTTTCAGGCAAACATACAAATTCTAGTTCTCAACTACGTTCCGTTAGTTTTGGAACAACATGTACTATATGTGCAAAACAAGAGACTAAATTCCTATGTTCATGTGTATTTTTTTATCTAGATGTACAGTTGATGAAATCCAAAAAACGCACTCTTGCTGTCCCTCTCTCTCTCTCCCCCTCCTCAGCCAACCTCTTTCTCTCTCTTTCTCTCCCTTTTCCCTTGAAAATATTTTTTTATACAAGTGGTTCTCTCGCACAGCCAACATCAACATCTAATAAAGCCCAAAGATAAACATGGACCTCGGTCTACGGCAGAGTTGATTTCATCCCCAGGGAGCATCAGCCAACTCCCGTCCATCTGCCCAAACACAAACCTGCTGTTTTTCACGGGGGGAAAAAGAGAACATCAAAACAATGCTTGGTAGATCAACGTTACTTGGACTCTTTCAGAATATGATTATGCAGCGGTCTGTGAATATCAACTACCATAGCTTGTCCTCAGTGCTATTATCTCTGCTCTGGATAGTCATCAGGTCTGGTTTGTTGACATGACGTGTTTTATTTCAAGCCAAAAAAAAGAGAAAAGTGGCCAAAAAAAGACACAGAAGTATGAAAAGAAAACGATTTGAGTTTGTTAAACATCATCACTATCACGATCTGTCTTTCAGTGTCCTTGACTTTGTAACAGAAAGAACAAGAACAATTTTTATGTTGGAATGGATATAAGCACATTGCGTGAACAGCAGGTGTTCCATGTCATCCCAAACAGTGGAAAACGGTTTTAGTCGTAAATATACTGCCTTCATAAAAGAAAAAAAGAAAACATGAGGGGGAGAGGTTTAATAACATATTTAGTCCTGAGAATAGCTGCCAACTGGAACAGTATCACAGCTAAAACAATCACATCTGTGTCCTGGAAATTAGATGATAACCTTTTTCCTGCTTTTGTGGTCTTTCTAACCTAATTTTGCTTCCACATCTTGAGGTTCTAGTTGCAAGGACATAGTAGCTTTGTAACAGGATTTCTCGTGCTTGGCTTAATTGTTTACTTTCTAGCCGGCAGCCTCAAGGTGAGCCATGAGTTAATGGAAGGTGTGCATGACTCTTTGCATGTCTCTCCAGCTGTTATACCTCTCCACGTCTGTGTTGAAAGTAAAATTATTGAGCACCTGCTAAATACACAACACACAAGTGTTTCTGACTCCGATTATGAAAATGTATCCAGGGTATGAGACCATGGACGAGAACATGACATCAAGCATTTGTCTGCATACAGAAGTGTGTGTATGTGCTTGCATGTTTTTCCGTGCACATTACCAATCTGTAGCAGACCTGTCGCTGCTCAGTGCCAGCACACAGATGTTTGGCCACTGTCCTTTCAGAGAGACTTTGTCTGGAATCTGTAAAGATAAACAGAGAGAACAGTTCATACAGAACAACAAGTCTGTGATGTCTGACGGCGGAAAAGTGATACTCGTTTATTGTGCTTACAAAGTGTGAGACCTCTACTTTTATCATTAGAGGACACTTCCTGTTCTATTTCAAGAACATACCAGGATGGATATTTGACTAAGTGGGAAATCATCCATATACTGTACTGAAAAGGCATTGCTATTATAATCCACACAGGCAGCAGAAATGTTTGTCCTTACTGCGTTTGAAAATGGTTACATTTGGTAATATGCTGGCAATATCATTTATGCACAATCTAAAATATATACAGTGCTGCTCATAAGTATTCATACCCATGGTCAAGTTGACTATAAAGAGGAATACAAAAATCATCTTTTGGAAATTGATCTTAATGCCTTAATTAAAAAAATGAGAAAAAATCCGACCTTTTAAGGACACCAATTTTTTTTGTGAATTAATAATGTATTGTAAATAAATAAATGTTCTTCCTTAAAATACAGGGGCCATAATTATACATACCCTATGTTAAATTCCCATAGAGGAAGGCAGATTTTTATTTTTAAAGGCCAGTTATTTCATGGATCCAGGATACTATGCTTCCTGATAAAGTTCCCTTGGCCTTTGGAATTAAAGTAGCCCCACATCATCACATACCGTTCACCATACCTAGAGATTGGCATGGTTTTATTTCAGTTAGCCTAATAGCTGGTTTGATTTGCATTGATATGGATCTTATCTCAGTTAGCTATTAGGCTAACTGAGATAAAACCATGCCAATCTCTAGGTATGGTGAAGGGTATGTGATGATGTGGGGCTATTTTAATTCCAAAGGCCAAGGGAACTTTATCAGGATGCATAGTATCCTGGATCCATGAAATAACTGGCCTTTAAAATAAAAATCTGCCTGCCTCTATGGGAATTTAACATAGGGGTATGTATAATTATGGCCCCTGTATTTTATTTATTTATTAATATTTATTTATTTACAATACATTATTAATTCACAAAACAAATTGGTGTCCTTAAAAGGTCGGATTTTTCCTCATTTTTTTAATTAAGGCATTAAGATCAATTTCTAAAAGATGATTTTTTTAATTCCTTTTTTTAGTCAACTTTAGCATGGGTATGAATACTTATGAGCAGCACTGTATATGGAATAGAAAGTGTCAAGTAAGGTTAGTGAAGGCATCCCACCTCGCCTGAAATTACAGTAAGAGCATCTCTGCTAATGTCAGAAGAATACATTTTTATGAAACATATTAGCCTTAGACAGTGAAATCATAACACATTATCCATTTTCTAATTCTGTGTCCCTGTGTTAGTTATTCATTTACATCTTTATATGTGTATCTAACATGCTTAATATGTGTAAAATTAAATAATGTTTGAGTATTGTTATATTAAACAGTCCCTCCAGGATTTCGCAATGTCGCGATCGCACCAATTCACGCAAATTCAACCAATCACCGCGAATTTGGTGTGACTCGCAATTTTGACCAATCACCGCAACTTTTCCGCACATTTGACCAATAACCTGAAGTTTCCCGCGACTTCAACCAATCACAGTAGTCCCACGTGCACTCTGAGAGCCAATGACCAAGCGGCAGTGAGAACGGGTTGATCATTTCCTTGTTTTTGATATGAAGACGAGACGTGTGTGTGACTCATTTACCAACAAAACTACAGCGAAAGACCGTGCAAAACATTTCAGACCGTCCGATACATTTTAACATCAATGTAGACTTTAACAATTTAAAAGTTGCTGAAGTTGCTGCCGTTTCCACCCTGGCTGTCGGCTCTCTGCAGTGGGTGGGGCTACTGCTCCGTACCCCCCGCGACTGACGCTTGCACACACACAAACACACACAGACACACCACAAACAACACACACACGATGGATGCAGGAGAAAAAGGAGATGAGACGACACAATGACCTAAAGTGAGGACAGCTACGCTCGTTATTGTAAGTGCAATGATAAGTTAAAGTCAGTACTTTATCAAACCGTATGAATGTGTGTCCCAGCCCAGCCCAGGCCAGGATAGGAAAATAACTAACAATGTAAAGATCAACAAGCCACTGACAGATGTGTTCAAATTTGATTCATTCAATAAATTATTATTTTTGTCTTAAATCCACCAGCCATTTTCATATTATACCAACATGTACAGCATCCTGAGCCTTTTTGGTAAGGTTACTAGGAAAACTCAGCCCAGAGTAATTTTATTCCCCCCAAAACAAGTTTCCTTTTTATTTTGAAAGAACTATACAAAAAAAAAAATCGCAACTTCATTGCAACAAACATACAAAAGACATCGCAACTTTTATCGCAATTTTTTACAAAAGCTCCCGCGAAATCAGGCATTTTGGGCCGCAACAATCTCAAAAAAGGCCGCGAAATCCTGGAGGGACTGATTAAATCCATCTAATTTATTTACCTGTAAAACACATTTTTGATGACTTCCTGAAGGTAAAAACGCTCAAACTTCCGTTTCACTGTGACTTTACTGTATGTTTTAGGTAAAGCGAGCGGTACTGCGCAGCAAAGTCTATAAATTTGAGGAGTGATGCGATTGTTTCAACATCTACTAATAACTACACTGATAATGATGCAACACAATCTGACTGATTCAGTTCAGCAAGTGATGGATCGGTCACATTGTTCGTTCGCTTCACAGTTTCATCACAGCAGCCATAACATTCTGAGTTCCCTTTCAGTTGATTCACTTGGTACAACACATATAGTATGGGATATCACACCCTGCGTGAGTTTTTACAAGTTGGGAAAAGTAGAGACAAACAGCTCAAAACAGTCACATTCAGGTGCTAGAGTGTGGCTGAAGTTGTCTTGATAACCAACAATTGGACACATGTTTCCCAATAGAGTCTGCCTTGAGTTAAAGTTTGCAAAAAGTTTATATTGACCAGCTGGACTTGTATGGTCAGTTTCCTGGGGAATTCCTGGTGTTTATATTTAGTTCTAATTACTGCCCACAAGGATTTTCACACATTACATTCAAACCCACAATACAAAGAAATAGTCTCTCAAAGAAAGAGTACACATAAAATGACATAGTGTAAAGATAACATCTGTGTTTTGTGTGTGTGTGTGTGTGTGTGTGTGTGTGTGTGTGTGTGTGTGTGTGTGTAAGGTTGGGAAAGTTGTGATAGGAAGCTCAGAAGTGATGGGGGGCCCCTTAGAGTCTGGCTGACGGATAGATCAACATAGAGGTATCTCTACAGATAAACTGCAAAAGAGGAGGAGGAAGAGGGAAAAACAGAGGGAACAGTAAAGAGAAGAAGAACCAACAGGGAGAGTTCATCAACAAAAAAAGAAAGATAAAACACATTGTTAACTATGGACTTGCTAAGTCCCCCTCCCCGTTCTCTTGCAGGTTTCGTTGCTTTGTGCAATTGTTGCTTTCCTCTGTTGTTTTCTGTTGTCCCCACCCCCCATCCTCGTTCTCTTGCAGGTATGGTCCCTTCTTTGTGGTGTCTGTTTGTGTGGTGTTTGTACCCCCCATCCCCATTTCTGTCCCCCTGTCCGGCCCGGTGACAAATCATAACATGACTAAATAAATAATAAAACAGACATAGGAGTATATTAAAACTCTCTTGTTAAAGTAAAATCTGGCACAACAAGGTATTCAGCTCTTCATACTGTATACCAGGCTGCGGGGCAGGACAGGTTAAAAAAAAATAAATAAATAAAATACAACTATGGACTTGCTTGCTGTAGGGCAGTGAAGGAAAGAGAAGTGATACGGCCTGTTTCAGACCACAAGGAACAAGATGTTCCACTGCAGCCCTTGTAGTGCGATTGTCTCTTATTTAGTCAAAACCGCTGTAATTTAGTATTAAGCCTGGCAGAGGAAGAACAATAAGGAGAAGTGCATAACAGCTACAAAGATACAGAGAGTTCAGTGTGTTGGTTAAATGAGGTGGATCGTTCAGGAGACATGCCTGAAACTACATGTGCTGACAATAATACTATGAAGGAAGACTTTTAAAAGAATTAATTTGAGCCACAAAGAATATTAAACATGTTAAGTATGGCAGTGGGCTCCTGCAAGTGTGTATGCTGATAAAGTGCAGGAAAACCCCTCATGATTAAAACGATCATGTTCATCAAAAATGAACAGCAACGATATCACAACATCCTCCACCTGCCAATTGAAAACCAATAATCTTAGTGACTATCTGGTACAGCCTGTGCTCTGTATTCAAACCCAGCTGAATCGTGCTGCTAATAGTCATGCTGTGGCTAAGAAATGTAGCAGCTGCAGTTACATGATGGCAGGGTTGTTGCCCAGGGTCACAAAAGCCACTAAACACTTGTTATGCTCAGTTTTGTGCAGACACTCATTCCCCATCAAAGGGAAATACTTTATTTTCTCCATCCAATATTTTGACATATCCATTTTGTCTTTCTCTTCACACATTCATCACCCTGTCTTTCTTATTCACTCTACACTCCCTCTACCAATGCATCTCTGCTTTCCATCTGTTCTCCAATATGTCTATTTGTTATTTTGTCTCCTAGACATTAATGTGATTTCGTGATGACAGGCGGGATAATGAGAACCCTTGGTTGTCAATGTAAGAATGATGTCATCATACATGCTAGTACTGTTTTAGTGCCAACCAGGGAAAAAAAAAGGTACATGGAAGACAAATGGAAATCAAAACATCGGGATATTTTCTGTCACGCTAAGCAAATAAGCTGGTGACCTGAGAGCTGACTCTTGGTCAGAGCAAGGTTACAGCATGAATAAAAATCTTGAACCTAAACTGTAAACAAGTGAATCATGAACAGAAATGTGAGAGAAACATAAAAAATATGAGAGGGAAAAAACAACAAAATCACAAAATGTCACCAATTCTTACGAAACCTTTTGTAGTGATTACTGTACATATCATACTGCCTCTGTCCTCTGACCCTTGTATCCATCGAAGTGGTCGATACCAAGGTGGCTCACTCCTATAAATACCTGGGAGTGCACCTGGATGACAGGCTGGAGTGGGCTGTAAACACAGAGGCCGTCTACAAGGAGGGCCAGAGCCAGCTCTACTTCCTGCGGAGGCTCAGAGGCTTCAACGTCTGCAACAGGATGTTGCTGATGTCCTATCAGTCTGTGGTGGCCAGCGCCATCTTCTATGCTGCCATGTGCTGGGGACGGAGCGTAATGGCGAGAGACACTAGCAAGTTCAACAAGTTAGTTGGGATGGCCGGCTCAGTGATTGGTGGAGGAGTTGAGCTGGACTCTCTGGAGGTGGTGACAGAGAAGAGGATGCTGTCCAAGTTGGTTAGCACGTCTCCCTCCCCCTCAACATGCTGCTAGTGGCCATCACTACAACTATTCATCCCCACTCCATTGCCGGATTCACTCACTAACTGTAACTGGACTAACATTATAATTCTTTACATTCTCTGCAACTTTAGCAAAGTGCAATATATATATTTTTCTACATAGGATTTATCCATTAATTTAACCTCTGCACACCTAATCTGCACACCAAATGCATGCACGTTTAAAGGGCATACCTTTTTGTTTACCTTTTTACTTTTAACTCTTACATTAGTACTTGTGTTTTTGATATTTGATTGTGTTTTTGATCTTGATATTTTAATTCCATGCACTATTCTTTGTTCAGTGTTTTTTCGCTCATGTACTGCTGCTGTGACATGAATTTCCCTCCCGGGATAAATTATTATTATTATATTATTAGTGGGAATGCTTTTCAGCAGCATTCCAACTATTGTTATCCTGTTCTTTATTAGTGGGAATGCTGTTCAGCAGCATTCCAACTATTGTTGTTCCTGTCGGCCATTTTGTTTATTATTAGTGGGAATGCTGTTCAGCAGCATTCCCACTATTGTTATTCGGTTTTCTTTATTCTTATTATTCCGTACGTTTTTTGGCTCTCCGTAACTTCTGCATACGTTCAGCTATTAAAACCATTCAACTTTTAAAATGTTCAGCTCTTTCAGCTAATGATGGGACATCTTCAACTTTTTTTCTACTATTTATGCTTTTTAAAATATTAAGCTTTTTATGACTTTTTTTTAACATTGAAGTCAATGAGAGCATGCTTCAAATCCTTCAAATCTTCCGCTCCCAAAATTTTCAGCCATACTTTCACCTACAGACGCCAAACAAACTTTAAAATGTTCACAAAATATTCAGGTATTAGGCTCTATCTTTTCAATTTGATATCTTTTACAGTTTTTGTGAAAAAGCTGTTTAAGTTTAGTGATCATTTCAGGATTTTTCTGCGTTTCTAGTGAGTGTGTGTGGCGTCTGGCAGAGTGGATGATGTCATCGCTAGAGTGCAGCACCTTAGAAAAAATATCTTTGTCCCCTCTCTATAAATTGCTCTCACGCCCACAATATCTAATTGTCATACACAATTTATACATCAAAACGTAGGTATTTTTGTCTAGTTTCAGCCAATGTGCTCAGTTATGCAATATGCCTTATACTTTTGGCTCGATGAGCTTCCAAATGACAAGAGTTCCACATCTCCCTCCATTCACGGCCATGTTAAATGTCCTCCACATTTCCCAGCGAAACGCAGAGCGAACCACTTTTTTTTAAATCGCTGATATGCCCACATTTTTAAGTTTATCTACATAAATTTTACATGGATACGTTCACAAAGGCCTTGTGGTGGTCACGATTACATCATTTCACCGATAGCCCTTATCGTTTTAGCAGTCTGAGGCTTTATTTAAGAGCTTGCTCTGTGTCTTTGAATAGCTCCAGTGTGGCACAGGTGACAGTTTCAGCAGGTGACACGGTCGTTAACCTGATTAAAGATCAAAGAGATCTCATCACAGACTTCAAAGGGTGTTTTCACTGGTCATACGTTACCATGACAACACTTTCACAGACAGTCAACTTGAATACTACAGGCAGTAATATGAACATTAGTCTATATCTTTAGTGTTCCACTTCTGTCTGACTGTCTCTGTCTCTCTTTGTCTGTCTCTCTGTCTGTCTCTGTCTCTCTCTGTCTCTGTCTCTGTCTGTCTGTCTCTGTCTGTCTCTCTGTCTGTCTGTCTCTGTCTCTCTCTGTCTGTCTCTGTCTCTGTCTCTCTCAGAGCACAGAACGTTCAAAAAAATATCTTTTTGTCCCCTCTATAAATTGCTCTCACGCCCACAATATCTACTTGTCATACACAATTTATACATCAAAACGTAGGTATTTTTGTCTAGCTTCAGGCAATGTGCTCAGTTTTGCAATATGCCTTATACTTTTGGCTCGATGAGCTTCCAAATGACAAGAGTTCCACATCTCTGTCCATCCACTGCCCTGTTTAACATTCTTCACATTTCTGAGCGAAACGCAGAGCGAACCACTTTTTTAAATCGCTGATATGCCCACATTTTTAAGTTTACCAACATAAATTTTACATGAATACGTTCACAAAGGTCTTGTGTCTCTAACGGTGAAGTCGGTGTTTCGATAGCATGTACTGTTGTGGATTTATTAAGGCTTGTTTGAAGGCTTGTTTGAAGGGTTCTCTCACACTGTCTCTCACTCAGCATTAGCAGGTGTGGTGCAGTTTAACAGCAGGTGGCACGGTCGTTAAGTGTTCAAAGGATGTTTATAAACACTCGTCACCATGACAACACTTTCACAGACAGCAGCAGCAGTCTTTCAGCCTTTTCAGACATTTCTGCATTTGTGAGTCATTATCAGTTAGAAAATATACTCAGACCTCACAATGTTCTACATCTTTTCCAATCCTTACAATTTCCCCTTTTTCAAAAAATCTGTCTCTGAATAGCTGTAGCGTGCCACAGGTGACATTAACAGCAGGTGTGGTAATGACAGATCACAGAAAGGCTTTATTAGAGCTGAAGGAACTCCAGTGAGCTATACTGATGGTAGCATAGTGGATATGTCATATGCCTTTGGTGTGGGAGACATGGGTTCAAATCCCATTGTGGTACATCTGTCAATGTGTTGCTGACCAAGATGTTATTTCCCTTTTTCAGCTATTCTCACTACTTCAACTTATTCTTACGGATTTAAGCTACTCAACCAGTTTAGCTTTGGCAATTCAGCTATTGACGTTTTATTTTGGCTCTCCGTAACTTCTGCATACATTCAGCTATTAAAACCATTCACCTTTTAAAATGTTCAGCTCTTTCAGCTAATGATAGGACTTCTTCAACTTTTTTCTACTATTTATACTTTCTTAAATATTAAGACATTTTCAGGTAATTCATTTCAACTTTCATCTTTGACAGTATTACAGTTCATCTTCCAGCTTTTCTAACAATGTATTTTAGCTCTTCACGTAGATAATGCAGTTTAGCTTCCAACTCTAACACTTTTCAATCATAGTGTAGTGGTTATGACACATACCTTTGACTTGGAAGACCTGGGTTCAAATCTTATTCTGCTACATTAACTGTTGTGTCCTTAAGCAGAACACTCAATCCCTATAGCAATTTGTTTTCTTTCCTGTTTTCTTTCCTTTTTTTTTTTTCTTTTATGACACATGCCCTTGGATTGGGAGACCCAGGTTCGAAGCCCACTTTGAGCCGTGTTACATCTGACATATATAGCAATTGGAAGTTGCTTTGGATAAAAGTGTAAGCTAAATGAGATGTAACGTAATGTTGTGATAATCTTTATAGCATGACACAGCACTTTTCACCAGACATAAAAAACATTATATTTTGTCTGTCTTTTCTCACACACAGAGGCACACACACACACACACACACACACACACGCAAACACACACACACACACACATACACAAACAGACACACAAAAACAAAAACACACACACACACACACACGCAAACACACACAGACACAAACACACAAAAACACACACGCAAACACACACAGACACGCACACACAGACACACACATACACACACACACACCAAAACACACATGCATGCACACACACAAACACAACATGCACACACACATGCAGACACACACACACATACACACACCAACACACATATGCAGAAACACACACGCAAACACACACACACACATGCACACACACATGCAGACACAGAAACACATACACACACATACACACACAAACACACACGCACAGACACACATGCACACACACACATACACGCACACACACACACAGACAAACACCAACACATACGCACGCACACACACACACACACACAGCCACACATATATACACACACTGAGGTACATCAATCAATGTGTCCCTGAATTAAACCCTTAACCCATACTTGCTCCAAAGGTGTGTTACCACTGACATATATGCTATTGAAAGTTGATTCCTTTACTCTTTTTTCCTCTCCTTTTATCTTTCCTCTCTTTTTCCTCTCTCTCTCTTTCTTCTTCTTTGTTCTATGCAATGGATATGGCTGATAATAAGTCTTCTTAGTCAATTCATTGAAACGTCCACTTTTGACAGTATTACGGTTTAGCTTCCAGCTTTTCTAAAATGTATTTTAGCTCTTAACTTATGTGCAGTTCAACTTCCAACTTACAAGTTTTTCAGCAGTTTAGAACAAACAATTTGTTCCATATTTCTGCATTTTCATCAATGTTTCTCACAGCATTTGTAAGTTTTCCATACTGATTCATAATTTCAGATAAAATATTATAACATATAAATTGCTTTATACATTAGTGGTGTTATTCAACTTTTTAATGAAATTCATACTCATTCTACCGATTTCCACTTTTTCAACTATTGTCACTACTTCACCTTCTTCTTACTGATTTAAGCTATTCAACCAGTTTAGCGTTAGCAATTCAGCTATTCAGCATTCCCACACATTTTCCGCAGGAAATGCATTTTCTAGTTTATTCTTATTCCGTACGTTTTTTGGCTCTCTGTAACTTCTGCATACGTTCAGCTATTAAAACCATTCAACTTTTAAAATGTTCAGCTCTTTCAGCTAATGATGGGACTTCAACTTTTTTTCTACTATTTATACTTTTTAAAATATTAAGCTTTTTATGACTTTTTTTTAACATTGAAGTGAATGAGAGCATGCTTCAAATCCTTCAAATCTTCCGCTCCCAAAATTTTCAGCTCCTTCATACTTTCACCTACAGACGCCAAACAAACTTTAAAATGTTCACAAAATATTCAGGTATTAGGCTATATCTTTTCAGTTTGATATCTTTTACAGTTTTTGTGAAAAAGTTGTTTAAGTTTAGTGATCATTTAAGGATTTTTCTGCGTTTCTAGTGAGTGTGTGTGGCGTCTGTCAGAGTGGATGATGTCATCGCTAGAGTGCAGCACCTTAGAAAAAATATCTTTGTCCCCTCTATAAATTGCTCTCACGCCCACAATATCTACTTGTCATACACAATTTATACATCAAAACGTAGGTATTTTTGTCTAGTTTCAGCCAATGTGCTCTGTTTTGCGATATGCCTTATACTTTTGGCTTGATGAGCTTCCAAATGACAAGATCTCCACATCTGCCTCCATCCACTGCCATATTAAACGTCCTCCACATTTCCCAGCGAAACGTGTCATAATATAAAACCAGTGGAGCAGTGTGATTGATGACCTTAGTTTATTTTGTATATAATTTTTATTGATTTATTTTTGCCTTAAAACTCTATCGGTTGCTGTGTTTTTCCTTATTGGTTGCTGTGGTTTTTTTATATTGTTTGCTGTGGATTTACTTTATTATATTTTGTTGTGGACATTGCATAGTATTGTTTTCCCTCTTTCACGAACTGCAACAACAAACACTAATTGACACACCTGTAGAACCCCATTCACATTAGCGATCTGATTGCCAGCTGATCAGACCACTCCCAATAAAAGGAGGCTAGATCTCTTACTAGGGGAACGCTCTGGACGGATGGACCTACCGTGTGCTGCAGCGGACTGGCTTGCTGAGCTTCTTTCCCCGTGGTGTTGCTGCGGACTGGATCTCCTGTGCCCTGGTGGAGCCGACTCCCAGACTCTGCAGTGTCAACGCTCACAAAACTCCGACTAAAGGGAAGTGGTCCTTTTCTCCCACACTGATGCGGTGTGTGTTTTTTTTAGCATTTTGAGCTAAAGGAGTCGTTTTTAGTTGTGGTTTATTTCTGTGAAGGTGCCAGATCCAGGGGCCGACGACAGAGCAGCAGAAACAGCAGTATTGTTGACGAGCCCACATGAAGTACAGGAAAGGAAAGTCGTCACTCTAGTCATCCGAGACTGTTTTAAAGTTGCCGGGCTAAGAGTAGGCTACCCATTGATTTTACATTTCTCCACTGACAGAAGCAGAACGGCACCACAGAATTCCTGGTCCCGGATCTCTGGATTGGAATAGGTTATTCGAAGCCCCGCTGAAGCAAGACATTCCGGGCCGGCGACGGGGAAACACGGAGTTGACTCCAGGCTGGACTGGACTCGGGTATTGTTTTACCCTGGGACAGAACATTGGACGATCCATGGTTTTATGGTCTCCCGGGTTTTTATTTGAGGAGATGCCATTCTAATATTGTTTTAAACTTTAACTTTTAACAGAATAAAATACTATTTTTATACGAACCTACAGTGTCCTTCTCGCTGTGTTGGTGTGGCCCGGGAATCTAAATTTAGATTTATTTAAAATTAACAGACTTTCATCCATTGCTCTGTTACATTAGTGGCGTTGTCGGCAGGATTCCCTTTCCACACCACACAGTGTAGAATGGCAGATGAAAGTGGACAGCCTGAAGGTCCAGGGTGTAGCGTGTCACAAGGAACTGGGGCCAGGCTAGAAAATGTTCCACTTAGTCAGCCTGTGATAAATGCAATGATGATGCCTTGGTTTATGGGGGTCCCATGGATCCCAAGGTTTAATGGTGACTCAAGTAAAATGAGTTTTTCTGAATGGAGTGGGCAGGTTCAGGCTATGCTGAGGGCACAAGGGTTAAACGAGGAACAGAAAATTGACTTCATATATGGGGCACTTGAGGGTGATGCAAAAAGAGAGATGAGGCTACTGAATCCAGGAAGACGCTTAACAAGTGTCGACATGCTGCAGGAGTTAAAGAGGCTGTATGGGCGTATAACACCAGTAGCCCAGCTCCGGGCACAATTTTTTAAGTGTCACCAACAGGAAGAGGAAACTGTTTCTGCTTTTATTCTTCGTCTCCGGGAACTATTCTCCGCATGGAGGGAGCAGGAACCAGCGGGCTCTGCCCAGGACGAGATGACTATTAGGGACCAGCTTGTCCTGGGCTTGAGGCCTGGTGTGGTGCAACAGGAACTCCAAAGGCAGGTGCGTAGAAAACCTACATTGTCCTTCACTGAGGGGTGTAGTGAAGTGCGAGCATTAGAAGCTGAGCTGAAGATGGAGCCTGTCTGTGCCTCACGTATCTCTGTGCCACAGCCAAACCAATCCATTGTTGCACCTAGCCTAGAAGAGTGGAGGGAGGCAGTAAGAGCCGAACTCAGAAAAGAAATTACAGACCAACTTTCTGTTCTTAAAGAAACCCTAACTGATGAGATTAAACGTCAACTCTCTCCTCAGACCATTGTGCAGAGAGACCTGTTCGGGAAGGCCGCTATACTGCCTCCCCCAGGCATCGCCAGACTTTGGAATGGGACAACCAGGGCAAACCAATCTGCCGAGGCTGTGGGAAGGCTGGTCACATCCTAAGGTACTGTCAACAGGGGAGGAGGCAGTTAAACTAGTAGCCCCAACCACTGAGAGCCAGGTGGTTGGGGAGGGGGACCAGGGAAATCAAACAGACAAACCATCCCTGGTGGGGACGTGTCCAGGAGTTGAAGTTGTTGTTGCGGGAGTGAAATTGCCCTGCTTGCTTGATACAGGCTCACAAGTTACGCTGTTTAGTGAAACTTTCTTCCAGAAATGGCTGAGTAGAGAGCAGAAGCGAAGCCCACAGGATCTGCACTGGCTTTCTCTAAAAGCAGCTAATGGACTACAGATCCCATATACTGGCTACGCCATCTTGGATTTTTCAGTGGGAGGAGTCACCGTGCCAGGTAAAGGGGTTATCATTGTAAAGGATGAGTGCCTGAGTGCTGAAAGGAGTATCCTAGGGATGAATGTCATTTCACATTGCTGGAAAGAGCTGTTTCAGGGGGCCCGCCCTGGTCTGACTGTCTTTGGTGCAACTATGTCACGTCAAGCAAAGGGGGAATGGGAGCGTGCTTTTGCTGTCTGTCAAAAGGTTTCACAGGATGAGTCATCCGATGGACAGATTGGAGTGGCCAGGTTAACCCGTCAAGACCCAGTCTATTTGCCTCCGAACAGTGAGATGGTGCTGTGGACACACCTCTATGGCGCGAAAACCAGGTCGGATTGTTGTGTTTTGGTGGAGGCCCCAGAAAGAGATGACGAGTGGCAGGTGGCCCGGGCCGTTACTACTGTGGTGAAAGGACGCCTCCCTATAAGGGTACGTAACCTTAATCCTTACCCCATATTGATACCTCAACGGCGCCCCCTTGCTAATGTCTTCCAGGTTGACCCAAGGCAGATTCGAGGGGAAAAGGACCTGGTTTTGAAGACTGTAGATCCAGGTGTGGTGGAAGTGGATGTGCAGACCAACCACATCAGCACAAAAGATCAGCATCCAGTCAACCTGCTGAAAGGTGATGGCCTAACAACGGACCAACAACAGAAGATGGACTCACTGTTACAGCGATGGAGAGACATCTTTGCAGCAGGTGATGAGGACTTTGGCCAGACCAGTGCAGTCCTCCACTCAATACCTACAGGTTTTGCACCGCCCAGCAGGGAGCGCTACAGGCCAGTTCCACCAAGCCTCTACCCTGAATTGAGGGAACTTCTGCAAAATATGCTGGATAATGATGTCATAAAGGAAAGCTCCAGCCCTTGGGCAGCACCAATTGTCCTTGTGAAGAAGAAGGATGGGTCCTGGCGCTTCTGCGTGGACTATAGGAAGCTCAACGCCCTAACTCACAAAGATGCCTACCCCTTGCCAAGGATAGAAGAATCCCTCACCAGCCTCAAGCAAGCCGCTTGGTATTCTACCCTTGACCTGGCCAGTGGATATTGGCAAGTAGATGTGGACCCAAAGGATCGAGAGAAGACTGCATTCACCACACCCCTGGGCTTGTACGAGTTCCAGAGAATGCCCTTTGGCCTTTGTAATGCACCTGCAACATTTCAACGTCTGATGCAGCGGTGCCTGGGTGGGCAGGTCCACGACTCTCTCCTGATCTACTTGGATGATGTTGTTGTATACTCCCCGGATTTCGACACCCACATCAATCACCTGGAGCAGGTTTTCGAGAAGCTGGCAGCCCATGGCTTAAAGTTGCAGCCCCATAAATGCAGCCTGTTCCAGAAGAAAGTCATCTACCTCGGCCATGTCATCTCCGGTGAGGGAATATCCACAGATCCTGAAAAGACAGCTGTCGTTGAGAACTGGCCCATCCCCTCTACCATTAAGCAGGTACGATCATTCCTTGGGTTTGTGGGGTACTACAGAAGGTTTGTGAAAGGTTTTTCTAAAATGGCAGCACCCCTGAATGCCCTCCTAGTAGGTTCTGCTAGCATGCGGAAAGGAAATGCTGCCATCGACTGGACCTCAGACTGCCAGATGGCATTTGATTCTCTGAAGACTGCTCTGGTGAGTGCCCCAATCTTGGCATATGCAGACTTCTCAAAACCCTTCCATCTTTACACTGACGCCAGTCTGGGAGGTTTGGGGGCTGTGTTGGCACAGCTACAGGATGGCAGAGAGAGAGTTGTAGCTTAAGCCAGCAGGAGCCTTAACCCCACTGAGAGGAACGACCAAAACTACAGTTCTTTCAAACTGGAGTTTCTAGCCCTTAAATGGGCTGTCACTGAAAAGTTTAAAGACTATTTGTGGGGCAATAAATTCCTGGCCTTTACGGATAATAACCCTCTTGTCCACCTGAACACAGCACACTTGGGGGCCACAGAACAGCGGTGGGCAGCACAGCTGGCGAATTTTGACTTTGAACTTAAGTACCGCCCTGGTTCTTCTAATCGTAATGCTGATGTTTTGTCCAGGTTACCACAGGAAACAGGATCCGACCGACAGGCCCCAGTGGAGACAGCAGTGGTGGAGTCGGAGGCTAGCACAGAAGCCGGAGACCATTGGAAGGATTGGCAGGAGGGAGACCAGACGGTGGCCCAAATGAAGAGTTGGGTGGTTGGAAATTGTTTTCCAGGAGCCGAGGAGAGGAAAGCGTGCCTGCCTGCAACAAAACGCCTGTTAAGGGAATGGAGTCGACTACACATCCAGGAGGGTGTCTTAAAGCGGAGGGCCCAAGAACTTCATACAGGGTTGAGCCTCTACCAAATCGTGGTTCCCACAGACAAGACTCATAAGTTGTGGGAAAGGTATCACAACGCCTCAGGCCATATGGGGGTAGCCAAGATTGAGGGCTTGCTGAGAAAAACCTTCTACTGGCCTGGGATGGGGGTTGACTTGCAAGAATGGGCATCCAAATGTTCAGTTTGCACTCAACAGAAAAGAGGACCAGAGGTAAGGGCACCCTTGGTGCCTATTCTTACATCATACCCTTTGGAAACTGTTTCAATTGACTATTTGTCTCTTGGTAGGCATGGTGATACTTATCCGTATCTGTTGGTAATAACTGACCTTTTCTCTAAGTACGGATGGACTGTTCCTACAAAAGACCAGACAGCAGCCACTACAACACATGCTCTTTGGCGCCACCTTATCCAGCCATGGGGATGTCCAGAACGAATCCTCTCAGATCAAGGAGCAGCCTTTGAGTCAACCATGGTGGCACAGCTGTGCAGTCTGTATGGGTGTGCCAAAGTCCGAACCACACCCTACAGGCCCCAAGGAAATGGAGCCTGTGAAAGGTTTAACAAGACTGTTCTGTCTTTGTTAGGAACACTGAGTCCAGGAGACCAAGTGCGGTGGCCAGATCACTTGCCAACTCTCCTACAGATGTATAACAACACCCCTCATGAGACCACAGGATTGACCCCCCACTTTGTCATGTTTGGCCGACACGCACGCCTGCCAGTGGAAACGGCTGTTGGTGCGCCACCATTGACCCAAAGAAAGGACTTGGAGGGTTGGGTTCACCAACACAACCAGACCCTACAGAGAGTCTACAGACAGGTGGCAGCAAAAACCAGAGAAAGCAGAATGCGGGACAAGGCCAGGTATGATCAGAAAACAAAGAACCTCCCCTTGTTGCCCGGAGAGCGAGTGCTCCTGCGTAACTTCCGCCGTAGAGAACAAGGGAAGTTGGCACCTCACTGGCAGCCCCAACTCTACGTGGTTATTGATCAACTACGTCCAGGTTTGCCAGTTTTTCGGATAAAGCCTGAAGGAAAAGAAGGCCCCATCAGGACAATTCACCGGAATCACCTAAGGCCTTGCCTTTTCAACCCTCCTGAGGAGCCTCAACAAGCCCCAGAGACTGAAACGGTGAACCCCAATTTTTCGAATGCCTTGTATCCTCGGCCTTTGTTGTTACCTCTGACCTTTGTGCCCATAGCATGTGCCCCTCCTGCCCTTTCAGTGGACGATGACCCAGTAGCCCCTATTGTGAGACCTGAGCCAGGAGATGGATCACCCCTGCGTAGGTCCCAGAGACAAAATAGGGGTAGGCCTCCAGACAGGTATGGACATTAAGACTTTGTCGGGACGACAACTGTTAAAGGGGGGAGGAGTGTCATAATATAAAACCAGTGGAGCAGTGTGATTGATGACCTTAGTTTATTTTGTATATCATTTTTATTGATTTATTTTTGCCTTAAAACTCTATCGGTTGCTGTGTTTTTCCTTATTGGTTGCTGTGGTTTTTTTATATTGTTTGCTGTGGATTTACTTTATTATATTTTGTTGTGGACATTGCATAGTATTGTTTTCCCTCTTTCATGAACTGCAACAACAAACACTAATTGACACACCTGTAGAACCCCATTCACATTAGCGATCTGATTGCCAGCTGATCAGACCACTCCCAATAAAAGGAGGCTAGATCTCTTACTAGGGGAACGCTCTGGACGGATGGACCTACCGTGTGCTGCAGCGGACTGGCTTGCTGAGCTTCTTTCCCCGTGGTGTTGCTGCGGACTGGATCTCCTGTGCCCTGGTGGAGCCGACTCCCAGACTCTGCAGTGTCAACGCTCACAAAACTCCGACTAAAGGGAAGTGGTCCTTTTCTCCCACACTGATGCGGTGTGTGTTTTTTTTTTAGCATTTTGAGCTAAAGGAGTCGTTTTTAGTTGTGGTTTATTTCTGTGAAGGTGCCAGATCCAGGGGCCGACGACAGAGCAGCAGAAACGGCAGTATTGTTGACGAGCCCACATGAAGTACAGGAAAGGAAAGTCGTCACTCTAGTCATCCGAGACTGTTTTAAAGTTGCCGGGCTAAGAGTAGGCTACCCATTGATTTTACATTTCTCCACTGACAGAAGCAGAACGGCACCACAGAATTCCTGGTCCTGGATCTCTGGATTGGAATAGGTTATTCGAAGCCCCGCTGAAGCAAGACATTCCGGGCCGGCGACCGGGGAAACACGGAGTTGACTCCAGGCTGGACTGGACTCGGGTATTGTTTTACCCTGGGACAGAACATTGGACGATCCATGGTTTTATGGTCTCCCGGGTTTTTATTTGAGGAGATGCCATTCTAATATTGTTTTAAACTTTAACTTTTAACAGAATAAAATACTATTTTTATACGAACCTACAGTGTCCTTCTCGCTGTGTTGGTGTGGCCCGGGAATCTAAATTTAGATTTATTTAAAATTAACAGACTTTCATCCATTGCTCTGTTACAAACGCAGAGTGAACCACTTTTTTTAAATCGCTGATATGCCCACATTTTTAAGTTTATCAACATAAATCTTACATGAATACGTTCACAAAGGTCTTGTGTCTCTAACGGTGAAGTCGGTGTTTCGATAGCATGTACTGTTGTGGATTTATTAAGGCTTGTTTGAAGGGTTGTTTGAAGGGTTCTCTCACACTGTCTCTCACTCAGCATTAGCAGGTGTGGTGCAGTTTAACAGCAGGTGACACGGTCGTTAACGGTTCAAAGGATGTTTATAAACACTCGTCACCATGACAACACTTTCACAGACCGCAGCAGCAGTCTTTCAGCCTTTTCAGACATTTCTGCATTTGTGAGTCATTATCAGTTAGAAAATATACTCAGACCTCACAATGTTCTACATCATTTCCAATCCTTACAATTTCCCCTTTTTCAAAAAATCTGTCTCTGAATAGCTGTAGCGTGCCACAGGTGACATTAACAGCAGGTGTGGTAATGACAGATCAAAGAAAGGCTTTATTAGAGCTGAAGGAACTCCAGTCAGCTATACTGATGATAGCATAGTGGATATGTTGTATGCCCTTGGTGTGGGAGACATGGGTTCAAATCCCACTGTGGTACACCTGTCAATATGTCCCTGACCAAGATGTTATTTCCCTTTTTCAGCTATTCTCACTACTTCAACTTATTCTTACGGATTTAAGCTACTCAACCAGTTTAGCTTTAGCAATTCAGCTATTGACGTTTTATTTTGGCTCTCCGTAACTTCTGCATACATTCAGCTATTAAAACCATTCACCTTTTAAAATGTTCAGCTCTTTCAGCTAATGATAGGACTTCTTCAACTTTTTTCTACTATTTATACTTTTTTAAATATTAAGACATTTTCAGGTAATTCATTTCAACTTTCATCTTTGACAGTATTACAGTTCATCTTCCAGCTTTTCTAACAATGTATTTTAGCTCTTCACGTAGATAATGCAGTTTAGCTTCCAACTCTAACACTTTTCAATCATAGTGTAGTGGTTATGACACATACCTTTGACATGGAAGACCTGGGTTCAAATCTTATTCTGCTACATTAACTGATGTGTCCTTAAGCAGAACACTCAATCCCTATAGCAATTTGTTTTCTTTCCTGTTTTTTTTCCTTTTCTTTTTTCTTTTATGACATGCCCTTAGATTGGGAGACCCAGGTTCGAAGCCCACTTTGAGCCGTGTTACATCTGACATATATAGCAATTGGAAGTTGCTTTGGATAAAAGTGTAAGCTAAATGAGATGTAACGTAATGTTGTGATAATCTTTATAGCATGACACAGCACTTTTCACCAGACATAAAAAACATTATATTTTGTCTGTCTTTTCTCACACGCAGAGGCACACACACACAGACACAAACAGACACACAAAAACAAAAACACACACGCAAACACACACAGACACACACACCAAAACACACATGCATGCACACACGCACACACACATATATGCAGACACGCACACACACACACACACACACACACACACACATACACAGCCACACATATATACACACACTGAGGTACATCAATCAATGTGTCCCTGAAGTAAACACTTAACTCATACTTGCTCCAAAGGTGTGTTACCACTGACATATATGCTATTGAAAGTTCATTCCTTTTCTCTTTTTTCCTCTCCTTTTATCTTTCCTCTCTTTTTCCTGTCTCTCTCTCTTTCTGCTTGTTTGTTCTATGCAATGGATATGGCTGATAATAAGTCTTCTTAGTCAATTCATTGAAACGTCCACTTTTGACAGTATTACGGTTTAGCTTCCAGCTTTTCTAAAATGTATTTTAGCTCTTAACTTATGTGCAGTTCAGCTTCCAACTTACAAGTTTTTCAGCAGTTTAGAACAAACAATTTGTTCCATATTTCTGCATTTTCATCAATGTTTCTCACAGCATTTGTAAGTTTTCCATACTGATTCATAATTTCAGATAAAATATTATATAACATATAAATTACTTTATACATTAGTGGTGTTATTCAACTTTTTAATGAAATTCATACTCATTCTACCGATTTCCACTTTTTCAACTATTGTCACTACTTCACCTTCTTCTTACTGATTTAAGCTATTCAACCAGTTTAGCTTTAGCAATTCAGCTATTCAGCATTCCCACGCATTTTCCGCTGGAAATGCATTTTCTAGTTATTATTATTATTATTATTATTGTAAGTATCTATCTATCTCTCTTGTTTGGTGTAGGAATGTACTTTAGGCTCACAGGCTCAGTGGCATGAGTAGGTGTGGCACATGCAGCCTATAGACAGGGAGCACAATAGCCACACACACCCTTAGTGACTACCAGGGTTGAGTTAAGTATGCCATATCCATTCTTCATTCCCCATTTTTTTTCCACATTCTCATTGCCCTTCTCAGTGTGAAGTGCATTGTGTGCTGGGCTCCTGCAGTGCCAAGGACCAACCAGCCCTCCTTGTAAAACCCCCATTTCCAATTTCAATCCTCCAGCTCCTTCCACCATTCACGTTATCTAATTAAATCTGCACTCAGTGGGTCCTGGGCACTGGAAACGGCATTGTGGGGTCCCTGGACAAGCAAAACAAATGAAGACCCCAGCATGTGGAGATTAGAAGCAGACCCTCCATGTGGCTTTTGTATGTATGGAGAAAAAGTAAGAGGGAGGGTGAATTGTACTGACTGGGATGTGTTCAGGACTGCTACCAACAGTCTGGATGAGTACACAGAGGCTGTGACGTCATACATCAGCTTCTGTGAGGACTGCTGTGTTCCATCAAGCACCAGGGTGAGTTACAACAATGACAAACCCTGGTTCACAGCCAAACTCAGAAGGTTAAGGCTGGCTAAGGAAGACTCGTTCAGGAGTGGGGACAAAGACAGATTTAAAGAGTCAAAGTACAAATTTAGCAAGGCAGTGAAGGAGGCTAAACATCGGTACTCTGAGAAGCTCCAACGCCAGTTCTCAGCTAATGACTCTGCGACTGTCTGGAAAGGACTTAGGCAGATCACCAACTTCAAGCCTAAAACCCCCCACTCCTTCAATGACCGACACCTAGCCAACGACCTGAACGAGTTCTACTGCGGATTTGAAAGACAAAAGGACAGTCCTGACACCATCCCCCACGACACCTCCCTACAGCTACAGCCACTGTGCATCACCTCCACCTCGCCCACCTCAGCAGGGTCCTGGGCCCCCCCACCAATGCCCTCCTTAAAGGTCCCCTCCACCTCCACCCCCCCTCCCACCTCAGTGACGACCCTCTCCATTCACGAGAGGGACGTCAACAGACTCTTTAGGAGACAGAATCCCAGGAAAGCTGCTGGACCGGATGCTGTCTCCCCATCCAGCTTGAAGCACTGCGCTGACCAGCTGTCTCCAGTGTTCACAGACATTTTTAACACCTCACTGGAGACATGTCACGTGCCAGCCTGCTTCAAGACCTCAACCATAATCCCTGTCCCCAAGAAGCCAAGGACCACAGGACTTAATGACTTCAGACCCGTCGCCCTGATCTCTGTAGTTATGAAGTCCTTTGAGCGCCTTGTGCTTTCACACCTCAAAGCCATCACCGACCCCCTCCTGGACCCCCTGCAGTTTGCCTACAGAGCCAATAGGTCTGTAGATGATGCAGTCAACCTGGCCCTCCACTACATCCTCCAGCACCTGGACTCCGCAGGAACCTACGCCAGGATCCTGTTTGTGGACTTCAGCTCTGCCTTCAATACCATCATCCCGGCTCTGCTTCAGGAGAAACTCTCCCAGCTTGGTGTGCCTGACTCCACCTGCAGGTGGATCACTGACTTCCTGTCTGACAGGAAGCAGGATGTGAAGCTGGGGAAACACGTCTCCGACTCACAGTCCATCAGTACCGGATCACCCCAGGGCTGCGTTCTTTCTCCTCTGCTCTTCTCCCTGTACACTAACAGCTGCACCTCCAGTCACCAGTCCGTCAAGCTTCTGAAGTTTGCGGACGACACCTCCCTCATCGGACTCATCTCTGATGGAGACGAGTCCGCCTACAGGTGGGAGGCAGACCACCTGGTGACCTGGTGCAAGCAAAACAACCTAGAGCTCAACGCTCTAAAGACAGTGGAGATGGTTGTGGACTTCAGAAAGAACCCAGCCTCACCTGCCCCCATCACCCTCTGTGGCTCCACAATCGACACTGTGGAGTCTTTCCGCTTCCTGGAAACTACCATCTCCCAGGACCTCAAGTGGGAGCTGAACATCAGCTCCCTCGTCAAGAAAGCACAAAAGAGGATGTACTTCCTGCGGCAGCTGAAGAAATTCAACCTGCCAAAGACAATGATGGTGTACTTCTACACAGCCATCATTGAGTCCATCCTCACATCCTCCATCACCATCTGGTACGCTGCTGCCACTGCCAAGGACAAGGGCAGGCTGCAGCGTGTCATTCGGTCAGCTGAGAAGGTGATTGGCTGCAATCTGCCACCGCTCCAGGACCTATACGCCACCAGGACTCTGAAGCGTGCTGGAAAGATTGTGGCTGACCCCTCCCACCCCGGACACAAGCTCTTTGAGCCACTCCCCTCTGGCAGGAGGATGAGGTCCATCAGGACCAAAACCTCACGCCACATAAATAGTTTTTTCCCCTCCGCCACTAGCCTTCTAAACAAGGCCCGGAAACCACCCTGACTCTCTCCACACCCCACCTCTGGCTCCTCATGCCACTGTACCTACTCTGCAGTTTTCACTACTGTTTAACTTATTTTACTATTTATTTAAATGTATTTTATCGTTATTAATACGTACTGTGTGTATATGTTTATACTTATATTGTTTATATCCTTTTATCCTTCTTATATTTGTATGTGTGACATGCTCCAACAACACCATGACAAATTCCTCGTATGTGCAATGTACTTGGCAATAAAGCCCTTTCTGATTCTGATTCTGAAACTGAGAGGAGGACTGAGGGATACACGAGGTGGAAAAAATGTGGAAAGGTAGAACACAGGAGAGAGTGTAAGGTGGACATGGTGGGCATGGAGCAGGGAGAGTGAAGAAAGAGATGGGAAGATGGCGAAGAAATGTGGATCAGTTCATGTGGGCATAGAGATGGTGGAGTAAAGTATCTGGTGCTAAATTGATAAGGGAAAAGAGGTATAGATGATGGGAGAGACAGTGGCGTCCATGTGGAACTGAAGTCATCGCTTCTTTGCACTCACTCTGCAGAACTATCAATATGTCAAGAAGAAAAACTAAATGTGTCAAACATTCTCTGCCTTTCCTTTAAAATTAAACTGCTTGACCACAAGCGTCCACCTATCAGCTCATATCCAGCTGTGTAAATATGTGGATGTGTTAAATGAACCACAAGCTGAGTGCCCTGCATAAGGGCATCTGCTAGGCAAACAAATAAGCACAGACACCCTAACCTCATAACCTGCTGTTATGTTATGGTGAGCGTGCAAATGCACACACACACACATACACACGCACACACACACAAGCACAAACACACTCACGAACACACGCACACAAACACACACACACACACACAAATTTACACATACTGTATGAGCTGTGTGAACAATCATACCAGCATGCACACAGCATGCACACACTGAACACATGTACAGAGGAAGATGCAAACACACACACACACACACACACACACACAGGCTATGTGTTTGTAACCAGATCCGGCGTAACAGTGGTTTCTGTGGTCAGGTTTTTCTCAGCCCATTACCTGTCTTAACAACAGTTCTCCGTAAGGACATCTGTCATTCAAGAAATCTTCAGGGAGAGTACAAGACAATGCTGGGGTTCATTCACGGCAAGAATTGTAAGTACACATCAATCTTTTTTTGTCAAAAAGAAATTTGATTGTAAATATTAAAATGTATATTTAATACTTTTTAAATCAATCTATTTCATCATCTATC
This sequence comes from Sander lucioperca, assembly GCF_008315115.2. NCBI lineage: Eukaryota > Metazoa > Chordata > Actinopteri > Perciformes > Percidae > Sander > Sander lucioperca. The sequence continues at coordinate 34,608,938 of NC_050182.1, forward strand.
GAGTGATGTTTCTTAGATACACAATCACTGGTTGTACTGTTATTAATAAAAGCTGTGATCTGTGTTGTCTGATGCTTGCAAACATGTGGTGACAAAAAAGACATGTCATAAATTAGGGATCAACAAAAGAGCGACATTGTAGTGTAGAGTCTTCAAAGTGCAGATCATCAGATCATGTGCTGCACAATAACTGTTTCACTAAATATTATGAATGATACCATGTGAATGGTCTGCATTAGATTAGATCAGAGGGAGCTCACAGACAAAAACGAGACTGCAGGGCAGTAATTTCTCACAAATGGCAGACATTTGTGGCTAGTTTAGGGTTTTATTTTAGAGTTGGCAACTATTTTGTTTACTGATTATGCATTTGGTTAGTTTGGGATTTTGTTGCATTGTTGGACAGCTGAGGGGAGTGCAAGTGTCATCCCACATTCTCACATCTTGCAAGATTATTTTGTTGGTCTCTGCAGAAACAAATAATTTCTAAAGTGTTAGTCTAATCTTTCTTGGTCTTCATGGTAACTGGACAAGGTCTAATAGCCAATCAAAATGTGTAATTGTACCCATGATGTCATACAAAGGTTGTGTTTAGCTGGGTTTACAATGGAACCTCAGCGGCATCAAATAAAAAGCAAAGGAAATAAATTAAATTTATTAGCAAGAGAGTGATTAAACAATCTAACGTGAAGTGGTGGGATCCTGTTTTGTTGGTTTTAGTGCTAAGTGTCTCTGACGTTTATTGCGTGACTAAACTTACTGTCCTCTCGCCAAACTGAAAAAGAAAATCCACAGAAGAAACACTTCCAAATGGTGAAAAAGGAGAATGAAAAGCAATAACAACATATGTGATGGAGTTTACTGTTTTTGATGGATGTTCTTGGCGATTTGCAGTGCCAAGTCTGGTTAGTTTCACCCAGTTGGTCACTTTTTCATCCATTTCGCTTCTTTTTTGTGTCTTGCTTTAAGCTGCTCACCTTTAGCCTTCCATAATTCAGGCTGAGACACAGCCACTTCCTTTACAAAGTAAAGAGCATGCAGATGAATGGCGGTCCAGGAGATGGGGAAGATCTTAGCTGGAATTATGAATTCCTTTGGTCTTGAATGCAATGATGGGTCATGGGTGTCATGATTCAGGACCACCTCCCCCATCTCTCTGCTGTTAGAAGACACATCACAGCATTATCTGTTATAGTTTCCTTCTTTGTTCTACAAATATATGTCTTCTCTGAAAGCAACGCAACCTTCTTGAAACAACAGAGATCATGGATGTGATTTGTTTGTTCGAGAGGGAGTTGGACATTGGTCACTGTGGTTTTAGTAGTATTGCCCTCTACTGGTGAAGTGCAATGGACTTTTGATTTAGATAACATGTGCTTTATGGTATTACCTACCATCAAAAAGACAGTTTAAAGGAAACATGAAATAATTATGACTAGCTTTCATGGTACACACATCTGCCTACACTGTAAACCCAGATTTAGATGTAATTAAACTTTTTAGTGGTCACTACTTATTCTGTCATATTTTGTTAAAAACCCTATTCATTACTAAATCACATTTCAATCAGGAGAGACTTCCTTGCAAATATGAAAAGATTTATTGTTACAAGACGAAAATATGAAATGTGGAAAGTCTTTGGAGATTAGACTCCATCTTATCAATATATTTTAAAGGGGTAGGGAAAACCAGACATATACCCCGATGGAGTCCAGACACTGGTGGTGGTGACGAAGGTGTATAGGAACCAATCAAGAGTGCCAAGGGGGTTAGCTGACGAATATCCAGGGCACATGGGTGAGACGACCGGTGGTTGAAGGGGAGGAGGCGGGACACACTCTATTCCTGAAACAACAACCAAAGCCCATCTACGGAAAGCCGTTCCACTCCCTATTAAGCCCCATTGTACCTACTTTGGTTGCAGTTCCACCAGAGTTCCACTGGGGGTGATCACGGTCCAGTGCAAAATGAATGGGACCCTATGGAGCTAGACGGCTAAATTTGTCTCTTTCGCCTGATTGTCGTTGAGAAATCTCAGATTTGATTGTAGTTTTTGCAAGTTCAACATGGATTATAGGTCGAAAGTTGAATGAACGAGTACTTATGCCCTTTCGATTTGTTACAGGTTGAGTCGTTGTTGCCCATAACACGCTAGCATTCTGCTAATGAATGCTGATTGGTCAGTGAAGGACAGATTACGATCGGAGATCCCGCTTGACGGCATCCGAAGCAGCACCAGAATGCCAGAGTGAATATTTCGGCGTGGTCTTTAAAACATTAGCAAACCTCTTTCTAGCACGTGTATTAACAGGGAGAGCCTAACCTGTCAGCTGTGTTGTCGATGCCTCGAGAGAAAAAAGGAAACGACTCAGAGCTTGCCGTAAAGCAGAATCTCTGGTCGTATATGTGTATGACGTCATGGACATTTTAAAAGGCTTTTTAGAACAAAAAAGCCACTTTAAAAAAATCTAACACCCAGCAGTGTGTATTTTCTTAGCCTCTCCTTTCAAATGCAACATTCAAATTACTAGACAAAAAATTATATCCTGAGAAAAGTGGATTTTGAGGGGTATAGCTCCATAGAGTCCCATTCATTCTGCACTGGCCTGTGAGCGCCCTCTATATGGAACTCTGGTGGAACTGCAACCAGTTCAGAAGCCGGAAGTAACGAGAGAGTGGAACTTCTTCCCATTTTAGAAATTCTTTGCAACAACTGACAACCGCAGAGGGGAGACCAGATTTAAAACAGGATGTCATGCTGTGATTGGCTTGTGTACATACATGGCTGAATCTGATTGGTTTAATTGAAAAGTGAATAGCTTAATCTAATTGGTTACTGACAAGTGAATGCCTAGAACCAGCTGATCAACTAGGAGTGATGTAAAAGGTTACTGAAGTCTTCCTGAAAGAACGCTGAGCTCCATTAGTTGTTTGTAATAATCAGCTTAAATCTATAAGTAACTTTCAGCTGTGTTGATTTCAGCGGCCGCTTTGGACAAAAGCAGTAGTGTTTTTACCACACCTGCTGTCGTAAAGGTCTTTTCTTTATGGCACTGTATTGCCCACTGTAGATTACCGAGTTAGCGCTACCGGGAGGTCATATAGTCGCGATGAATGTTTTGGTCAGACAGAAAATCATTTATTTACAATAAGAGAATACGTTACAGATGTATCGTTGCATTTCAAGTGTTGCATACTGTAACTTAGCCTACTTTGGATGTATCGTGAGCTATCGTGAGTAACGTTATCACTGTCACTGGGTCACGAGTCAAAGCATTAAAAGATTGTTGTAGCAACCAACATGGTAATAACTTATATAACACATTTCATGAAACCCGAGAACACTTTACAAAAGTACAGGGGGACAAGGGAAAAGAAAATAGGCCAACACAAACATGGACTAAAAGGAATAACATGTCCGCGCTAAATGGAAGGGGGAAATAATTTAAAGTGGCGCTATGCAGTTTTGGCAATTTCTTCGCTGTTTTCTCGCTTTTTGCTCGCAGGTTTCTCTATAGAGCTCCCCCTACAGCTTCGGAATAGATATTTGGCAACACTGTGTAAAAACTCACTCGGTCAGTCTGCCGTTTCCTCTTTCTCTGTTCCTCCAACAATGCTTTCCTAGCTTTCTGCTTCTTTTTTGCCAGCTCAGCCATGACGATAGTGTGAAAAACTCTATCGCTACGTTGTTCTTGCTAGCCGGTTCCTGGATGGGGGCGTGTATGTGTGCAGTGCCTAAAGCAATTCGTTACATCGCGAGACCTGATATCATACGATACTTCCTGACGCTGAGGCCAGCGGCTCGCCAGCCAAAAGTTGCAAAGGTGGATTTTCCGCTCACAGGCGGTAGGGAGAAGCGAGACGACCACCATTCAACCCGAAAAAATTCATATAACCATTCCAATGACTCCGAAGCTGTTCAGTTAAGGTAAATTAAGCTAAAAAAAACTGCATAGTTCCCCTTTAATGTCGGCTACTGACGTACAACCACATCGCGCATTGTAAAGTTATTTTATGAATGAAATAGATATATTACATATCTGAGGGTCAATTTGGGGACGTTTTTGAATTATTTACAATCCCGTAATTGTGTCCATCTGTTGAAAGCCTGACCAAGATTTGTCGCCTGTTGTCTTTCACTTTTTAGCGTTTAGTTGTTCTTCGTATAATGTCCTTTTCTGTGATGGCCCTGCCCCAGTATCAGCCATAACTACAACAGATACCTTCTAAAATAACATTAAAATACAATTAGGCCTATGTAAAGACATCTCCTGCTATCTTTTACCTGGTTGGAATCAATAACAGAGGCTTTTCCCAGTGACACACCGAAATCTGTGACCCGTCAGAATGTGTGCTCGGTAGCGGTGTCTACCTGCCGTAAATCAGTTTGACTTTGCAGGAACAATCGGACCTGGGAAAAGGCATTAATAAAAACTATATAAAACTAGCATTCTTTTCACTGTTAGTCTTGTTTGCTGTTACAGGTCATTTATGATCATCAGATGGAACATTACACAGTTTCAGAAACATGTAAAAGTTACATATTGTCACTTTAAGTACGCAGTGCACAGATCATATTAAGCAGAGATAACTAAGGATGTTAAGTTTCTGTATGGGAGGGGTGGTGTCATTTGATCTGTTCTGCGCTGAAGCAATGCAAAGGCTCATAGGAAAAAAAATGTTCTGAAAGGTTTCGGTCCTATAGTTAAAGTGTGTTTTCTGTTAATGTTTTGGGTGTGCATTTATGTTATCTGAGTTTTGTATGGTTGATTTAGTGTTCATGTTTATCTACATTTATTGTTGCACCATGACCGAGACCCGGGTGGGGACTGATGGTCTCTGGGCAGTGAGAAGCATCCACTCCCGTATACCTGGATTGTAAACTAGTAATTCTGTTATCTGAGTGAAAATTTCCACGCAGGAAAATTCATAGGAAAACTGTGCATTGTTTTCCTTTCTCTATAGGAACACATTTTTTGAATACGTTACTCTTAGAGTCAGGCTGTCATAAAGGAAAAGAAACAATAATATCAAGGAATTATTTCTTTAGTAATGATAAATAGCCTAATGTTTTATATGTTATGTTTCTTTCCATGTCTAAAGCTATAGTGTGTTGGTTCTGTCCCCCCCATGAGGAATTCTAAGTAATGAATTGAAATAAAACTTTCGCCGCATCCACATGATACAAGCCTTCCGTGATCGCGCACCACCCTCACCCCTCCTCCACGCAGTTACTTGTAGTCAAGGAGGACACGGAGGATTAAAAAAACATGGACTCTTCAGAAGAGGTAATCATCTTCACTCGTTTTTCTGAGTGCGAAAGTCGCCGGACGACACCAGTTTCTGAACATAGCTATACTGAGAAATACAGAGAGAGTTGTGTGGAGCTGATAGTCTTAATTAGCTTTTTAGCAACTCATTTGGCAATGGCTTGAATGTACGTTCATTAATATCAAAAGGTTACGCACTAAAGCTTTAACTTAACATGCTTATTTTAGACAACAAAAATAATTTATGTTTACTAATGATTTTTAGTAAAGACTACTAATGTAAACCTGATTTGTCTACTGCATCAACTTACCGCTCTTGTCATGGTTTGGCTTGCTGCCTCCCCAGTCTGTCTCTGCCAGATCGTCCATTCACCCAAGTGGTAACACTCGCTACGGCCAGCCTAAGTGTTTTTTGATAGTCTGCCTCTAGTATCTCCTCCTTTAAGCTTTGTTGACTTTGTGTGTTTTTTTTGCTCCTCCTCCAGATACCTGCTTCAGTCCTGGAAGCCCAGTCTGCCTGCCTGAGCTGAATTGTTTTTTTTTGTTGGACCTGCCTCCCACCTGTCTGCCTGCTCTCAGCCCCAGAGGATTTCTAAACACCATTATTACCTTTGTGTTCAATAAACCTTTATACCTGTTTCCAACCTTTCCTCCGTGTCTGCTCCTGAATATGGACAGCCCAGCCCAGCCTAACCGCTCTGTGTTAATACAACTTGACCTGTTAAGTTTCACCTTGTGTAAAAACTTAAGGCAACGGGTTTCCATGCAAATGTCTAGTAAAAACAACTAATTTGGGATAAAAGTAACACCTGTACAGTATTTGTTTCACTATGTTTTGTGTTATATACAGTAGATTAACCAGTTTTAAAATTTCACCTGGGGTGTGGAGGGAAACTCAAATATTAACTGAACTTATCGCTCAATTGTTAATTAAAAAAGACCAATTGCCAAAAAAGGCAGTTCTTTGTCTCTCTTTTACTACCGCCTAGCTTCTCTAGACTGTGGAGTCAGGAGTACATCTTTAAATGAACCTCAGCTATGAAGCTATTTAGGGCACAGAGAGAGAGAGGGAGAGAGGGCATACTAGATCAATCCCCTACTGCCCAATTAGGGCTGACAGTAGGATTAAGGAAGGCTGACTCCCCAGGTCACGTGAACCCTGTTGTCTGATACAGTTTCCCTCTGGAGACACACACAGGACTGATAGCACACAGAGGAGTGTGTGTGTGTGTGTGTGTGTGTGTGAAAGGAGAGTACAGGGGAAATCATTTGTTTTCCTAAGACATGTGTGAGTACTGGATGAGCTATTTGTACGTGCATCTCTGTGTGTGTATCTGTGCAGGCATGCTTGTTTATACATGTGCACTGGCACAAGCAAACATGCATATGTTACTGTCTCTACTAAATCCTCTGGACCTCTTCAGGTGTATTAAATTACCATATAATCCAGCATCATATCATTACAATCTATCATAACTTTCCATCATCTGGAACTTCTGGACGCCCAGAGATATGTTCACATATGCAAGTCACATACAAGTTATGTCTATTTTTTCGAGCTGTAATAATGTCTAACATTTGCATTACATGTTTACAAAGGATCAAGATTGATATTTAATCAATGCAATTGCTGCAAAGTCTGTACAAATCTACAAAATTTGGTGGTGACTGTGCCTGCAGACTCACAAACCGCAGCAGTATCCATATTTCATAACCATGCTGGTCAGTTATTTAATACCTAATACCTGGTCAGCAAGAGAGGCCTCGGTGAACTTCCCTTGTTTCAAAGCTGCCTTGTAGCATGCATGCAGAAGATAATGGGCCTCAGTGTTGTCTGGGGACGTGTGCCAAATATTTTGTTTTCCACAGCTGGAAAAGGAGAGGGAGAGAAAGTCAAGGTGGTTACTCAACCGTGTGTCAGGATATAATGTATTACCCCAGTTAAGTGGCATAAATGTTTATTAGCAGCTATTAAGTAATTGTGAAATCCAAATACATGAGGGCGGGAAAGGGCTGCCTGCAGATACACAGATCTGATAATGTCTGTCAAGAGGTAAGAGAGCATGCACATATACACATGTACATCCAGCAACTGTTCATACATGTCTAGACACATGAGGAAACTCTCTAGTTTAGGAACAAATTCATAAGAATCCAGAAAAACAGAATCCTTCAAACATCAAGAAAGGACCAGGCCAACTCACACACATCTGCTCCAGACAACCAATCAGATTAAGTGTAGTGGCGATTTGTCCTCAGACTAAACAAAAATAAAACAAAAAAAAAATCAACAGGCACTGAAGGAATGAATCTTAAAAACGTTCATTGTCCAGGCAAGCGTGGCGTTTTTGTGAGGTTTATTTCACCGTTTTTGACAAGCATACAAACAAAGAACAATGACATCTCTTTTGCCCTGGTCAAAAACCACAAGCCCTCCCCTGTGTCTACCTGGTAATATCCCTGCTTACCCATATATGTAATCTTGGTGGCTCAGACTGCCTAGTACTGTACCTTCAAAACAGCACTGACAGGTACTCAAAGAAACAGCCACAGTAGAAACCCTCATATATAAAGTCCAGAAAGTAAAGGCATTTCATAAAATTGACTTTCAACAGAGATAAAAGTATTTATTGAAGCGCTGATAAGAATCAGATAAGAAACAGAGACAGTGTCAAATGGACAGCTTATAGGCTGATGGAATGTTTGTATCAGTTAGACTTGCGACAGGTCAAAAATTAAACTACAGATAAAAAGTACATTTTGCAAAAACTAATAAGTATTTTTCCAAAAGAAAATATGTAATTTTTGTGGCATCAACATGCCTGTGAATGTGTGTTTGTATGTGTCCCTCATGTGCATTACTGTATGTAAATGTGTTCCACAATCTTCTAGAGTCTGTGTCTGCACCAAAACACCAACTATGCATGTTTGTATGCGTGTTCTGTGCACCAGAGAAGGAGTTTGTGTATGTAAGTATTTGCGTGTGAATACATCTGTCTGGGACATTCTTTGACCAGAGGAATCACCAGAGACTCCATTACAATCAGCCGCAGAATGAGCGTAAACATTGTTCATTTATCAGACTCTCCAACAAATGTAAAATCGTGTTTGTTTCGGTCCAAAATCCCTCGTGTGAAGTGAAACACTCCCAGAGCTCACTGAAAGCTCAGCCAGCACCAAAGTTGGACAGCGGCTCAGTGCTCGCAGTGTAATCGAACATGAAAAAGGCCTTCTCTCTAAGCATTTCCTTGGCCCTGACAGCTCGCTAATGAGGGTATTGATTGCAGTAACACATGCTGATGAAGGATCAATGGGCCAAGCGTGGTACAGTGACATCTGTTAACAATGCTGCATGATTAAATTAATATGTGACTTGGAAACTCAATCTCTCTCTGGCCAATAATGCTGGAGGTGGCTCACATCGAAACAAAGGTAATGCTGCTTGTCGAGATGCAGCATGTTTCTCTTGAGCGCTGGAGAAATACGTGAAATAGAGAGTGAGGAAGAAGAGGAACTGGGCCATAAAATCAGCAATAGTAACCTTATGTAGCATTGTGTAGGCACAGTTGGGGTATTTTTTTGGAAAGAAGAAACCATGTTTTAAGAAAGACAGAATAGTAATAAATACACACAGGATACAGCATTAACGTTGTAAAATTGCAAAGCATTGACCCGCATCTAGTATTGTGCCTTTTTAGTTGTCTCACCTATTAGCTGTTGTTGAAATTGTCATGGTTAGCGAGGATGGTGGACCCAAATGCAGAGAGCAGGCGAAGGAGTAATGAGCACGAGGATTTATTAAACACAAAAACAGGAGCAAACCAAAGGCGGTCCAAAAATGGAGCAAGCAGAAAACAACAGAACAGGCTACGACGTGCTGACAGGAACAAAACCAGACACAAACAATGATCCGACGAGAGACAAGGGAAAACAGAGAGGCTAAATACACAAGGTAACGAGGGAACGAGAGGCAGGTGACACAACAGGTGGAACAAATCAAAAAAGGCGGGAAACGAACAAAGACAGGAAGAAAGCTAGACAAGACAAGGGAGACAAGACAGACTACAAAATAAAACAGGAAACAAGCACAATACAGAACAGAAACCGACTACAAAAATAATACACACCACAAAATACCAAAACCCTGACAGAAATGCTGTTATCTTAAATTCAAATGCATCATTTTGTAGTCTTAATAAGACATGGGCTCCCCTGAAAATGTGATTTGTGAAATTTTGGGGGGTCTCTAAAAATACTGACAATGTGTCATCTTATCGTGTAATTTCAGTTTTGTGTAATGTGATCATCGTGGATTATTATGTGTAAAATTGCAAAAATATCATTCATTCATGCATGACGGTGATTTAAACCTAATTCACTTCAGATAACTATACATGCTATTCTTGTCATGAGCATCAAGGCGTGGCGGGGCTGCGGTGCAAATTCAACTCATGTTAAGTACATGTTAACTCAAAGATTCGTAGAAAAAATATAAAAGTTGGACGCCATTAATCGGCACGCAAAGTCAGTGAAATCCATTCTGTTAGCATCATATAGCCATGGCAAAAAGAAAACAAAGCAGTTTAATTATTTTTGGTTTTACTAAGAAATTGTGTAGTGATGACATTAATAGCAACTGATTCACCTGTTGCAAGGCCTGTTAGCACACCTCCCGCCGGGGTGACAACGCAAGAAGAAGCTGAAGAAATAATGTCCTCTCTGGCTGAAGATGGTGGTGGTAACAGCTCTGGTCACGATCCTAACCCCTCATGCTCCTCTCTCCCGTTAAATTGGAACAGCCAGCAGTCGAGAGACTCAAAGAGCCGATATACATGGCTGTTAGTTAAGGATAGAAGCTTGGGGTGCATCGCTTAGGTCTAATTGAACGGAGGAATTATGGTATTCTTCGGAGTAACTTTAACCGTTGTTCATGTGAAATCTCAAAGACAGCCTGATGCTTTGTTTATATACTATTTGTGGCTGGCTGTTTACTCTTTGACCTATCTATTCCTGTCGATAAAGTATAATAGGGAAAATCCTGTAGCTGTTATGTATCTTTGTAAGTCATTGAGATGGCACAACTAAAATGCAACCAGTGGACATTCAGTTAACGTTACATTCAATCCACTGAGAGAGTGGTATCAGTCTTCATCTTCATCTAACCCTCGCCGAGAAAGTAAAATGACAAACTATTCCTTTAAGCCTTAACATTTCTGATTAAGATGTGTAGGAATACAGCCACTGGTTTATAAGGGACTTGACATCCTTGGGTGGTCTGTATTAATACTACTGTATGCAAACTATAAAACTTTATAGCAAGGTCACACATAAAGACAGTAGTAAACACACACGCACTGCTGGATCTCCTCCTGTCTCACCATTCTTTGCCTCCACCTGGGATTAGACCAGGAAATTGTCTTGTTTTCAGGGTCTCATCCATCTTACCCCGGCTCATCACGAGAGGCTGAGCTGCGGGGGTCCACACAGGAGCCGCACAGAGCCCGGATAATACAGGTCCACTTAAATACATATTCACAACAAAAACATGAGTCGTTCCACACATGAACCAAACAGTCCTCAGCACCCTCATGCACAAAAGGGAACAGCATTGAGGTAATCAGAAAAAAAGCTGCATGTTTGACCTTTGTCTAGATACATTTCAGTTTAATTCACAAGAATGAAGAAACAAAGCAGATCTGAACTTAAAGCAGTGATATGTTACCAATTATATCTCCCTGTCAGCAAAAAGTGAAAGCTTTATTGCCAAAAAAAAGATTAAAATTTGCATAATATCTAAGGAGGTTTTTCTCTGACTGCTACCTAATATATTATGAGAGTCTGCTCCCTTGACTGTTCAGGGTTTCTTCAATGCTCTGACTCTCTTTAACGTCAAAGTTCCCCTTCTATTACTTCACTTTGAATAGTTGAAACATTGCAGAAATAAAACAAGTGACCTTCATTCTGCAACTGGGGAAACAACAAGCATCACGTTGCTTCTTTTGATATTTTTAAACAAAATAGACCAAAATCGTGTCTTCTTTGCTTTGGAAATACATTTTCCTTGATACGTCGAATTCATAATTGAGCTAAAGTTGAATGCACTTCTCAATTATAAGTTTCATTTAGCCTTGAAGCTTGTTGGATAGAATGGATAGAGAAAATATGTAGATAAAGCCCTTAACATCTGATCAGGTCCCCCCCTGCACACACACACACACACACACACACACACACACACACACACAGCCGCAGTCTGTCCCAAATTTGACACTAACTTGGCAACAGCATATTTGCCAGATATTTGTCAGATTGAGCTTTAAGGTAGAGATGGTAGATACTGAAATTCAATGGACAGGTTTACATGCACACACACATTCCTTATTTTAATACACTGCAAATGTCCAAAATACCTCTGAACCTCATCCAAGAAATTTCTGGTAATGATTTCAATGGAAAGTAAAAACAAACAGGTTTTTCTTGTGCGCCTGCATGATAGCCATTTGGGTGCAATTTTAAGCTATTAATACTTCATTTTCATAATTGTGGGGTCATCTCTGGGGTGTCTGGATATTTCCCCAACAGCTGGCTGCAAAGCAGAGTTTAGTCTGGCCAGGGAGATAATCAAAGCTCGGAGTCTGGTTAGAGTTACGCTGTCAAATCAAAGGTGATTGTTTGGCACGTTTCATTAAATTATAAAATTAAAACTGACAGGCTTTTTAAAATGTGTGGCAGAGAATGTCCTTTTTATTGCCATTTAAAACTGTATACTCAAACTACATATGATTGTTCCTTGACTCACCAACAATACCAACCCTATGTATCTAGAGGGGAAAACAATCAACATCCACCACCTTAAAGCCGTTAATGTTAATGAAGCATTAAAATATGTCCAGCTGTCGTGCTACTGGATCAGTCAAAATCAAACAGCAGCCTAACTGGACTGTTTAAAGAAAGATAAGTTCTTTTCATCCTGTTGATTTTCAGTATGCAAGGAGAAGCATTTATCCATTATGTATAACCTCATTTCTAAACTCAGAACAATGTGACTTAATTTACAAAAAATATTTTAGACAAATGTATGTTTTTTTCAAGGCTGTCAAATAATTTCCCAAGAAGAAGTATATTGTCCAGCATTAGAATTAAATTCACACTGAGAAATGGTAGCACTACTTAAAAGCACTACTGCTTTCCATTAAGATCTCTAAACAAGCACATAGGCCTCAGTAAACTCTCATTAACCTGGGTGTGACTGATGACCTGCAGAGAGAGAGAGAGAGAGAGAGAGAGAGAGAGAGAGAGAGAGAAGGGAACCCTGAGAAGTAGACTGACTCCCATTTCCCAAACTCGTCCAATTACTACTCAGCACTTCATCTACTGGTTGTCGACATGGGATTGTTAAGTTTAGAGTGTTGAGGTCTAGAAGATCATCTGTCTGTCCACCGCTGTCAGTCTCGACAGGGGAGGCTGACAGTTTCACGGCTTTCTCGCAGAATGCAGCCAAGTGTTTTCGCGTTCAATCAACCATCAAACGTGGCCATGGCCACGAAAGTGCAGAGGGAAAACAACAGAACGAGCCCAAAGCCATGACAACCACCCTCAAAGCTCGGCACATATAAACACAGGACAGGCTGAAAATGTGCTGTAGAAGTCAGCACCTTTTCACTTCTGAAGCGTCCACTGTTTTAGGCTTGTGTGATCATTGTATTGTGTATTTATAATGGACAGTACTATGTCAGTTTATTTTGCAGATGCTGAGGGAAATCTGCTAAATTATTAAACTGGAAATGACTAATAGAAAAACAGCTATAAGACTTTTGTGAGAATAAAAAATGATCTGAATGAATTTTGAACATTGTATTCATTTTTTAAACCCAGTACCACTAACAGGTTTTTTAGTACCGCTTTAAGAACACAAATGCTGGACTAATAACAGTGACATAAGATTGGAGTGAATGGCTTTTCTCTGCCACAATTATCCATTAAATCATATGTCCATGCATTCATTTTATATTTATGAGGGGAGATTTATGACCAGAAAAGAGCTAGGTCTCACTGGAAAGGTACTAACAGAGCTATAAAAGCGACAGAACAGCTAATTTTCAACAAACCCCATGACCCTCAGTGTAAAAACTGGAGGCAAACAAATGCCAATTAAATCATGGAAAAATATGTTAAACCGTGTGGCACCGGAGGCTAGATCAAACCAGAGTGAAGGAAAGAGTGGGCTGATGTAAAAGAACACTCACTGTTTCTCTCTGTTTCTTTCTCATCTATGTATTTATTGCTGGATTAGACCCCTGTAAAGCACTGCACCTTGCAGACTGGGTCTCCTTTTACATGCAACCGGGGTCTCCACCTCAACACCTATAAAGTCCTGCCAGCTGGCCCTAGACAGATGAATTTAATTAATGACATAACAGAGAGCGAAAGCAAGTCAGAAAGACCAACACAGTCTCACGGCAGTTCGTGTAAATGTCACGTTATTTTTATTCTATTGATTTGTGTTCACGGGGACGTTTTCCTCGTTTTTTACGTGTAAATGTCACGTTATTTTCTCGGGGAAAGGACGCCAGGAGGCGGCCCGCTGGGGACGTGCCACAATAACGGGATGGCGGAGTTTGGGTTTAGGAGAAACAAGACGGGGAAAGGGCGCCTTACACATCGGGAGATGGCCGCGGGGGACGGGGGACGCGCCACAATAACACACGGGACAAAACGCCACGCACCCCCGGGAAACAAAGCGCCACACGCGGGACGCGATCCCCGCTTGCCCGGGTGAAAGTCCTGTGTTGTTTGCCATTGTTTGACCCATCCACCACCCCGACCAACCTCCCTACCATTTTCGTGCTGTGGCCACGAAATATGCTTCCCATTGAAATACATTACTTCACATGTTCATGCTGGCCACCACGTGAAAAACGAGAAAAACGTCCCCGTGAACACAAATCAATAGATTAAAATAATGTCACATTTAAACGAACTGCCATGAGACCGGGCTGGAAAGACAGAACTCATTGACAGAGAAAATGATAAGCAGGGAGACAACAGAGTTGCTGTTGAGACAACAGAGCAACAGGCAGGTAAATAAGCATCCAAAACGGTCCACAGGTAACTAAGTATCTTTGGTAACCTTTTTAGCCACGCTAGCGCATTGGCTATATGGATGGCAATTTCAGGCTGTTGGTTAATCGGTTGGTTGGTCCGCCACTTTGGTCCGGACTGACATATCTCAACAACTATTTGATGGATTGCTGTGAAATCCCATGATCATTATTATAATAGAGGACATAGCTTAATAACTTTGGTGGTTCCCTGCACTAGCATGAGGTTTACAGTTTGGGTTTTTAGTAAAATGTCTTCAGAACTATGGATTGCAATATAATTGAGGACATATATTCATGATCCCCAGAGGATAAATCCTAATGACTTCATGACATGTTAGCATTGGAACATTAGCGTTGAGCTCAAAGCACTGCTGTGATTAAGTGCAGCCTTACAGAGCTGCTAGCATGGCTTTAGACTTTTAGTTTTGTTATGTTGTGCCCCCTATTCAAACAACTTTCTCTGTTGTTGTGCATGTGTGTGAACCGCTAACCACCGAGGCCACCAAGTTCCAGTAAGACATACTTAGCCAATGCCAAATAGCGGACATGCACCTACATACACATGCCGATTAAAACCCACATTTACCACATTAGAAATATTGTATATATAATGTGCCTCATAACTTGAGTCATTACTGCCCTTCCAATCATAACAGAAAAATACAAACACATTTTCACTGACCTCCCTAAAGGCCGCACATGGCAACAGGCAACGTCATCTAATTCTTCTTCCAAGTCAACAGACCAACAGTTACAGCCATTTGGAGGAACTAAATGTTACTTTACAAAATAGAAAATATTTCGCAGAGCACCTGTTTATTACTGTCATTAGCCAGCTATCTGAAAAAGAGCCTGTGGGTTAAGTGCATCTGGCATGGCTTAATATAGCACGCAAACTACTGCAATGGCAAGTAACCATAAAACCACACATGTAGTAGTTAATATCCACCTCACTCCGTACCATTAAAAACTGATTAAGGACTTCAAACAGCCTCTATTACGGAAGCGGTCTTCTGCTTTGGTTTAAGAGAAAACAGTAAGGTCTCTATAAACAGTCCTGGTTTGGACTGTTGTGGTCTGATTGGTGTGTGTTTGTGTAGGCAGTATATGACTTTAATGTGCTTTTGTTCTTGTATATAAGCACATAGATGCACTTCCGGATGGATTTAATGACCCAATCCAACCTTTTCAAAGGAAAGAAGGTTTTCAGATGTAGCTGCCAGCAGAGACAGTTGCATAATTTAAGTTTCATAAAAGAATAGTTTTTAATTTGATAAGAAACCACGTTTAAATATATCATAATATATTTATATTTCTCTGCATTTCTTTTACTTTGAAATATGTGTACAAGCTGACCTGTTTATGTAGGCTTATATAGCGGAACTATTGTTCTGAGGTTTGGTTGGTTCAGACATTTATTGATGTAACACCAGCATTGTAAGCAGCGCATGCCAAGCAAGTTCACCGAGAGACACACGGGAGAGAAGTTGCCTTTTGTTACCTGTTTTCACTCCCCTGGAGTTAACGCGGCCAATGAGGTTCTTTTAATGTGTAATTATCAATGTAAAAGCATAACTGTGTTACGGTTTATTAACAGTCAATCTAACGTTGTGTTGTTTATTTATTCATGTGTTATTCTCTGTGAGAATATTCTTATTTCTGTAACTTATGTGATTTTTATGTTTTATTTAGTTCTCACGGCATATTTGATGGCATCGAGGATGACATGATTCAACTAATAAATGCCCGTAAACAAGAACACCTTGTGTCCGTGTCTGTTAACTGGAGGGAGCAATATCAGATAACATAGTGGTGACACTGTTTTATACCACTTTGGAAGCATTTTCTATTCCTAAAAGCACAGGGTTGAAAGCTGTCTATAAACCAGGATTGTAACACATTGATTATAGGCATCCTTACAGTTAAACGGCATACTCATGAACTCTTTTTTATTTACTCCTGATGTCGTCTTCCATGTCAGAAATACAAAGAAGCGGAGGACAAGAAAAGCCTTATGATTCATGGCCGCTTACTTAGATCAGTACAAATTCTATCTCACAGCCGGTACAAGGGAGTTCCAGATAGACATGCACCTGAAAATAAACTAAAACAGACTACATTTTAAAAGCTGCAGCATTTTTCTCTGCTACATGTAAGTGATAGGAAAAAAAACATTCAGCACATGCAGGTACCACTACTATTCTTTCACTTCGTCTCCCAAAAAACATGTGGTATGCGAAACATCTGCAAAGCATTTGCAGAATTAAAAATAAATTAATAAATAATGGGCGTCTGGTGCTCTGCCAGGATATTCTACAGTCCACTTTACTGGCACATGGCTTCATGGTTTGTATTAATTTACCCTGGGCTTTGGCGTTTGGCAGCAAGCTGAAATGAAAGAGACTAGCCCCAGGCAAAATACATCATATTTACTAATAAAAATATATATTGAAGCCGGAGGTTTTTTCTACCTCACTTTTTCCATCCTAAATTACTGAGCTTGAAGTGTAAATGCGTCCGTGTCTGGTAAGAGGTTAAATTAAGTGTGAATATAATGTTCCAGCTATGCATGATGATAAGAAGCCTGATAAGACATTAATGTTCTTACGGAAACACAACTCAAGCATGAAAACTTAAACTTCCAACAGTGAAGATTAACTGATACCAACGCTTGGTACTTCTAATGCTTTTCAATAGATCGTACATATGTTACATTACATTATAATTCAGTTTACATTTGATATTTGCTGTAGTGTTTTAGAACGTATTAGTGGTATCATCCAATATCAGAGAGTACTGTGTGTAGTGGACAGATTTCATAGTTACGTGATTGCTTTAATATGATTGCAACTTTTATGAGCGGGCAGAATAAAGGAACCTGCCCTTTAATGAAGGCCATTTATGCACCACAGATGGTATGACATGCCGTATGAAAGGTTATGAAAAAGTTCAAAAATAGTTTCTTAGTTTGGTCGAGAAAAGAGCAGCTTGGTAGCAGCTGCTATTGGCATTTTATCTGTAACGTAAATCAAATAGTGACTTAAAGCTTTAACAGTAAACTGTGATGTTGAAAATGAAAAGATCAGAAACCCCCAGACAGGCTTGCATATATTCCTGAGAGATTGTTAGAGTTGAGTTCATTCACATTGTATGCGTTTGGACAGACTAAGGAAGCTATTTTAAACTAATTTAGTAGATAACCATTATACAAAACCCCCTTTTTTTTTTTTTTTTTTTAAATATAATTAGCAAGTCATTTGCTGGCCTCTACACATTTTTCTACGTTCTGCTTTGCAGTGATGGTGGCTTAGGGCTCTTATAGGTGATCAAAGGCTCTTCATACACCATTAACCAGGAAGTGCTGCCATAACGACTCAAGGCTGTTGCCAGTTTTGACACCCTTCCTGAATTCTCCTGGATTTTTTTGCACTCACCCAGAATAAATCCTTTCATTTCAGATGCACCCAATCTCTTTCACATACATATGATGTATGATAACAGTATAATAGTAGTGGAACAATGGAACAAGCTCCCTATTTCAAAATTTCAACTCCTTTTTCCAGTTTATAAACAGTGTGATCTAATAAATGTGTGTGTGTGAATGAATGGCTTTTCATTCAATCTCATCTCTTTCAAACACTGTTTTATTGCCATTACTTGTTATGCTCCTATGATTATGTAAAAATCATCACAATAATCATATTATAGAAATAGATAACATTGTAGAAATACAAATGTTCTAATTTTGGCCTACATGTTGTTTATACTGTATTGTATCGTGCAATGCAAGGTCATGAACGGGTTCGTATGATATACAAAACGTTATGCACAACAATTCGTATGATATCCTACAAAATTACAGCGAGCGCTGGTGGGTCACGTGCAGTGGCGGTTCTACATTGAATTACACCCAGGGCGAGACCCCCTTCGAGCTACTAATGCAATCATACAGTAAAGCATGCCTACGTCTTTTATTGTTGTAGTGTTTTGTCCACTACTCAGTTTTTGGCTCAGTTTTATCAAGGGGCAAAGTGTTTTAAGGGCAGTTGTGCTTACCGCAGGAGCCTCACTAACTCATCTCTGTCTCTCTCCTCCTGTCCTCCTCACTGTGCATGCCACTGCCACTGTCGCCGACACCACCCCCACCACTATCATCAGCCACGGAAGCTGATGAAGGTCCTGCTACTGCCGACAACATGTCTTTTCGCTTTTTTCTTTTATTTGAGCCGCTTGGGTAACTTTGTTTCATTTTCGCGTTTAGACCATTGCCATAAAAGAAAGGTTTAGGTTCATCTTGCTCCGTCTCTGTGTACTTCCGAGTTCTCCTGTCACCGTGTGTTTATCTTTCGCGCTGGGCCCCGCCCCCGCACCGTTACGGACTAGTCCATTTCATTGTGAAAGTAGGGGGTGCAAGCAGGGCGTCTGCAGCTGCAAGGAGGGCGCCGATTTGCCAATTCCCCACACAGTGAAATGGTAGATAACAGAAAACCGCTTCGCGGCGCAGATTATTATTATTATTATTTTTTTAAGTTCTCGTGCCGCCCACCATGTGACATGAAAAAATGCCGCCCCGGGCGACTGCCCGGTTGGCCCGTGCCATAAACCGCCACTGGTCACGTGACGACCGTTCACGTGTCAGTTAAATTTAGCGGTCTTTACGGCGAGAAAAGGTGGCTGTGAGCCGTTGCAGCCGACAAAAGTTAACTTCAATACGGCAACGATTAGAAAAAAGACTGTGGTTTGGGTTTAAAACACCGGTCCCCTTAAGAAGTACTCCTGGGATACGAACACCTGTTTCCTGGGTAAAAGTCTTGGAAAACATATGAATTCCATTGCATAACTTTTCATAGCTATACGTACGAATGTTTTATAAGAACAGCCTTAGGCTGGTGATGCCATTGGCTAACCCTAACTTTCCCTTTAACTTTACCTTTTTTTGTCAGTTAATAGCAGCAGGTTGTTTCTGAGTATTTTTTCCTTTTTTGTAGAAACAGTTGATGATAGCAGGTAGTTAAAACTTCTGCCAGAACCACCTTGCCTAAGAGTTAGTAGTTGGTATACTGTAGATGATGCTTCGGCGAAGCTCCTACAGATTTCTTACAGCATCAACGCTTTTGACCACATAAGTTTGATTAGACAACAAAATGTCAAGTTAATCACCTTTTACTTAAAAGGTAAAATGCTGGAAATAAAACCAAATGTGTCAAATCATAATCATGCTTAATTTATTCATTTGTAAGTAAAAATGTGATCTGCAAAAATAAAATCTCAAAAAAGGGACAACTCTGTCATAACTGATATCCTAACATTATGAAACATGGAATTGTATGCATTTCGGCTGGTACTTTGAATGAATTTAGACCATGTAAGTTGTAGGATTTCATTGAAAAGAAAACAGAGAATAGTGCAGTTCAATGCAATATAGAACCTTTTAAAATGTTTTAATGCACACATACAGGTGTCCTTTGTTACCAAAGTGTTACCCAAAAGGGAGCATGTTTCTGCTCTCTCTCTCTCTTTCTCTCTCTCTCCCTGGTGTTAAAGCGCTCGGCTTTGGGCCTGTTGAGGTGAAATGGTTTCCAGTCGTCTAAGAGGCCTGATTGTGTGCTGGATCTGGATGTCATTTGGGTCCAAGAATTGGCAACCTGAGGTCATACACACACACACACACACACACACACACACACACACACACATGAACAAAAGACTCTGCCTTGCCAGAGGGCTTCACTAACTGATAGGTTAACTCTGTGACCAGCGCTGTGTCTACTCCAATTAGGGACCTACAGCAGATGAATACAATTCAACTCACTCACATTCACTCATGATTACCTAAATATATGCATACATAATTAAGAACAAAAACAAGTAATTTCTTTTAAATAACAGCAGTATTTGTCCACATGTGTTTGTTGATGAATCTTGTGTTTTAAGATCATTATATTGAGCTTATCATGGAGAAAAGTTCAATTAAGGTCAGATGCACACAATAAAAAATATTTTCTCTCTCTGTTGATACTGTATTCCTCTCTTTTTTCCTCTATTACACACACAGCCTGTAGCCAATCTTGACCCTGTGAAAAAGCATCTGTTGACTATTGGACTCTGCAACTTGCCTCGAAAGACCTCCAGAGTTGATGGCTAAGAAACATAAAACAGGTGCATGCAAACACACAGAGAAAGAGAGGAAATGGCCCCCAGATTCTGACAGAGAATGTGCAAAGTGTTATTTTCCTGCTCCTGCGGAATATCAATGCATCTTATTCTAAACACTAAAGCACATGTGTAGAGGTGTGTGGGCATCGTTTGAACCACTGTTTGCATGTGGCAAAGTCGACCAGTGCTGATGTAAAAGCTGCTTATGGGATGAAACTACCATATGGAACTGTGAATGAATCAACCTGTGAAAGTGCTCTTCATCTGATCTGGTTGGTCATCTTACTATATGCTGTCTAATGGCAAACATGTAGATGAAAAACAGTAAAATAGGATGCCATGAGAACAATTTGTTCACATAAAATACACTTTATTAATCTAATACTCTTCTCTCAGCAGGAAGCCAAAGTGTAAAATATACATTATTATAATAACATTATGGGATCAGGAAATGTCCTCACAGATACATCTTAGACAATTTAACAACATACATCACATTTCAGATTAAATGGGAGATCAGTTGAAGTACTGTATAGCTCTTTATATATTTTTTATCTTATCTCACAAAGCCTACAGCATCAGAGAGTCCACTATTTACCCCCTGCTGAGTATGCATATGTATTTCTATATTAGCCAGATGCAGGTTATTGCAGATATCAGGAATGCAGGGAGCAATTTGTCAAGGTTTTTAGAAACAGCAGGGGATCTGGCAGAATGTGAGGGTTTTAATGATTCCGCTTGTCTAGTGTGAAATATGACTTGTTCTGCTTTCTTATCTATGAAATAACATTTATCAAAGAATAACAGGAAAGAGAGGGCAAGAATTGCAACAAACGACTGTGAGGTTCTTAGCTATGATGTTGACTTAGAAACCTTTCATTAGGGACCCAGCCTCTGATCCGAGTAGGCCTACACTTGACCACAAAGATCCATTTTGTTCAATTAGTATGCCACTGTAAACCCAGATTTAGTTGTAATTAAACTTTTTAGTGGTCACTACTTATTCTTTCATGTTTTGTTAAAACAATTTTCATTACTAAATCACATTAGTTGTTTGTAATAATCAGATTAAGTATGCAGTGCACAGATCATATTTAGCGGAGATAACTAAGGATGTTACGTTTCTGTATGGGAGGGGCGGGGTCATTTGAACTGTTCTGTGCTGAAGTGGTGCAAAGGATCATGGGGAAAAAAAATACGTTCTGAACAGTTTCTGTTGCACCATGACCAAGACCTGGGTGGGAACTGATGGCCTCTGGGCAATGAGAAAGCATTCAATGACATATGTACAGATTGGAGACTGTGTTGATGTAACACAATATGTTGGAAATTTCAATGTTTTATGTTGATTGATTTTCTTTGTGGGTTTTTTTGGGAATAAATGTATTGAATACATTATTCTTAAAATCATGCTGACTCAAAGGGGAAAAAAAACAATATTTAATATTCAATATTTAGACAAATTATTTCTGTAATATTGATAAGCAGCCTAATGTTTTGTATTTGTAATGTCTCTTTGCATGTGTAACTTAACATGCTTATTTTAGAAAACATGACTCCAGAAAAAATAATTTATGATTACTAATTACTTTTTTTGGTAATGGCTACAAATATAAACTTGATTTGTCTACCTCATCAACTTATGGTCTGTGTTAATACAACTTGACCTGTTAAGTTTCACCTTGTGTAAAAACTTAGACGGTTTAAGGCAATGGGTTTCCACGCAAATTTCTAGTAATGTCAACTAATTCGGGATAATAGTGTGAACACTGTGTACCATAGCTGAGCACAGTGCATCAATCCATATGAAAAGGTGGTCTCGAGTACAGTTCATGAAGTGGACTGCCATTTAACGCAAGTAGCAGTCAGTGAGTAGAGTCGCGAAGACATTTCTTAATTCTCAGAAATGTATAAATATTCTGTTTTACTGGTCATTGTAGACTGGCCGTTTAGTTTAACTGGTCTTTAAGGGTTAGGGTCATTACTAATTCAAGAGCACAAATTATTGTGAGCACAAAAATATTAAATCAAGAAAACACAAATTAGTTTGATTTGTTGTTTTTTAGTTTGTAGATTGTCTGCTGTTCACACGCAGATTCTGAAAAACTAGCCATCCATATAAGGAATCACACTGAATAGACATCTACTTTCTGCTAGAACTACCTACTCTGGTAAGGACATTGCTTTATTTATCTAAACTAGTGCAGTGCCTGTTGAAAATGTGCCTGTTTGGAACGGGCGATTGCTTGGCCTTTGGTATTGCTGCTTGTAGAATTCTTCAAAACCATATTGTACCCCAAAATTACTTACATGACCCCAAACCACTTAATATGCAACTCCACTGTATAGCCTACTACTGACTTACAGTGTAGGCTACGTCTAAATCAGAGGAAGACATTGTAGCCTACTACTATATTTACCTGACAGAGAACGGGGTAGATTCAGAATGTAATCACAAAATATCACAATGACAATGTGGAGTAATCAGACATTAGCGTCATGGACTCATGGCAGTGTGCTACCCACCTGGCCCGTTATGAGAGCTGATCAGCACAGATCTGCGTTCATCAACCACCAGAACCAGACCGTGTGTATGTGTGTGTGCACGTGCACGCAGAGAGAGAGAGAGAGAGAGAGCGAGAGAGAGAGAGAGAGAGGGAGACGGTGTTGTTTCGTACCAGTGTGTGCTTCTTTTACCTATATATTTAACGATATCTTTTGCATTTCTAATCCAACCAATGAAATCCATCGGACTGGACCATCCAACGGTTGGAGAGATAGTCGCATAACACACAGACACACAGACAGATGTTCCTGCAATTTATAGATAGATGGTAGTAGCACATATGGCGTTTTTCGATTACATGGTACCTGCTCGACTCGCCTCGACTCGACACACTGTGCGTCTGTTTTCCATTGCATATTTTAGTACCGCCTCAGCGTGGCTGGTCGTCTTGCCGGCTCAACGCACACACCAGCGCACAAGTATAACATCAGGCCACTTGAGCTTGTTTTACAGTTCTGTGGAGGCTCCACGCAGAGCTTCACCGTAGCCTATGTAATATGTGGCCTGATGTATACATTTGTCAGCTGGTGTGTGCGTCGAACCAGCATGTGTGTGTGTACATAGGATGCGGCGAAAGCTCTGCCTGGAGCCTCCTCCGCAGAACTGTAAACAAGCGGCGCCGTAGTAAACTGCCGTGACCTAATGCGACACGAACGTGGAAGGTGTGTGTTGTTGCCAGAAGACACATTTTGTTTCTAAAGAAGCTGGAGGCAGCAAAAAAAAAAATTTTGTTTAAAATTAGCGGGTTTGTTCAGGACACCCCCGTCTGTCGCTTTCACGTCACCTTTTCGGCTCGCCTCAGCTCGCTTTGAACCTCGACTGAGGAGGTACTAAAAAAAGTTAGCAGGTACCAGGTACTTTTTTCCGTAATGGAAAACCAAAAAAGGCGAGTAGAGTCGAGGCGAGTCGAGCAGGTACCATGTAATGGAAAAGCGCCATTAAAGTGTACATATTATGCTTTTCCGTATTTTCTGTCATATCTACAATGTTACAATGTCAGATTGTCATGTTAAACGTGGCCAAAACTTCAAATAATCAGGTAAACGTATTTTAGAGAAATTCCTGTGAGCTAAAACGTTCAGATTTCCAACTGTTTTGAACACTAAGGTTTCAACAGTTTTTCTACTCTCAGCTAAGTGTTACCCAGCTCTAAGCCGGCCTGCTATGATTGGTCATTTGCTCCAGGTAGGCGGGTCACATTACTCCTGAAACATTTTCGGTTATGTAGTATTTGGTTAAAAAGCCTTTATCTACTGTAAAAAAAAAGTGCTGCTTCGTTCCATTACAATCTAACATTAGTCTAGTGCCTAGCCTAGTCTATTAGTGTCCACTGCTAACTATAGTAGCTACATGCTAACGGCAGTAAAAGATGTCATCTCGGCTGCCAATTTGTTAAATTCTCCCCAATTCTGGGTCGCATTACTGCTGAAACATGCCCGATTGGGTAGTACTTGGTTGAGAAGCCTTTATCTTGACCGTAGAAAGTGCTGCTTCGTTCCATTACAATCTAACATTAGCCTAGTGCTAAATATTAAGTAGCTGCATGCTAACGCGAGATAGCTGTAATCTTGGCAGCCAATGCTGGTAATTTCTTTACTTTGTTAACTTTATTGGTGATTTTTTCACATTACAAAGTCCTGCTATATACTCCGTTGCAGTAGCTCCAGCTTCAACTAGTGAAACAACAGCAGGCTTCAGTGGAGCAGAGCGCAGATTCCACGAAACAATCTGGCCAATCAGAGCAGACTGTGCTTTTTCAGGACGGGGGCGGTATACTCGCCGCACCCAACTGACGTCATGGGAGCATATACTTGTGCGTGATGGTCGCGACACTAGTTGCAGTCTTCTCCTGAACAAAGGTGTCGCTAATGAGGAAAGGCTACCGACTTTGCTATTTCAACGGATTAGAAGAAGAAGAAAAAGGTAAACAACGACAGAACTGGCAGCAGCATTGACGTCAATGTTTCGATTTGATTCGATGACCTACTTCGTCGGATCAAGCCTTTCATTCACCATAAAAGAACTCATCTTCACCCAGTAAGTTTACAAGAGAGACTTGCAGTCACTCTGAGAGTCCTGGCATCCAGTTGCTCTCGAACTCGTCCATGCTTCCTGTTTCCGCTTTGTCGCGCACCGCTGAAAAAAATAGAGTGGAGGTTGCGCACTCAAAATCCTGGCGCGCGATCTACGTCATTTCAACGTCACACTGGCACACGCCAGGTCAGCTGCGGCGATTGTAAAAATGCCCTTAAAGAGACAGGCGTTTTTTTTAACATTGAAGCATGTAAACATGTTCTAGTACAAACACAAATACAAGTATTATCCTGAAAATACTATATAATAGTTGCCCTTTAACTATTCTTCAGTGTTTTGTTGCATCGCACAGTGGGACTATTTGGAATGTTCTATTAATTATATATTGGTTTGTGGAGTTTGAGTTTAGTGATCACAGAGTGATCTATCAATTTTGAGTTGTGAACCTTGGTACCACACTGAATTGTATTTTATTTCTTTTTGTGGTAAATTGGAAATGTAATGAAGTGTGTCACTACAAAATCTAAACTAATGACAAGGTGCAACTTTAAAAAATGCCTAAGTAGGATAAAGTAAGAACTCAGAACTGAGTTAACTTAAAATAGAAAAGAGAAACTAAATAACAACTTTAAGGAGACTAAGTTGAAAAAACTCAAATAGTTTTAAAACAAAGTGAGACAGATAAGGGAGAGATAGTTATTTGTCTGAAATTTGGGATTTATTTCGAAACTTTTCAGGGGATTAGAATCCAAAATTTTCCTGTGCGTTAAAAGCTCCGGAACTCACATGTTCTGTGATGTCAGCTGATAATGACACTGCTCTCTCCCAGTAGAACATATTCCACTGCAATCTCTGAAGTTAGTCATAAATATCATAAGATATAGCAAACCATTATCTAAAGCAGATAACACATTGCATCACTACACGTTTTCTCAGAGGCAAACAATTCTTCAGAAATATTTGTATTTCTATAACCAAACACTTTGTCTGTAATTTGTGGTTTACTGACAAGTTTTCTTTTGGTAAGTCCATAGACCTATACATGGCATACTTTTCTGAAAATTATATTATTATATTATATTTATTTATATAAACAATATTAAAATAACTTTTCTGGTAGAAACTTTAATCATTGGTTAATTGTTAAATTAACACATTTGTTTGTCTTGAACACTTCTCACAAAGCACAAACGTGCTGCTGTCAATGAGTGCAGATTTTCTAGTTACAGTATAGTATTTCCAGTAATTTCCTGTAATGTATTGAAAATGTTTAAAGGTTATTTTGAGGATTGACAATACGGTTATGTGCATTTAAGATGGTATTTTATTTGTTATAATGTTTTTAGTTAAAATGGACAAAGGAGACGGAACCCACATTGGTGCTAATCAGGGTAAGAAATTGACTCGTAATTTTTCCCATTTCTTATATATAAACTAACAAGTTGTCACAACACAAGATATTTCTTTACCAAAGCTATAAAATACTGATTTCATGTTGAATTTTATGATCAGTCAATATCTACGGATGATTGCTCACCACATAAAGGCTTGTTGGAGGTACTGCAGATAAAAAACACAATGTGTAAGGATATGAAAAGCATCCACACGCTTTAAACTAAGCTATGAAAGTTTATTAATTCATCAATAAATGAATATTGCAAGTGTGTGGATATTTTTCCTATCCTATAAGTGGTAAGGGTAACACGCTTGTCTAAATTATGTTGTATTTGTCAGAACTTCGCCTGCGACTTGATGCAATTGAGGATATTACACAGGACGAGCGACTTGGCGCCGGAATGATCGGCAGGCTACATATTATAATAATGAACGGACTGGAGGACGAAGGCATTGCTTTGTTGAGGGGAATTATGGATGAAGGGCAGCCCAGTGATGACGATGATGACAGCATTGCCATTGTTGATGACAATCTTGACAATAGTGATGAAGTTCTACAAGCTGAAGACGCTACTGCTGAGCCTCAAGTTGACATGGACGTCAACCAGCCTGTGGAAGCAGAAGGTTCCCTGCCTGGAGGATGCAGGAGGAGATCAAGAGCGGAAGATGATGAAGGTGATGAGATGAGCAGCAAGCGATTCAGGTGCTTGACTGACGCCATCTCTGATGGTGACAATGACAGCGATGCTGAGGAAGAAGAGGCAGTATCAGTGCCCTCCTCTAGCTGTCTGCCTGGAGGATCCAGAAGGAGGTCAAGAGAGGAAGATTGGATAGCCAGCAAATGATTCAGACACGGACAAGGTTGCTGACAGATATTTTACAGTTACTTACTGTGACTGTAACACCCCATCTCCAGAGAGACATCCTTTAAATAAAATCTGACTCTGATGTGATATAACTGTCTTTCAAAGTATTTAAATATATCAGTGAAAACTGTAATTTGTCATCATTTCTTTCTGTTTGTATGACAGCTGTACTATTCTAAAATGTTTGAGTTTCTAGAGATTCATATTTTGTTTTACTTTTGACAAAGGAAATAATAAAACACCTAGCATTAACTTTACAGGTTTCCCATGCAGTAATACTGAAGTATATATACCTGCAGCTTAATGTATTGAGTAAATATTCTGAGGTCAAAATATGAAATACATTTCTATTCAGAATGAAATCTCCAAAATTTACATTAGCATGCGTTTAACTAAGAACTGTAACAAGGCCCAGGATGCAGGTGTGTATAATACACCCATGGCTATTTTCTAGCTTACACGTATGTTTAAGTCACAATCTGCTTGCCTGACAGTTTCCATATTCATTAAAAATGATCTTAAAAGTTAAATTCAATAAATCAGTAGTCATAGTGCTTATATGAGAAGAGTCTTGAATTTCTAAGATGTTTTTGTTACGTCTGGTAACTTTGAAACTGAGAACTTGAGGAAATGAGCTTTGAGAAAATGACCTGAGAAGAAGTTTGCTGAAAGAGAAAGAGAGAAGGGAGTTTGTTTGCATTCCCACATAATGTTTATATCATCGGTGAATAATGAATCATTCTCTCTGGGATTTGGGGTGAGTCTTTGACAGCAAAGTGAAACCATTAGACCTGACATGTAGACCAAGGAAATGTCATTCACAAAATTCACTACAGTTTACTTCTCTGTACAACAAACTTGTTTTTCCCCAATTATGAGAAACATATTTATCAGTAATAACATTACTAGATTATGTTATTAAGTAATAACATAATCTACTATTAATATTGTCTGATTTTAAAGTGTATGCGTTGTAGTAAATACTTGTAACTGTAGGGGTAGACCAACTCCACAGTAAAGATCAATAAATAAAAGCATAATAGCTTATTCTGCCCTGTCAAAAACCTCTATAGTTATGCACTTTTCGTCCGTTCCAATTAAGTTGGTTGTGTTTTGCAGAAGAAATATACTGTTGAATAAGAAGGAAGAGTTGTGTTGGTATCAGTGGTTTAAAGGGATACTTTGCAGATTTTAAACCAGCTCTGTGTCATTTTTGTGTGGGCAGTGTGTTAAGGTGAACGGTGACTAGCTTTCCTCCATGGTGCTAGTGCACAGACCTCCAAGCAGCAGCGGTCTGCTGAGATCCAGTGGATCATTTTGTATCATCCGGCCGATCTCGGCAGACCTCCGCTGCTCCACAAGGAGATCCATTCACTGGCACCATGGAGGAAAGCCAAACACTGTTCACCTAAACACAGCGCCCACACTTTCATGACACAGAGCTGGATTTTAATCAACAAAATCTTTCTTAAAGTAGTGTTGTGTATGTGTTAAAATATGACAAGTTTTAATCAACAGCACCAACATGATTCAGAACATAAAGCAATAGTTTGATTTTTTTTTCTTCAGAATTATGCTTATTCACTTTTTATGCCGTTCAATATGGAGCTACAGCCAGCTTCCAGTTAGCTTACTTAGCATAAAGACTGGAAAAAGGGAAAACAGCTAACATGTATGTGTCCAAAGGGAACAAAATGTGCCTACAAGCACCTCTAAAGCTCACTAATCAATATGTTAGAGGTTCTGGTAGACCGATTTTGTAATCTTTGAATAGAGCTAGGCTAGCTGTTTCCCCTGTGTTCATTCTTTATGCTAAGCTAAGTAAGTAACTGTCTCCTGAAAAAAATTGTGCACCATCCAAACTAAACTAAATATTGCAAAAAGCAATGGCAACCGTTCTTTTTCCTCAGGTGAATCACACCCGTGCAAGAATTAACTACCAGCCTACAACAACACAGCTGCAATAGCAAAATCCAGCCAGTCCATTCCTGCGGTGTCAGGGTCCAGGGTGTCAAGAGAGCTGACCCCCAACACACAGCAAATAAAATTGATTTACTGCCGCTTCGCTGGCTGCACCACACTTTATAAAACTGTCCTGGGCAGAGTTATGACCCCAGGTAACACATAGACACTCTCAGGCACATATAAACACACACATACACAGATGCATACATACAGTTTTTAACACACACACAGAAAGATGGATGGGAATTTTGCTCTGAGGTAGACCTGTGATTGTACATGCAGGCAGATACTGTAACACAGACACATATGTATAGACTTACACACAAACCTTTTAAGGGAAAGAATAGGATACACATAAAATAATAACCATCATGGACATTCTTAAGATCAAAAGTATGACTTACACATGAACCAATGTTGTTCTTAAGGTTTGTACTTAACTTTTCCATAAATCCTCCCAATTTCTAAGATACATTTTCAAGTAATTTAGCTGTTTTTAATGAAAGATAAAAGAAAGGGCTGCATGGCAGAGCAAGCAAATGCAGTGCAATGCGATGTGGAGAGAGAGAGAGAGAATGAAGGAGAGAAAAGCCCCTTGTTTACTTGTGAGTGTGTGCCATGCTACAGGGATGTTGTGCAAGGCAGGTGTCATGTCTTTGGAAGGGGGGAGAGAGCTAAGAGAAATAGAAACATGAGGAAAGTGTTTCATCACACTATGAGATGTCTTACACTGCACTGTAGCCAAACTGACCTTCTCTTTATCATTTCATCTCACATTGCAGAGGGGGTAACAGTATGGCATACAGTACATTTGAATGGGGTTGTAAAGGTAGATAAACTAGAAGCTCCAAGTAGTGATGACTTAAACAAGTGAAACATGATTCCGCTTTCATTAGTAAAGCCATGGTTCTTACTTGAACTAATAACTTATGCAAACTTGATAACATGATCATTTTGTCTACTTATGTAATACAAAATCATAAATACAAGTAAAAGTACTTGTGTAAAAATGTACTCAGATCAAAGTAAAAAGTAAGGGAGGTAGAGAAAGAATGTTATGATATATGATAATATGGTTCAGTCACAGTGTAGCTTACTATGGTCACGTGTAGCCAGACTCAGACAATTAAACAAAAATGACCGACAGTACATAAAAGTCTGTTGAAACCACGGTGGGTGCAACAAGCATTATTAAACCACATTAAGTAAACAGCCTGACACCTCTTATGGAATCAACAGCAGAATTAAACATCACAAAGGCAGACAACACAGATGTATCAACAATATAAACACAACAGTGACTACAACCACAATCACATATATAAGCAGAGCTAAGGAAGGAAAAACTGCAGTTTTTATACCCAGCGTACACAAAACGTTACTGCTAGGCAGCGCAGTGGTTGTTAACATCTTTGGATGTCATTCTGTGAGTCTTGTGCTTTGCACAGTCCTCCTCAATCTGCTCGAGGTTCAACTTCTTTGCTTGTTTATTCTCAAAGCATAATGTAACCAGTCTACTCGGCCTCACTGTCCCACTATAACCAGTCCACTCAGCCTCTCTGTCCCACTGTGCTCAAAGAAAAAGAGCTCGTCACATCAGGTATTATTGTCACAAACTGCATAAAGGTTCCTAAAAGTTCCTCAGTGGACGAGAAGTAAACGCTGGAAGATTCACTATAAGCATTTAGCATGTTAGCCAGACCCAGTGTACACCAGTTGGCCAAGCAACATCATGGGTGTGTTTGATTTGGGTCACTAGCATGCTCACTGGGTGTTGCAGTATATATACTGTATATATATCAGTGATTAATTAAGATAGACACATCCTATTTTTAACTATGCAAAGCACAATAATGCTAACCATAACCCATAATGACGTCATCCTTAATTTTCTTGCATTGTTCTGCGTTTATGTACTGTTGACTAACCCTGGCCCATGTGCTGCTGCACCCCCTATAACCCCAGACACTCGGCCAGTGAATGTAAACATTGAACATACATCTCTTCCAGAGTGTCAGCTAAGTGCAGACTGTCACCTCTCTGGACATGGAGATCTGCCCTCCTGTGGCCACAGACACACCAGCAGCTTCTTCTCAGCTGTAGCTGCTGATCATCTGTTACATCTTCACACATTTATCGGACTTTTTCATGTGTTTTGTAACTGTGTTTTGTAACTGTGTTTTGTAACTGTTTTGATGTCACTAATGTGACATCAAATGCAGCGACGTAAATACTTGTGATAAAAAGTTACAATTTTAAAATGTAAATTTGTCTACTACATGGTTTATACCCACATAGTCTCGCATGTCAGACCTATCTCCACAGCGCTGGGGAGGAAGGTCTGCCTAGTCCACACAACATTCCTGGATAGGAGAATAAACGGTCAGGGGTTGTTTGCATTTTTTTAAACCAATCACAAACGTCTTGGGCAGCGCACGGCGCCGGACGCAGCGAGCATGGCTCTGAAAATTGATCTTGGGAAGGAACTTGTTTTGGTGAAACATTTTCTATTGCAACATTTTTCAAAAGAAAACGTCACATACAATATTAAATAAAGTTAACTGTTCACACAATACCGTAAGTACCGCCTTTAATCATTCTTATGTGTATTTCTTGGAGTTACAAGTGCTGAGGGTGCCGCTGCTGGTTGCTGCTGCTGGAGGGACATCTTGTCAGGTTATAGCAAAAGATGCAGAGCTCTTAAAGGAAGTTGCCAATCAGAATGTTCCAAGTGCCCACCACATCATTGGGATTCATAGTTGAGTTTTTTTTTTTTTTTTATTTAGACTATATGAGTTTGTTGGTGCTTTGGTTTTGTGTAATTGGTGAAATATTTATACTGATGGGCTAATTGTCCTGTTTTGTTGCATTTGCAGTTTAGGTGGAAGTAAGAATTGATTCACGTCTGTTTTCATTTATGTTAACAAGGAAATAGTACCTCCAATGAGAAGAAGTGGATAAAGTGCCTTGCTCATTCACCATTGTGGCACCATTGTGGTTTTGCAGAGGTAAGAGGGAAACACACTCACTTTCCCAGTTTAATTCATCAGGTCTGTAGTTCGAAACCAATAACCTTCAGCTCCAGAGAGACTTAATTAGAGGCTGACTGTGGTGAGAAGCGCCATTGACATGGTGATAAACCTAAAGCTATTAGTCAGAGGATGTAACTCTTCCTTGAGATGATTGTACTGTGCTGTGTCAACCTCTGACCGGTTCATGCAGGATACTACAAATACATCTGGTTGTACTGTAATGTGTGTATGGCAGAGTATGAGAACACACAGACACACACATTCAAATGTCATGCATCCACAAACAATCAGGTTTGATGAAAATAAATTCAGATATCAGTCAGGTATTCATGTACTGACAGTAATCAAAGAATCTGATAAATACAAAATCCTATAGTATGTAATGCCATTACAAGTACTCCATTATTACCCAACCCTTGCATAACATAACCCAAAAACACACACACAAAATCTGATTCGGTATGGAGCTGTGCAATAAACCCTCTGTGTTTTTAGCCGCCCCCTATTCCGAAAGAGGAAAAGCAGAGCCATCAGCTCATGAGTTTAAATCACCCACCGCTGCCACACACTCCCCTCGACTAGTTCATCCCTCCAACCCTCTGCCGTGGCGGATCGCTGACACTAAGCAGATGTGCTGCGTTTTATCTTGTCATGACACAGAGCTACTGAAGGAAACCCTTAGGACTTAGAGGTTCAGCCTGCATTTGATTTCCAATACCATTTGATACCTCATTAACTGCAGGATTGTGTGTAATGGTAATATAAAAATCTGATGACAAAATGTCTGAGCTTTGACATTGAGCAGATGCCAATTGGAGGTAAGCTTAGCTACTCAGTCAGTACACAGGGTCTGGCCTACAGGAAATCAGATTCAGGCTTTTGGCTAGAATCACACTACTGATACACACTAATGCAGCAATACAAGCCTGTTTGTCTCATAATAGAATACTTGACAATACTACTTAATAGAATACTTGTTTAAGGCAATACTTGCCTTAAACAAGCTATTTAGGAGAAGTTATTACTAATTTGTTAAATGACCTTAAAACAAAATGCAGTTCTTGGAATATTCAAAAATGTGTGTGAGGCTTAAATTTTGAATTATACCATTAGGGCCTGAGACCTTTTCAACATCCTAAAATAATGGTTGATCATCATAAAGTGTGAGTGCTGAGACTAATCAGATGTGCTCAGTGTTATCTTGTCATGCTACAGTGCTACCCCTCAGTTTTCAGAGAGCCCTGCCTGCCTGCCCTTCTTTGTGGCCCGTGACGGCTCTAACAGTTTCCTGATTAACAGCAGCTGTCAGTGCAATAGGGGGGATGACCAGACCCATTATGAACTATTAACTCTTACTTGTAGGGCCGTTTAGAGAGAACTGGGTGTGTTAATATTGGACATCTAACAGCATGTGTAAAGGTTGCACCTGAGCTGCATGGCCTTTGTGTGTGCTCATGCCATGGTATATGTAGTACAGTATGTTTGAGTATGAGTGAATGTTCTGCATTTAACACCATAAAAACAGATTTTTGCTTACCAACCAGAATCAAAGAAAGACTATGGACTATGGCCAGTGCGATGTCAGCCTTTAAGCTGTGTGTGTGTGTGTGTGTGTGTGTGCGTGTGCGTGTGCATGTGCGTGTGCATGTGCGTAAGTGTGTGTGATGTGATTCATCATGTTAAGCCTCAGCCTGTTGTTGCAGGCTGGTCTGCTGTATTAAAGTGCATGTGTGAAGTATAGCTTACCATTACAGAGGCGAGGACACAGACAGCATGACAGCTATGAGGGAAATGCTGCCACAAGCCTTGTTCACCTTGTATCCGACTGACAATTACACACACACACAATACACCCAGGCTCAGTTGTGTCAATATATAGCAGCCACTACTTTCATTCTAATTAGTGTCAGTGTCTATCTCTGTCAGTCTTTCTGTCCTCCCTGCCCTGCCACTTTCACCTCTGCGTGATGTGGCCCAGTCATGAGAGTTGGACTGGCGATTCCTGGAGGATGGAGGAGAGCTGATCCTGCTCTCTGTCACCCAGCGATGAGAGGTGATCCTGGGATTAGAGCTCTGTTGGTTCAGGCTGGGCCACTCGAGACAGACAGGGTGGGCATAGAGACAGCAGTGGGAGGTGGGGAGGGGGGTACGATGGTGATAGGTGAGGGTGATAAAAAGTAAGGAAGTATGTAGGTGAGGAGGAAGGGAACTGTTTAAAGGAAAGATGAGAGGGAGGAAAAAGAGATGAGGATTTGCAAACAGATCAGAAGTGAGGTTGTCTTGCTGAGAAATGAAGGGTGGTAAATTTGATTTAATTTTGGAATTTTGTAATCATGACTTTTGGCTCGAGTAGACGTCACTTAGTGTGCACAGTCAATGTGGCCTAGTTTGTTCTTCTGTTTGTTTGAATGGTGAGTAGTAGGTACTTGAACATCTGTTTTTTGGATCTTATGATGTGCAGACGTTAAAGATTCCACCTTTAAATTCTGATGATTAATCCAGCATTGTTTAATCCATTCCAAGAGTTATTTTGTAATTATTTGTTTTTCTCATGAGCAGAAACATCTACTACATTACCTTTTGCTTCAGTTAGTTCCTTCCTACATTTCCCACAGTGCTTTTCTTCACCCCCTGGATGTAAGGAATTTGCCTGGACATGTTAGACATTTGTTACAGACGCATCAGTGCAATCAGTGCATCTTAACAGAGGCTCTTGCACCTGGATTCTGATGGACTGACTTTTTTCTCTAAAGTTTATTGTAGCTCCACTGTGGATACTGTTGCAAAGACTTCATGTTGCCTTTAATTGTCATGTAGACTAAGAAAATACACCAACATACTATATACTGAAAAACCCAGGAATGCAAACTATCACCGGTGCAGAACGAAAATATCAGTAAATCAGAATTGCATTGGATTCCCCCTTTACTCATCAATCTCTAAATTGCCTTTGTCAAAAAGACACAATCTTATTTAATGTATCACTGCCATTCTGCTGCAATTACCTATTTTTCCCACGGGGATTATTACTGTAACTAATTCAATTCAATTATTCAATTCAAACTTGACTCTTTTCAACCTGGCTGATACTCAAAAATCAAAGATCATCTGAAAAGAATAGAAAAGTGCTTCACTTATGCAAAAGACCCAACATAGGAAGGATTGTGATCTATTCTGGACATAGCATTTGAGACCTGGTGCTGTATGACATTGATAATGAGGGTAAAAGAAGAGAAGTGAATCAAACCAGCCTGCACGGGACCTCATCTCTCCACAGGTGCAGCACCTATTCTGTTTCAGACAGAGGTCATTGTCACCCCCGCTGAGGGGTGGAGGGATGAAGGGAGAGATGAAGTGACCGGAGGACAGGACCCTTCAGCGCCTCTTTGGTTTGACAATGGGTTGCTTCTGCCTGGCTAAACGATGGGTTTATGTAGGAGGGGTCAGGAGTGTGTGTGTGTGTGTGTGTGTGTGTGTGTGTGTGTGTGTGTGTGTGTGTGTGTGTGATAGAGTGCAGGACAGGGAGGAAGAGTTGTTACCTCGTGGAAGCAATATCCTCTTCATGCACACATGCACAGAAGGACACAGATCTCTTCTCTCGCTCTGTGCTCTGCCCTTGTCCTGACCTGAGCCAGTATCTGGTTCACCTGTCCACAGGGGATCTCCTCATCCCGCTGTCAACTCATCACTCTCTGTCCAACCATTATACCTCTGTGGCAGCAGACTGGACAGAAAGAATGGAACTATCAGCTATTGTTAACCCCTGTTTGCAATAATGGTGAAATAAGCAAGATTAACATAAATAGGTTAAGTAGAGAGGGATTTAGATAATGATTTACACTCAGTAGAGCCAGGTAGATAAATGTGGAAGCTCTAATAATGCAAGGACATGGCTAAAGACAAAATGATTTTTTTGTTCTGCTTTTTGATCACATCTGCTGCCGTAAAATGTGTTCAACACTAAGTGTGAAAAATCTAACTAGAATGACAAAAGAAAATGTAACTTTGCAGGTGTGATTGTATAGCAACGCACCTAACTGTAAAGGTGCAGGGGGTGGAAACAGGGGGGTGGGGGGTGATGATGAGAAATGGCCCTTTTGCTCCCTCCTGTGGGCAAATCAGTCACATATGACCAAGTGTCAATCATGTCTAATTTACTTGTTCAAATACAGACATTGTGAGAGTGAATCTGTACTAAACAAGGTATACGGTTTGTTTCGGTTTGTTTTCATTTTTAACAACCTACAGTATACAGTACAGACTAGTGCACTTGATGCTCAAGCAAATCCTAAA
This sequence comes from Sander lucioperca, assembly GCF_008315115.2. Classification (NCBI taxonomy): domain Eukaryota; kingdom Metazoa; phylum Chordata; class Actinopteri; order Perciformes; family Percidae; genus Sander; species Sander lucioperca. The sequence goes on from NC_050182.1 coordinate 34,645,619, forward strand.
AATCAAGACGGAATGCCCTGTTAGTAGAAATTCATGTCAAGTGTTTTGATTTGAATGTAAAAATATAGAACCCTGTTTTCTCAGTGAAACTATGACAGGTGAAACATTGAAACGCTATGAATAAACAGAGATGCATGAAGAGTATAATAATGTAGAGGGATGTGTGGCTCCTACAGCCAGGGCTGAGTGATGGAGAGAAGAGAGCACAGCCATCACCTCTGTATGACACCCATCCATCCACCATCGTAACAGGAGTGCATCGGAGCGACGGCCAACAAAGGCAGCTGGAATGGTTTGAGTTCTGCACTAACCACAATAAAAGGTCATGGAGAATATCTGTGTGTGTGTGTGTGTGTGTGTGTGTGTGTGTGTGTGTGTTTCATGACAGAGACATCCATGGTTTGGTCTACTTAGCCTCTGTCCTATCATCAAAGGACACAGGTGAGAGCAGCATTGTGGGTCCTGAGTTCTCATGTTACCTTTCAACTCAGGGAGGGCACGGACGGGGGCTTAGAGAGTACAGAATGCATGCACACACATGCGCACACACAGGCTCATAAAAACTGCTAGAACATATGCGCACACACACACACACACACACACACACACACACACACACACACACACACACACACACTAACATGTAGCTTTATCTGTCTGGGTAGAAGAATGCATGCTTGCACGCATAATAATAATAATAATAATAATAATAATAATAATAATAATACACACTATTGAAACTTTTCCTCATAGGTCATAACATGAATGTGAGTTTATAAAAATGGATATTCCTAATCCTGTGGTGCAATTAGCCAAAATGCTTATGTTTTTGATCATAGCTCACCTTGCTGATGTATGGAGCCCATTGAGATACTAGTAATGACCTGCCAACTCATCATAATTTAAGATCCATCTTAGAGTGCTTTCCTCCTCTGGACCTGCATGAAGCAGACCTGTCAGGCCCTGTTAGAAAGAGAGTGTGGGCATGCCAGGTGCTTCATAGCAGCAGCCAATGCATGCTTTACACACCATTTGCAGTCACGAAGACATACCAAAGCTCACTCACAAGCACAACTAGACTATCTTGCGATGGGATCACAACAGCCGCCAAATCGGGCCAGGGGCGTACAGTCGGGGGCAATGGTCCCTTCCCTCCTTCCTTCTCCCTTACTTTCAGTGCCCTTGTTTAGACCAAACACATTTCCGAACTCTTCCTTCATTTTGATCTCAACTACACACCTGACTGAATCTTGCACAGCTGTGACGCGATCTTGGTGACAAAATCTGTCTATGTCCACAACATAAAATGTTACGTTATAACAGTTATGACAGTTAGCTAGCTTTGTTATGCCCACCAATGTAAATTCATGTATTGATGTAATTGTGAAACCACATCTAGCAATGTTTTTCTTAAATGAAATAGACATGAAATAGAAATGTCGGTAATATAATACCCGCTACAATCTCAGTAAGGCAAGTTACAACGCATTTTAACCCGACATTTAGTGGCGTTTGTTTTTTTAAGAATTCATCAACGCCGCGAAACATTTCGGCACAGAAAAAAAAAGGCTGTGAGTGTTATTTCCTGTTGCTGGATTCGGTGGTTGAAATGACTGCAGAGACAGATACATTTGTGAGATTATTACATTATTATTAAATTATTACATTATTTTCAGGAGTTATTTACGCTGCGTTGAAGCGAGCTGTCCCATCACTGTTCCTGTGGTCATTGCCAGAACCAGAGACGGTAGGCTAGGGACATCTGTGTCCTGTCAGTGCCGACAGCAATGTGCCCGAGCAACTGACAGATAACAACATGTTGGGAATTAATGTTTTGTCTTGCTACACGTAATATCATTACATTTTATCAGCGGTGGAAAGTAACTATATCGTAGGCTACTTCGATTCAATTGTAAGGTGCTTTTAATTGAGTATTTCATTTTCTCCTACTTATTAGGCTACTTCTAGTCCACCACAATTCAGAGTCAAGTAGGCTATTGTACGTTTTACTTAACTATTTATTTTATAGCTTTAGTTACTTTGCAGATTCATATTAATAATACAAAATAATATGAATAAATGATGATGTATATAGTGGATAAAGATGAGACTTTGTTGATCCTGTGGTGAAATTCACAAGCTACCTGCCAAGTCATACTTCCGCTTTTATTTTGGTGAAAGTAACTCAAAAGTAACGCAAAAGTAGTGTAAAGCATTACAATTCAGAGACAGTAATATTGTAATATAACTAATTCCTCTCAAATGACATTACCTAGTAATCAATAATGTATTACATTTTGGAAGTAACTTGCCCAACACTGTACCTGTCTAGGAGGAAGAGGGCCAATTCAGGATTCTTTTCTTTTTCTTTTTGCTGATCCCACCACAGTTTCAGCCATAACCACAAAATATAACGTCAAAAATAAAATGATCTAAAGAAAATGCTCCTGCTTTCTTTTAACTGGCTAACGTACTACTCTACTACTAGTATGTGATAGTTTTTCATGTGGTTCTTTCTGGCCTATGGACAGTGAATCATAACAATGCTTACTGAGCTTGAAAAGGTACAGAGCCTCTGAGCTTTTTAAAGATCAATATGTCAGAGAGATTGAGTGATACAGGTCAGATGTGTTTATGTGCTTGCGATACCACAGAGTGTGTGAATGAAAACAAACCAAGCCTCAGCCCACTTTCCCAAAAGCAACTCAGTACTAACATTAAGCTTAGTTCCATTTTAGGTTTTCTCACATGTAATCATGCAGTTGAACCCAATGAACATTCTGTAGCTTCAGACCTTACAGTAATCATCCACACTAAAACTGAATTTACCAAAATCTTTTGTCTTGGTGTTTCTTTCCAAATTGTGCTCCCACTTCAAACTACCGTACACATGGGTTGAAGTAACCAGCATGTGTAGAATCTGTGTCACGTGTTGTTCTTCATTTCTATACTATCTACTCAGATATTATACAGATAGCACACTGCATGTTTAATTACCTTAACACAGTACATTCTCACCTAAACAAAATCTACAATCATATCTGTCCTACATCTTTATAATATGGAAATTAAAACGGAATTTCCAGCAAATGATCAACACAAATTCAAACCCAATGTCAGTAGCCCCCACTCCCTAGGCCCTATGCTACGCATATGGTATGACCTGCTGCCTGCAGAGAAGAAGGAAAGACTAAATAAATCCATGAATAATAAAAAATAAAAAAGTAGATCAGTAATTTCATGCAATTTTTAAAGGTCCTATGACATGCTGCTTTTTGGATGCTTTTATAGAGGCCTTAGTGGTCCCCTAATACTGTTTCTGAAGTCTCTTTCCAGAAGTTCAGCCTTGGTGCAGAATTACAGCCACTAGAGCCAGTCCCACAATGAGCTTTCCTTAGTATGTGCCATTTCTGTGTCTGTAGCTTTAAATGCTATTGAGGAGGAGAGAGGGGGGGCAAGGTGGAGGGTGGGGGTGTGGCCATGACCAACTGCCATGCTTTGCTCATTTGCAAGCCATGATGTCTCTCTCTTTCTCATGGGCGGGCAAAGCAGAGAAAGGGGAGGTAACCTTTCTCCTTATGACGTCATAAAGGGAAGATTCCAGATCGGCCCATCTGAGCTTTCATTTTCTCAAAGGCGGAGCAGGATACCCCAGGGCTCGGTTTACACCTATCGCCTTTTCTAGCCACTGGGGGACCAAAGGCAGGCTGGGGGAACTGATATTAATGTTAAAAAACCTCATAAAGTGAAATTTTCATTCCATGGGACCTTTAACCATCAAGTTTGTTGATGTTGATTCTGATGTTTTGTCCTGGATTACGTATGTCTTTGGCACATTATAAATACATTTATAATTATAGTCAACGTAGGAAGGAGATTGGGATGGATGGATGGATGAGTCAAAACTAAACACAGGACCACTGTTCTTGTCCCACTGTACGTTTCCCCACAACGTGCACTGTTAGCTGGAAAATAAGTTTCCCTCGAAATGTAATTCAGAATGCAGTTTCGTTGTATGGGAACATGATTTTTTAAGAGACAGTTGCCAATTCAGGACGCACCTGTGATCTGTTTACTTGATTGCACTTGTTTGAACTTATCTATATAAGTTTCTTCTTCCTGATCTGTAACACTGAGGTGAAGCCATGTTACAGCTGAAACACACTAATAGTTATTATTTCTCATTTGCCCTCTTTACTAAAGAATTATCATGTATAAAACACAATGATAAGCACCGACTGTGTCTCTATTCTCTAAGAAACCAAAGGCATAGTCTTTTCATTTTTTTTCTTTCTTCTTTCTGTGTTCCTCCCACATGTGAGCACCTGTGGAGCTGGTTGTGAGCCTGGTTTGTATTTTTTTAATACATATTGCTGCTTGCTATGTTGTGAAACACTTTAAGTAATTGAGGTAATGTTTTCCACTTGGTCGTAGAGCAGAGTTGGTCATGACAGAGTTTGGCGCATTACATAACTTTGAAGTCAGATCCTCATCTGATCCAACGTCTGCTTAGTTTCCGAAACACTATCTGTGGCATCGCAGCTCTCAAATATGCATTGCACGCATGCATGCTACTACACATACTGTTTTGTAACATGCTAGCAAAAATATGTTGATACCAATCAATCAATCAAACTTTATTTATAGAGCACTTTAAAACAACCAAAGTTGACCAAAGTGCTGTACAGAAGACATAAAGACATAAAGTACTTAACTCACACAGGTATAAAATACAAACAGAATACAAATAAAACAAGTTAAGAGACATAACACAAGAGAAGCCATACAGACATGACAAGACCTGGGAAAACCATAACCAACAGTTTGATGAAAAACATAGAAGCAATGATACATCTAATGACAAATGTCAATGTCCATTGAAAATAACTTCTGCCATACATCATAAATGTTTCATGAGTCAACCCTACAGTTATTGTACTTCTATACATTTTAAAATGAACACGTCTCAAGATACCACGTGGCCTCTCTCCCTTCTAAATATGTCAGATGTCACATGATGTGCAAACTAAACTGAAAACTAAACTGTGTTTACTCTGTTGTCCTCAGTCTGGTTTAGATGTAAAGGAGCTCAAGTCTCTAACAAACCTCATGAGGTTTAAACATCAGAACAATAAAATCTTTTTTTCTATTTTTTTTCTAACAATAACCCTTTTTCTTACAGTGAAATATATATCTGTATATATCCTCCAACCTCCAAAAAATCCAAAATTACAATCATGTTTGCCTCACGATGCCATTTCATCATCAGCACAAGAGTAAAGAAAAGAGAAGAAATTAATCCTGAATACTGTTTTTTATTGTTCCTTTGCCCAGACACCTCCACTACAAGTCCTTCTTCTGAGCCCAAGAAGTGATGTCATCTCTGATTGTTTTTCCCTAATGAGGTCCTTCACACATGGATGACTTGATATGGTGTGTTTGAGTGTGCGTTTCTACGAATACAAATGTGTAATGTAGCTAATGCCAATGTTGGTGTTTTGGCACTGCTATAACTCTGAATATGACTCAAACTAAATTGCTGCCCTAGCTGAGGGATCACCTTACCCCCCCCAAACACATTGTACTGTACACTCAACCTTTGGGGACAACTGCCAAAATGATCCAGGACCTGCTGCTTCAAGGGAACCATAACCGGCCCTGAGTCTGTTTCACGGTAGCACTCATCTCATCTCATAACTTTCTCCTAACTGTCTGGTTATCCTTAGTGACAGCAGTAGCCAATCTTGTGGTGAGAGGAGAGAAGGAGAGGAGGGAAAACCAAGGACATAAGCAGGAAAATATGGCAAGATAAAATGAGACGGAGACTGGCCAGACAAAGTGGGTGGAAGTAGAGAATAAAGTTGCTATGGTCTACAAGTTGGAACATAAAATTAAACAAGAGAAGTTTAGAAGTTATGGATGGATTGTAAACATAGTGAAGCCTACCATATACAAGCTTATGTTTAATGTTAGGCTGCATAAACCACTGTAATAAAAGCTCTTACACTTCTCTAGTGTTTGTTGCCTCTCGGATCAGCTCACAGGAGCGAAAGAGAAAAAAAATAAAAATAACAGATTACTTACAGTACACCTCACACTTGCGAAAGACAAACAGTTCTCGCAAATTAATGTTCTCTTTTTTTTCTTCTCACCAGTAATAAAAAAGCCCTGTCTGAGTTCAAGTTGTTCCATACCATTTATTTTATGTGTGTACAGTATGACTCAGCCTAATAAGCGTTACCTCTCCTCATGCACATCCATGGGTCAGTGCCCTCTGCAGAGATAGGTAAGGAAACAAGGTGTGGCTAAAACTGTAAACTGTAAATTCTTTATGCTCGATAAATAATCCGAATTACCAATTACCAACAATCACTGTCAGTTAACTGGACGTTAAATCAGCTTTCATTGCCACCACATGTACTGGATTTGATTCCCTGCTAAAAAGGGTGTCAAGAAATAATTGAGCACAGTAGTCCATTACCTCGTGGCTTCAAAGCTTTTGCTGTATGATAACAGTCACAGTGTGGATTTTAGAGGGTATTTTATGCCAATTACTGAAGCTATTTCACAAAGCCAACTTAGTTGCCAGGGTGGTCACAGGTGAAAATCAGAACTCACAATAATAGCATTTAATTTAGCTGTGTGCGTGAGATGGGTTTGATTGAACAGGGTTTTATCAAACGTTTTTCATCTTACAGGTAACTCCTACATTCTCATTTTTGAAAACACACTGTAGTCTATGATGGGGGTCCCTGCATGAACAGGACCACGATCCTCTGTGGCTGCTGCTCAAACTTTGCAACAGTTGAAGTGAACCCACTGCTCACCTGTTCAGGATTATCCAAGGTAATAGAGTTAATAGTCCATGTAGGACAAAAACACTTCTGCACATCTGTTTGCATCAACCTAACTAAATTATATGTAAGTTGCTTTTATGAGAATGAGCTGCTCTTCCACTCCCTGACCAGAACCTCACAGGTTTTAATTCCGAATTTCACACTCCACAAAGCAAGATGCAAGCGTAAACAAGGAGTATATGCATGTCGGCAATATTATGGATGAATAATGGGTACTTTTTTGAGTATTTTAAATCAGTAATTTTACTTTGCTACATTTCACACCTGTTCCAGAGTAAAAACAAAAAACACATGAAAAAGACCTGATAAACTGTGTGCGAATGGAACAAAACATAAGGAGCCAAACAGCAGCTGCAGCAGAGAAGAATTAGGTGCTGGTGTGTCCAACTTGCTACAACTTTGGTGATCGCTTAACTTTTTCCTCAAGTGCCATCATCAAGTCAAAAAAATCAGCCTGTCCAATATTTTGGTTTAGGAGCACATTTCTTGAAAACGTATGTATTTCCCATCAGCCTCAGCTGTACTTTTTGTTGATTGCTAAAAAGATGGTGAAAATTAGCTAATCATTATACCCACTTACAGTAGCATCAACATGTTAGCACTGTAACTGTGAGCATGTGGCGGTAGACTTTTTTTTCTTAAACATACCTATAGCCTTTTGGCTAATTCTGGCACATTTTACATTTTCATATGTATTATTAGTGTGCATTGTCCCTGTTAAATAAACCTGAAATAAATAAATTGAGTTTTCTTTTGTTTTTCAAAGGCACAATAAACAGAAAACAGAAAAGTACAAAAATGAAAGGATGTCCATCTCTCTACAAACAACTTCCTACAACTTAATGAAGATAAGACCGAAGTCCTTATTGTTGCTCCGGACACTACAGCTTCCAAGGTTATTCAGCTTTTGGGGTCCTTTTCTTCAGCGGTATAGTCCAAACTGAGAAATCTTGGTGTTATATTTGATCATAACTAGGGCTGTCAATTGATTAAAAAAATTAATCTAATTAATTACATACTCTGTGATTAATTAATCTAAATTAATCGCATACATAATTTTTGCACGGTGCCTTAACCGATACTTTTTAAGAAAGTTAAAAAGAAAAAAAAAGAAGGGTACTAAACAACAGTCGGCAACATTAAAGAAGGCTTGTTTATTGCTAAGGCCATATGGTCAAAATTAAATGATTTAATAATAATGTAATAACTATAACAATAACTTATTTCACTAGTAAATTGCTGTTGAATGAAAAAAACAACCACCAGATGGGAAAAGGGCATTTAACAACAACTTTGAATGCATCACGAGGCTGTAAGTTACCAGTTTCATTGAACGCACCGTCTGTGTTTTTCCGACAAAGGCAGCTGCAGATTGTTAGCTACATCCCGGTGTTGAATCCTCTACGGTGAAATACAGTCAGACTTTACACCGTTTAGCGTTAGCTGTCAGCATTGTAACCGTGTTTAATCCAGCTACTAGCTAGCGGTAGGCTAACGTTAGCTGCTGTTGAGTATAGTGTTAACTAGCGTCACGTGCAGCGATGTTTCTGTTGCCTGTAACGTTTGTTTCAGAGCATCCGAGAGAAGCGCAGACATATCAGTGGCACTGAAATGAGGCGCCGAAATCCGCGTTGCTATTCGGTCCGGTAGATACCGGTCGTTAAGGCACCGGTGCCGTATTAACACCGGATTTCGGTACCCAACCCTATTCAGGAAGAAGATTTTTATAAGTAAATGTTCCAATCAATAATCCAGGCAGCGCATTCTCGTCTCCCTCCTTCATTTTACAGTCCAATGGTGGCTAGAACAGCTCCGGGTCAAACTTCAATATGGAATGGATTTATCTGCGTTGTTTTTTTAACGCGTTATTTTTTCTCAGATTAATTAATCGAAATTAATGCGTTATTTTGACAGCCCTAATCATAACATGTATTTTGATCAACATATCAAATCACTGACCGGCACATGTTTCTTTCAATTAAGAAACATTGCCAAACTTAGAGCTGTTGTTTTGCATTCTGAGCTTGAGATGATCATTCATGGTTTTATATCATCCCTGCTTGATTACTGCAACTCCATTTTCACCTGTCCCAGAAGTCGTCCCAGGACTGTCTACAACTGCTCCAGAACTCTGCTGCAAGGCTGTTGACCAGGTCCAGCAGGATGTCGCACGTCACTCCAATTCTATACTCATTACATTGGCTTCCTATCAAGTTCAGGATCCAATTTAAAGTTCTTGTTCTGATTTATAAAGCTTTGCATGGTCAGGCACCTGTTTATATCTCGGACCTGCTCCATCCGTACACTATTAACGGGTCACTCAGGTCTTCTAACCAGGGATTACTGTAGGTCCCACGCACTCAATTAAAAACTAAAGGTGACCTTTCCTTTGAATCGGTGGCTCCAAATCTGTGGAACGCCCTTCCTATTTTCTTACATTCTGCAGTCTCTGTTGAAGCTTTTAAAAAACAGCTGAAGATGCACTTGTTTAAATTCACTTTTGACTCATGTTTGTAACTTTGGGTTTTAGGTTTTAATCTTTCAATTCTTTTTTCCTTGCTTATTTTCTGTTGGATCTTATTGTATTTTTACAAATGTTTATCATGTGAAGCACTTTGTGACTTTGTCTGTAAAAGGTGCTATATCAAATAAACTTATTATTATTATTATTATTATTATTATTATTACCACCTATATGGTATTATTGTAACGACGGAAGTATGTTAGTTTTTTGCATCTGTGCCTCTTTCACTTTCAAAAAATAGCTTTGACATATACAGAAATGTACTGTATATTCAAACAGATACACTATTGCAACAATTAAGTAGTATCCCTTTACTTGTGCATAGATGTTTAGCAATGATAGAAAAAAATATAAAAAATAATAGTTTGTCCAAATCTGCTAAATTTTGATTTGTTTAATGTCTACCACCATCACTATAATCTCAGCACAAACACTGTTTCCTTGCAGATGTTCTCCAACCCTTTCTGCCTGTTCCTACATCTGCCTTCTGCTGGGCATACCTTCTCAACATTTGTTTGGTGACATCTTAACAGTGGAAAAATGTGCCTCAGTTCTGGGAACATGGCAGTTGGTGGTGATGCCGTTGTGCAAGAGCATTCAGCTATAAAGAGCCAACCCAACAACGGTGCGTTTGGTTCTGCTTGCAGCCTCATAAAAGCGAAGAGCATCTAAAGCTCCCTCTTTGCATCCAAGCCTTAATTCATTCCTTATAATGTAACATTCCCCCCCCCACCACCACCACCACCACCACCACCACCTTGGGGAGTGCTGGCAGCAAATGAGACGTCACCTCCTCGCCTTCTACATGGCATGTCTGTTTTTTATTACAGGTTAAAAGTTTTTCCTCATTTTTTTCCCTCTGAGCTTTCATTACACAAATGGTTCTTTTTTGGAAACAAGTATATGATGATAAATGACCGTTGGAGGTGCACACAGTGTTATACTGCGGGCACATGTACCTTTGATGAGGGGTGGAGGGAGGGAGGAGAGGTAGGAAGCTGGTGAGGTGGAAGAGGGATGAAGTCCTATTTTTCTTCCTTAAAAATTAAGGTTTTCTCAAAACCATTTCAATTAGTCATCAAAAGCTAAATTGGTCAGTTTATTTGACTGAATGAGAGCACATTTCAAGAAAAATGACTTTAATGCTTATATAGTCAGAGAGGAATTTCACACCCAACTCCCTCCCGTTAATGCGACTGTGCTTCGCATGTGATGTTGGTCTAAATGTGTGGAGCAGTGTGGTGTAGAGTTGGACCGATTTGCTTTGTTGCTTGCATTTTTTCAGACAAACCTTAAATATCCGATAACTTGAAAGACAAAAAAAGAGTATGGCTGCCATCAAAAACCATTAAATCCGTTATGCCTCATGAAAGTACCAACCTTTTACAAAGCCTTTGTGTTGACCGCTCAGATCATATAGCCGCTTTTAAAACAGATGCAGCCGCTTCCCAGTATGGTGTGGACCACACTGGGAAACGCCACCAGTGGAAACAGCCACCAACACCTGCCAGTCATGCTCACCATGGCTGCAGGTTGGCAAGCCTCCAATCATCCTTTCTTAACAACAACTCTGTCTGGAAAGTTCTGATGAGGTGCTAAATGTCTCATAAAGGGTGATATAAATTCCTAAAATCAGGACATGACTCCTTCCATACTTCTTTAACAATGTCTTCATCATTTGCCAAGGAATGTGCCCAATTCTAACTGGCAACACAGATGGTCACTACACCCACTTAAATGTTTTTAAACAACTAAACCATCAACGGAATAGTTACTGAGGCTTTCTGAACCATTATACTCTTCAGTTCTGCCTCTCTGCAGGCTCATCGAGAGGTTGGTGAGTAAAAAGTCAAGTTTGTTATTTGTTCACGTAATGGCTATGGTCAACTGCATTGCCAGAATGGTCCACAAAGTACAACTGAGGAAAGCTAATCACCTCCCATTGTTGTTTGCACTGCTGGGTCCTCTGCTTGTGGTAGCCTACAGTATAAGGTAATAGGAGAGCTCAATGGTGGTCCAATTTCAAGATTACATAGATGGACTAAATTTGTTACTTCAGGCGTTTCACCCACTGACACACACACACATGTTCAAGCAAAAAGCAAAAAAAATATTTTATCATACGATCGCTCCGAGAAGCCGTCACAATGATGTGCTTTCAATCTGAACACCCGCCACCTGTTTTTGGAGCTTCATGATGTCTCTCTTAACATCCTGCTGTGTTGCTGGAATCCAGAACCATCTGGCTCAGTTCTCAGAGGAACCATCACAAACTTTGAAGTGTGGAGATGGCTGGAGCCTGCCTACAAAACTATAAGAGAACTCAAAATTAATGTCAGATAAAATGAGAGTGTACAGGTCAAACAAAACTCAAATTCTAAACTGATTTGGTCAAACAGAGTTTGCACAAAATGAAGTGTTTGTAGCCATATGGGAACAAGTTAGCAAGAGAAAAACAGATTTTTGAAGAATATTCAAAGAAAATGACCATTTAATTTCAAACTCAAAACTGCTTTAAACTGTAACACATTGCATATTGTGACAGTATTTTTAAAAGGATCATGGTGAAAGACCAGATGCCTGCAATGCATGGTCCATTGTGTGAAAAGATTTTTTTTTATATAAATCTGCTTTACATGTGGAAAACCCCTGCCACAAAGAATGACCATGTTACACCTTGATTCAAATCAAATCCAAATAAAACAGAGTGGTGGTTTTCAGACTACCGGGGATGGTTGCTGTTTTATGGCAAATGCTGAATCATTGCATGAGTCTGGCAGGTGGGAGTAAAAACGCATCAGAGGGGAAGGAAAACAAGAAGAGTGCAGATTTCAATGGGGGCAGTTGAGAGGAACATTTGCAAGCAAAGAGAGAGATGTTCTGGAAAGCCCCCATGATAAAAATTGTACAGATAGTCAAAATCACACACACATACACACACACACACACACACACACACAGGAATACAAACACAGTCATGGGTGTGCAGACACCTAAACACACTAACATGCTCCTGCATGCACACGCAGAAGCTTACACAAACACATTGTATTTATTTAGATACATAAAACCTCAAAATGTTCAACACAAAGCATGCAAGAATGAAATTAAACACAGCAAGTAAACAAATGAAACCACCTTCCCACCAGCCTCATATTACACACTATAGATTGTAACATGCCATCTACATCAAAGCCCTTTTTTTTGTTTCCAGGTGAATTAGTGAGTCAGGCTTTGTTCATAAGGTTTTCTGTTATTCCCCATCTCATCCACAAGTATCACCGAAGTGTGTAGAACCATGAACTAAAGGAAAATAGAAGAAAACATATGCATTTTATATGTACTAGATATCCCAGCAACCTGGCAGCCTAACAAGCAGGCCCTGAGCCACCAGCAGGGTCTTTTGCGGTCTGCAAATTGTTTATGGTGTTACGGCAGGAAGAGGTAGCAGAGCAACATTGTTTAAAAACAGTAAGAAAAAAAGAACAAAAATAAACTGCATTTCTTGTGGTTTGCATGAGAATGTTGAGTTTTTGTGTTACTGTAATCTGCCCGTAACAGTTAATTGTATATCAACCATTTGAAATGCCTCAAAAATCCTCTTCCTCCTGCCCTGTGCCTGTTGTTGCTTAGTGGGGAAAGTAAACATATTTTAAAACTTGAAGCTTGAAATGCCCGTTATAGATCTGTTTGAAAAGACTAATTATAGACAACTTAGAGAAATTTTACCAGCATTATAGTGTAGTTTTCCTTGCTGCCTTATGATATAAAACCATGTTTGTTACAGCTCTGGGCAGCTCTGAATGCTACATGGATGAAAGTCAGTGTTGGTCCTGGCCTGCGCCAAGCCAAAAAGCTGTAACAACAAGAACAAGCACTAACTCAAATCTACAGGGTTTATTTGGTTTGAGTTCCACACTGTCAGATACTGGCGAGGTCGTTTTTGGCCACACAGCACAGCAGAGAGGAAAATGAAGTTAGAAAGGTTCTTCATCCAAGCACCGTTATATGTGCTGGTTTATCAGATCAGTAAAACTGAATGGAAAAGAACATGATTACGTTGTCTAAATACTGACGACAAGTTTTTATGTAAGGTAGTGGTTATGAGGCTACACAGTGGCCTACTTTTTTTTTATTTAGAGAGCATGAAATATGGTTGAATACAGTATTCAGATTATTTTTCATTTTATTCTGCATGCATTCCCTGATGCAACTCCTTTCTGCATTCAGAATATTGTTTAGTAGTTCAACATTTGCTTTCTTTCCGAATAGTGTATTTCTCTCACCAGCGACTCTAACTCACTAATTAACACATTCTATGTTGTTTTGTTTAATCTGTACAAGAACGAAAATGTAAAAACGAGTCTTGTTGTAACTGTAAGGTTGTCAAGCAACCAGCAGAGACTCCAGGAAGTTACTGCGCCAACCACAAGAACTGTCCAGCACATTACCAGTCTGTAGCACCACAAACTGTTGTTTTAACATTTCGGTTTTTGTATCAAGTAAACAAACAAGATATAACATGTTGATTAGTGAGCTTAATAGACGCTGGGAGGTGGACCTTTGGACAAAGCCAGGCTTGCAGTTTTACACTGTTTCTAGTCTTTATGCTAAGCTAAGTTAGCTTCATTTAATGTACAGATGTGAGTGGTATTCATCTTCTCATCTAACTCTCTAAAAGGCAACAATTAAGCAAATTTTCCAAAATGTTGAACTTTTCCTTTAATGTCAAGTTTGATGACAGAACTCAAATATCACTGGGAATCACTAGACAGTTCAACGAGGAGGGACAGGTGTGAGTGTGGTAGCCAGGAGGCACCTCACAAATTCACCAAGCAGTCATAGGGGTGTGATAGTCTCCGCGGGTCCCAGAGGAGAAAACATTTGAGCATCATGCGTGTATCCTGGCCCTGACTAACGCACACCCCCATGGATAACACATTCCACTCAGCTAAACAGCCGTGAGAGCGGTCGGTGGGATCAGCAAAGTACATATCTACGCAGCCTTGTTCACGGACACACAACTGCCTGCAGTACACTGACACACACACAGACACACACACACACACACACACACACACACACACACACACACACATACAAACACAGAGCCCCTACACCTCAATCAAACCCTCTCAAGAGGCACTGAGGTGCATCACTGAAATTCAAACCCAGCACAGACCAGCACTCTTCACTGCTCAGAGGCAGAGCAGTTCATCCTGAAAGATGTAATTTCTCAGGGACAGGGAAGATGTGGGGGATGCAGGGGCTGTGAAAAGTGGGCTGAGGTGGGAGAAATAAAGAGGGGACTTCAGGAATAAAAAGAAATGGAGGAATGGGCATCTGTTGTGTGGAAGAAAAAGTTCTCTCAGGTCCAATTCAGTGGCTGGTTCAGATGAGTTTTATTTACTGCGCAGTGGAAACAGAAGTTCACAAGAAGCAGTAGGATTCTCTCTGGCCAGAATGAGTCTAATCTCTAATCTAACAAGGGTTTAACACAAGGTAACAGGAAACAACAGATTAAACAAAAGCTGAGAGGACATTCAACTCACAAATCTGTTTGAGTAGATTTGCCTAGACTCAATACTGTCAGCTTCAACATATCAAAATTAATTTTTGTTGGAGCCAACCTGGGCTCTAAAAAAAAGGTCTCACTCACAGTAACCAAAGTAAAATGCTTTGTTTTAACACTATAAGCTAGAGAAAGACAGACACTAAATGTTTTTTGATCAGGTAAAATACTAAGTACTTAATCAGTGAACAGGAAAGAGGATATTAGGAAAAATGAGACTAAAACTGTTAGGTAATTCATTTTCTTTTGCACATACAGTGTGAAAGACATAGGTCAATAATGCAGAAGGGAGGTTCTAGAAACTGCAAACTACTGTAGATACAGTATATCATGTAAACTAAAGCACAGAGGATATTGATATTTCCTTTGGTGGTGTTCTTCCTGTGTTTAGATATTTCCTTTGGCAGCTCCAGTTTCCTCCCACTTTGCAAATAGGCTACATAAAAGTCTGGTGAGACTGGAGACTCAAATTTGCTCATTAGTGTGAATGTCAGCGTGAGGGCCATGCCTTCAGTCCAATGCATGCTGGGTTAGGCTCCCAGTATCCCTTAACAGGAAGCTAACGAAAATGTATGAATGGATGAATAATGCCCTCACTACATCCTCAATGGTGTCATATATAAGGCCCAGTTAGAGGCATTAGTGCTTTATGATCCTTGCAAGAGTGGAAAAGGAAATATGTCACTACCACCATATTTGCCATGTGTGTGTGTGTGTGTGTGTGTGTGTGTGTGTGTGTGTGTGTGTGTGTGTGTGTGTGTGTGTGTACCCACTTGGCAATTAAGAGTCATTAAAAAAGGGCGTAAGGGAGCCATCCAGCGGTTTCTTGTTATTAATGAAGAACAGCACTGACAACTGCAAGAACCCACACATACACACAAACACTATAAACACAAAATAAAGCACATATGCACACATCCAAATACAACCTTTGACTGTTTGTCTTTGGCATTTGCTTCCTGCTGCTCTCTGCCACAAACACTGTTTTTCTTCTTTTTCTTTTCGGTCGTATTAAGTGTGATGACTCCATAAACACACTGAAATACATGCACACACAGACAAACATGTAATTTTACTAAATCAACATTGCATGTGTGAAGTGCTCTGGAGAACTTAAGGGTCATTCGCGAGAAAAATAACAGGAAAACATGGAGCTGCACAAACCACAAACTGGGATGTCTGGGGATTTGTTTAAAGTAAAGCCAAGTGGCTGTAGCTTAGTTTCCCTAAGCTTTACTCTCTGTGATAAAAACCTTGCATGATGATACAACAGTCAAATATGGTCATTGTAAATGGATAGGTGAAAAAGGATGAGGAAGTTGTGTGACAAGCCGTTCAGTCACCCCCTTTACTTCCTGGGCCAACAACCCTCACCACTTCCAGACGAGTATCTTTAAAGAGGATGTTGTGTGTTTGGAGCTGCTCTGCACTTTCTCAACCACAGCTCTATCACTTCAAAAGCTTAGCCCCTGAACTGTTTGTTTACAAGCTGAACAGCATTGATTGTATGGCAAACAGTCTGTAGGCTGGAGTACAGTACACACAGGAACTCTGGGGGACTCACTGTACTTTAAATGCCAAGTCTGCTCAAGGCTGTCATCTAGTGGCACTCAATTTAATGATGCTGGAAAAAGATGCACCAGATTTATATCGTTGATTATTTAAAAAAAAAAAAAAAAAATGGGAAAGCCTATAATCTCAAAATATTCTACTCTCCTCTCTTCTCTGACTGCTCGCTCTTCATTCCTCGTCTTCCTGTTCTACTTTACTCTGAGCATGGTTTGAGTTTCACACAGCTGTGTGAGGTGGGACTCCTGTGGTGATTTGTGGCATTATAATGGCTCTTGTTCTGCTGTGCTTCTCCTCCCAGACATAGAGATAACAGCTCTCACCTTACCTCGATCAACAACTGAGGAGCTGCGGTGGGCTTCCCGGGGTCGATGAGAGCAGCGGGGTGACCTGAGGGCGGGGGCGGCAAGGCGAGAATGGGGTCGAGAACTTGCAGGTGTCCAAACTCCCCTGGCTATGGACAGGTGTACTGCACCTGTGCCACATATGTTCAGACAGTCAATCACGTGTGTGTGTGTGTGTGTGTGTGTGTGTGTGTGAGTGAAGCTCAGACACTCCTGCATGCCAGCTGTGCGCTATGAAGTCTCTCTCTCTCTCTCGCCTTCACACACTTACCACCCTTCCTAAACAGCCCCACACACCCACACAGACAGACATGCGTGCTCACACACACACACACACACACACACACACACACACACACACACACACACACACACACACACACACACACAGCCTTCACATACAATCTCCCTGTGACAGACACCAGGTGCCCTACACACTTCTGTGTGAATGGATCAATGTGCTAGCCAGTGGTACGGGTCAATAATTATAACTTTCCATCAGATCTGATGGGAACATCTTGATAGATGGGGTTGCCTTCTTCTACAAGTGGTTAAAGGAATAGTTCAATATTTTGGGAAATTCTTGCAGTTAGTTGAGAAGATTGATACCACTTATGAAGAAGAGTGGTATTGATCCTCTCATCTCATTCTGGACAAGAAAGCGAATTATCTAATTTCCCAAAATGTCTTGTGCTTCAATCTGAAAACAAATGAGATGGACATTTAGCAACTTAAGCGATTTTGCAAAGTGCAGGGAATTTCACTGGTGCTCTTCTTAAAGGAGTTGTTTTTAAGGCTAGTGGTGGGTTTAGGTTAAAGTTATAAATTGGTTGTGTGTGTGTGTGTGTGTGTGTGTGTGTGTGTGTGTGTGTGTATGTGTGTGTGTCCTACGGTTCTGTACCAGCTGATTCAGCAGTCCAAAGGTCACTTTCAGACAGAGGGGAGTTTAATCAGGAGCCATTGTTCCAAAACAGCAGCGCTCTCCTCCTACAGGGAGTTCCCCTTTGAGGAAAAAGAGAGGTCTGTAGATGACAGAAGAGAGAGGAGGAAAGGGCAGAGGTGAGGCAGGTGAGGAGGTGAAGAGGAGGCTGGGAGAGCTGGTGGAGGTGAGGGAGAGAGTGAGAAAGAATTTGGGGGAAAGGATGAATGGAGGCGGAATAGAGCCTCTGTTGCTATACAGTAAATAGAACTTTATAAATGTTTAAAAAAACCCACACATATGCACATTTTTAAACAGAGTATAAAGAAAAAAGGGATTACGGGGAACAGAACAAGTAAGAATGGAGAATGAAGTAAAGACGGACCAAACCAATATTTAACTATTATTTACAGTTTAGGTCTCAAATTATTTTATTGCCACTAAATTACACCAGGAAACTGCTCTGCTGCAGTGAGCATCCAACATAAAACAAAACCAGATCTCACAAACAGAATTTCCACAATGTCTGGACAGCATTACGATTTGTAGAGAGGAACCCCCCCCCCCTATCTAATTTTAGTCTGCATCATTGGAGACTGAGGGCTCATGAGAACATGGTTTATCACTGTATTGTGGTGGAGAAAACACATAGCACTCCTCAAACACAGTAATAGAGGGACTGTGTTAAAACTACCATCTTCTGTTGTGGCAAACACATGGTCTTATTTACATGTGACAAGCAAAGAAATGCCAAGAGAGAGAAGAAGACCGATGTGATGAGTAGAGAACAGCGAAGTCTCTAACTGGCTTATGGAATCATTTGATTTTGCTTGATGATGATAGACAACAAAAGGGCACTGTGGGAACTGTAAACAACATGCACTGCAAACGATGGTGAGCCGGGTATCATGTAATCGTGCCTGGAACTCTCTCCCTGTGAAGCAGGGCAAATGTGGAAGTGTGGTGGAAAGGCAGAGGCCCAACTGATAAACACAGCAAAGGGGTAATGTACATAAAGGCCTGCTGTGTCGCTCTCAGAAGATGGATAATGAGCCAGGCTGCATGTAAACAAAATCTGCTGACTAACTGTAGTGGTGTGTGGTGAGGTGGGGACACCCTGTCATTTGGGCTCTTCCCTGCACACGGAGGCCTCTCTCGCCTAAACATGCTGCCTTTGTCTGAATAAAGCAGGATTGTGGCTCTAAATGCAGTTAGACATTCTGTTTATAGTGTTTAGGCTCTGCTACTAATTAGTATATTCCTTAAAAAAGTAAAAATAACAGAATCTGGAAATCCAAACATTCAATATAAAAGTAGTTATTGTAAGAGAATGAATGAATTGTGAATATAATTCAGTAAATAGGAGGAAGTAGAATGTATGTTACCTATGGAAGATTTTAAATGCCTTAAGAAAAACATGGGGAGTACTACTCAATAGCCTGTGAAAACATTCTAAGCGGCTTTGGCAGAGCTGTGTTTGAAAGACAGGTGTTCAGCAGGCATAGAGTAATGAAAGACATTGCATTATGGGGAGGTGAGGATCCACTGTTTTTGGCGTTTAACCTATATTTGTGACTAAAAGTCAGGATATCTCAGCCTCTGCTGCGTTGACTTTGATGATTTCTTCTTTCAACCTAATGGAAGTGTACGACGTAAATCACCTCTAATGTTTACACCACAAAAAATTACAAAAGCTGCGTTTACCGTTCAGGCAGTCAACGGTCTCGGTGTAGTAACTGTTTTGTAGTTTTAGTAGTCAGCACTCAGTTAAGGACACTTGTATTTTATCAATTTATTTGCAAAGCAATAAGTACAGGCATAAAAATAATCATAATTAAAATAGTGCGAAAGATTTTAAAAATTACAACTGTAACAAAAACCTGTGATCAGTTTGCTTCCCTCTTTGAGTCCATTGACAACCACGTTCTGATTCTTGTGTGCGGTTGTTTTCTGTATTCTATAAAGACACTCAGGCAATCGATTCGTTCACTCTCCATTGACAACAGTTTTGCTGTCCTCCTTGCCACACTTCTTGTTTTGTCCACTGAAATACTTCTCTCTGAAGGCGTTGTGCCCCTGGTAAGGGCTGAAGCGTGGGTCTGCTAGATGAGCCAGACTGTCTAATTCCTGTAAAGAGACAAAAGTAGAGGTTATTGTTTTTCCCAATTAGAAAAAAAGCTTCTTAAAGCATTTAGCCACATTATAACATAGTGGAATACATGCATTTATTTTTCACCCTCCACTGTTTTTGATAGTAAAAAGCAAGACTTTATCCAGCATCCTGATGCTTCTTGCTATTCAAACTACAAATTTTGTTAAATAATGTTGAGTTCAAAAGAATGGGACGAACGTATGACAACCCAAAATCATAATGCTGCAGCTACTGGTTATGCTCGAGTACACCCCGCCCCCCCCTTCACCAAAAGGACCATGTGTTGAGACTAAAAAAAATGGAGAACACTAAAACTAATACAGAGGTAATTGTGGATGTGAAAGTTGAAGCAGCTCTTCACTAAATGTCAGTATAATATCGATGAAGCAACTCCCACTAAATGTCAGTATAATATTGGCATCACAAGGTTTTCATACTTTTTCAATGTCTGCATGTAGGAACAAGACTGTGCTTGTGTATATTAATAATGTATATGAACTGTTATGAATCCCTTCAGTTAAACAGTTTGTCTTGGCTGTAAGGTAGCCGCTGGTCAACAGAGGGATGGAGGGATGAAGGGAGGAAGAGAGATGCTGGGAAGAGGAATAATGAGGTGAGTTGAGTTGGAAGTGATGACTCCAATGCAGGGCCTGTAATTTGTCAGCAACACCTCTTTTGCTTGCTGATGCTGCCAAGCAACTTGGAAACAGTTTCCATGACCACTCTGAGGGAACACTCCGGGTAACAAGACTGACAACGTAACCATGACCCGAAATTAATGGATAGAGGGGCATAACTACACACATCTGAAAACAGTGGAAATAACCAATCAATCTTTGCCAACAACCATACAGGTGGAGGGTTGTAAATGCATCATAGGCAAACCACCCACCCACACCCACCTGCTCACACACACACACACACACACACACACACACACACACACACACACACACACACACACACACACACACACACACACACACACACACACACACACACACACACACACACACACACAAAGCTGTGAACCCTGATGCATGAGTGCAGATAGGTGCGGATTGAGGCCTATTTGGAATAGAAAAACTCTGTGACCTGAGATAGATACCAGTCAGATAAGATCAAACAGCTGTGTGTTTGTGTGTGCGTGTCATACAGGGCCCTTTATGGGAGCAATTTGGGGTTTTGAAGTGGAATGGATGTCAGATCCAAAGATGGATTGTTTTCCATACGATGTGTGATTAAGCCATTTAGAGTTCCAGTATAAAAGAAATGAGCCAATCACAGCCAGATGGTGAGGATTTGCCCCAGGCAGACAGAGAGACACCATCACTTCCATTAGGATGACATGTAAAAAACATACACATATGCACAGAGTGCATACATTTACATGACACATACTTATGTGGTTATATATACAAACAATTATATAAACTACACACAGAAAACATGAAAGAACAGGCAGCACACATGCTCTCATTTTACATAAACCAAGTCATATCTGTGTTGCTGTGCATGCTCACACATAACAGTAAACAAATTCTGCAGCACACACAGGTTGGTACTGTGCACATATGTTGTCATAACTATGCAACCTTAATACATAACTTATTAAAGACGTTGCATTTCCAACCAAAGGATGAATAACATTAGATGATATGGTCAACTTTAAAGTCATACACACATCGGACGAAAAATCGGTTTTGAATCCTTATAATAAAATGTTTTTCTTTTCTGCACATTAACCAAACAACAACGCTAGAATACATGAACGCAGTTATGAAAATAAGAATGTAATGCAGAATTGCACAGTGTTCTTTAATGAAGCACCCAATAATTATAATTTTCTTCAAATAAGCAGCATAGCATCTCCAGATGTCCTCAAATCCTTTATAAGCTCAAACACAGGCCTTCATGAAAACAAGGTTGGCAACTAATTACTTTCATTGGTGATTATTCTGCCAATTCTTTCTCAATTAATCATTTTGTGTCAGAAAATAGTAGTTTTGTAATTTCCCAGAGCCTAAGGTGACTGATTGAATTAACCTGCTTTATCAAACTAACAGATGGACAAAAAACCAAGCATGTTCCAAGATATTCAGTTTACTTAAATATGACAAAGAAAAGCAAGTGGAAACAGTATGCACACACCTCAGGGTTCTTGATCTTCTCCATGGTGATCAGGCGCCGTGAGGTGTGGCTGGAGAGCGTCTGCTCACAATTACTGATGAGCCGGAGACATGGGTGGAGAGGTACCACCTCCTCACAGTACCTGAACAGGGGACACATACACACTCACAGTTACACATCAGTCTAAGTAAGGAGCAGAAAGACGGAAAAACAGCAGTAGAGCAATTCCAATTACACCTACAGAGCTAAATGAGAGGATTGTTTAAGGCATTAGTGAAAACAATGCACTTCCTATTCTGTCTGGAGTCCATAAAAAGACTGCTGGGACACAGACAGAAACTAATCCTGTTAAAATTACTACCTAACTGTGCCAACCATTCCAGTGTCTTTCCTTTCTCCCTCCATTGCTCTGTCTGTTTCTCTCTCACCAATCAAACCACTAAACATTTGACCAGCGCAGTGTAACCACGGCTGGTAAAGCTAAGGTAGCTCATTTTGTGCAAAGATGAAGATGGAAAAAGTGACTCTGACCTGACAGGTCGACTGCTGGCTCTGTCATCACTAGCCAGTCCAGGTTATGGCCTATTAACAGCGGATGATGTATGTGTTTGCATATATGTGTAGCACTTTCTCCTAACCACCATCACAGTAGCAACAGTCCTGACTCAAAACCAGATTTGCACGTCACTGTTTGTCTGCCCTGTTGCCATGGCCACATGCGGGCATCTGAGGCGATGGGATGTTTGGTCGTCCGGGTGACTAAGGGCGATGCAGCCATGTGATAATTCTCTACTGCCGATCAGGAGTTTTACATAAAACGTGATTTCAAATGCATCTAATACATTTTAAAACGATAGGTGTATTTGTCCCATAATATTTCAAAATCCATCCAATGTATGCTCTCAATTTCACATCATGCAAAATCTGATGCTGTGAAGCAGGGAACATTGGCCTCTAGTAGAAGAGCCGGTATCACTAAATGAGAAATTTGCCAAAATGTCCAGAAATTTACAGTGAAGTAAAGAATTATGACCTGAAAATGAAAACATGGCTCATTTATACTCATTTACAAGGATCCCCTTACTTCTGACAACAGAGGCACTTTATTTATTCTCTTCACTTGTTTATGTTGTAATTAGGTCACTTTATGGCTATGATGACTGATATGCCATCATCTGTCTTGATACTTTTTCTTTCTTCATTTATTTTTTTAAAAGGGAAGAGAGTTTAAGGGGTCTGACCTGGTCTAGACGCCGTCTTTTGCTGACAGGACTTTGTGTCACCTGTCATCACGCGCACGCACGCGCACACAGCCTCCCCATTCTCATGAAGCAGACACAAACACACAATCCCCACTGTTTCTACCACAGCCATGGACACAGATATGTGGGGGTGACAGAAACATGATATATCCCCTGTAGAGCCCCAGATTAGGCCCAGGAGACAGGCTACGTCTGGGTTTACACACCCAGACACACATATCCCAAAACACACATGCAATCATTGTACACAGAAACACACACACACACACACACGTCAGACTGCAGAGACAGATAGTTCACATATCTGACTTGCCTGACCTCAGACATTTATTTTGGCACAGCGATCTGACAGGCACAGAGTCAAGCACCGGTAGATGAGTAGCAAAGACAAATGTGTGAACATGATGACATACATGTATGGAAGTTCTCATTCACAAGACCACACGCATTCATGCATTATATATGGATGCACAGACACAGGGACAAACACACTTATGTTGCAAGTTGTGTGTGTAGTAGTGTACATTTGCTTGTTCTGTCTCTCACACACTCATCTTATCTCATCTCCTCCCCGGTCCTATAATCAGTGACCAGAAGGATTTCCAGCCCTGCAGGGTTTTTCTCCCCCAAACGTCCGTTGCTGCCGCTGTCTGCTGTGGTTCATACTTTTACAGTCAAACACCTGCACTTAGAGTCAGCAGTCAGCACTTCACTTTCTGCTAGTGCACACAACATTTAACAATGTGGTGTTCTTTGTTCCAGAAGATCTGTCATATACAGCAAACGTATAAAAGAGCTGTCGGTTGTGGTTTACTGTGACCCAGCTGTTTGGGCGGGAAAACCTTTACACACCTGTACACTACTCTGTATAAACACCATCATTCGCTCAGATGGAATGGGAAGGACAAGGTTTTATAGGAGCGGTAATGGAATAGCGCTACAGGGAAATGCTGGAAGGTAAAAAATTGTGGAAAAGCCCTTTGTGTGCCAGTTGACTGGACTCCAACTGAAAGAGCTACAAACACAACCCGGGTTTTAAAAGCATTTAGCAGCTCATTAACTAATCTGTCATTAATCAACTGATATTAAACAGACATTCACTACGGTCTGTGTTACATTTACACTTGGCCATCATTTACTTACAAATTGAATTAGATTTTGTAATTAGATTTTATAAAATGTAATCATGTTTACATTATAATCTGTCCTTTCCTAATGTTGTTTGGCTGTTAAAGAGACGCTATGCAGTTTTGGCCATTTGTTCGCTGTTTTCTCGCTTTTTGTTCGCAGGTTTCTCTATAGAGCTCCCCCTACAGCTTCAGAATAGATATTTGACAGCGCCTATGTTTACTTGTGTCTGACTCCTCGCTCGGTCAGTCTGCCGTTTCCTCTTTCTCTGTTCCTCCGACAATGCTTTCCTAACTTTCTGCTTCTTTGTTGCCGGCTCAGCCATGACGATAGTGTGAAAAACTCCATCGTTACCTTGTTAGCCGGTTCCTGAATGGGCGTATGTGTGCAGTGCCGTGAAGCAATTCGTTACATCGTGAGACCTGATATCATACGATACTTTCTGACGCTGAGGCCGGCGGCTAACCGGCCAAAAGTTGCAAGGGTGGATTTTCCACTCACAGGCGCTAGGGGGGAGCGAGACGACCACCATTGAACTCGAAAAAAGTCATATAACCATTCCAATGACTCCGAAGCTGTTCAGGTAAGATAAATTAAGCTAAAAAAAACTGCACAATTCCCCTTTAAGGAAAAGAATTAGGCCAACAATAGATTTAAATGTTGTAGATTGTACTCATGATCTGTGTTTGGTGACAGTGGTTTTAAAGTTTTTGAACCCTCATCTTGGTGTGAACTACAGTCAACTAAAACTAGATTATTTTATTAGCAAGAAATATTGTAATAACAGGATTACCAGTCAATGTAGATGTCCTGTTACTGCTAATTTATTGTTTGATGTAATTTGCTGTTTTGTTTTTAGCCTGTTATTTGTTCTTTTATGTGAAACTCTTTGTGCTTCTGTCTTGGTCGTGGACTCCCTTGTAAAAGGAGATTGTGAATCTCAATGGGAATATTGCTGTTAAAATAAAGGTTAATTTAAAAAAAAAAAAAAAACAAGACTGTATTGTGCAGTTCTGGTTTATGGTTTGAGCCTGCCCCCTATTGATACAAATTATTATTTGGAGAACAGCACCAGCAAGAGGAGTTTCCAATCCAAGCCTATGAGGACAAAGTAAACTCTAGTATCAAAATATAAATCTCCATGCACTGAAACCTGTTTTTAACAACAACAATAAATCGGGTCACAGACCGGGTTCGAATAACAGAAATGAGTGAGCTTTAAAGTGCTGGATGATACTGTGAGAAGCTAACGCTTCCTGAAATAGTGACTATCTGCCAGCAGCAGGCTCATCATTCTAAAAGACCTTTATATTATCAGCTAATGACACCGCACAAAAAGTATGTTTACTCACTCTGGTCTGTAGACAGGCAGCCAATAGACGAGCCTCCCGCCCAAGACCAGGTGGTGGGCAGAGAAATTTAGCAGATCTGTGAAGATGTCACTCAGGTGGTACGCCTGTGAGACAGGGACGTGAGACTCTGCATAGCTGGGCAGAAGAATCAAATGAACACAGACGGGTTTAGACCGGAGCAACGCACATAACATTTAACATAACAAACAAAACATTAATGATGTTCTCTAAAAGCATTTCCATTTTTCACAAGTCTTTCATTCATTTTTCAAGTGCACCGAATTGGGAAATTTACTGAGAACAAATAATCCCAGGCTACCCTTGCTGTGGTTAGTAACTGATATTGATGCCGTGATACAAATTAAGGTGAATTTTGTCATTAAGTCACAGAGTGTCTGGTGAACTTACAGGACATCAGGGGGTCTAGTAATGTCTTTGTGGGAGCCCGTTCTCCTTGTGGACTCACGGATACCGTACGGAGCTGACGTCAGAAGGGCACACGGGAACCACAAACAACAAAACAAAAGACTAAGTTTATCCCATTATGAGAGGACTGCAGCTGGAGCACATGCTTGCTGCAATACTGCTTCAGTGAAGAAAACACAAAAACACACACATTTATCACGTTTTCATACCCAAAGCGTTAATAGTGGTCTGCTAAGAATTAACTAAGGACCTACGATCAGTAATGATGGCATCAAACAGAGCAGCCTTCCTCCACACAGGCTTGGATGCATCAGACACCATTACGTCTACATACATCTCCTCTGTTCCATACTGCCGCAGGTTGGCTCTGATATTCTCATCAGGCCCTCGCCACTTCTGGTCTTTGCGGCTTGACCGACCTGAAAGACAAAGGCCCTTTTAGGAAATTTGGATAGCATCTGAAACTCAGAGCAGGATCCTGCCACTGTTGGTTCGGAACACAGAAATGACCTGAAGCAATATTTGCTAGCTTGAATTAAAACATAACTGAAGTACAAGACGATGACACAATCTTACAATATAAGAGACTGCAGGTGATGTGCCATGTAAGCTCTAAGTAGCCAAAACTTACCTCTGCCATGAATGGTGTTGTAATCAATATCCATTCCACAGACGTAGGCTCTAAAATGAGAACATGCTACCAACAGACTCCCTAAAACAGATCAAGAGACAAAGAACTTAAAAAACCACGGATTGACCTAGATTTCCCAAAGTGGGCATCTGTCTATAGCTATGTATGTGAGTGGGAGTCAGCAACAGGATTATCTCACCTGTGCCAACAAACGGGTCAAAGACGAGATCATTCTCATTGACTTTAGCGTGGTTGGCCATAATGAATGAGAGCCCAGCATCCATACTGGTGTTCCCTATGAAGTGTCTGTTCTTCACACTGTGGGAGCGAATCAGTTCACGCTGTCCATCTGCTATCTGGTGCAGGGGTGTAAAAAGATGAAGAGTCTTCAGTTGCAGATCAGCTCTTACTCTTACGGTTCTTTTAAATCAAGGCTGAAGACCTTTCTTTTTGATGTTGCCTTTCTTTAAATAATTGTTAATTTCTTATACTGCACTGTAACTTTTATTCTCGTATTTTATCAGTTTTTAATTTTTTCTAATTATTTTTTTAATCGTGTTTAACTGCTCTTTAAATGTTTTTATGTAAAGCACTTTGAATTGCCCTGTAATGAAAATGTGCTATACAAATAAAGCTGCCTTGCCTTACTAGTCAAATATAAGCAAGAAGTCAAATGTATCTCACCCATCGGCCAAAATAGATGTAGTTTGGATGCTCAGGGATGTCGTTGGGGTCTGTGCCGTAATCTTCCAACAAACAGAAGCAGTGCTGAGGGCTCTTCAGGCTCACAGCTCCTTCAAACGGAAGAAACTCCATAGCCTGGTGAGAGAATACTAATGACATTCTGTACATACAGTACATACAGGCAGATTCATTTACACACACAACACACACACACACACACACACACACACACACACCTAAATACTTACATCAATCCTTTTGATTCTGTCTGCAAACTCCAGAGTCTTGTTGAAAGTATAGACATTGATTCTGTAAGTTGAGTCTTTTTGCATGAATGGTGACTGTAGGGCAATGTGGAGGAAGAGCACAAACAGAAATTAAACATGTTAGCTTCAACTCATGTATGCTTCATATGAAAGTTTACCTAAAATGTCATTGCTGTAGCATCACGAACCATGTTCTCTGATGGGTAGTTCAAGAGGGATGTTCTAAGTTCACTGTGTGTTTTTCCGTGGCCCCAAAGTTCAAAAGCAGACCTGCAAGGATAATGCAACATGAACTACAGCTTCATCTCAGCCACTATAGTACAGCCATGGAAACAAGGCACAGATTAAGAGCGATGACAATATGTGCAGCATGTTAAGGTCATTCTATCACTAAAGGTGCACGGCCATCACTTACTTTGTGACAAAGCTAAAACACTTACTTTGCACAAACTGATCTGGACATGACACTGCAGACATCCTCCTCAGACAAACCATCCAGACACCAGAAAGGAGACTAGAGAGAAGAGGCAAGAAGACGAGTGACTGTGCAGAAATGGGAGTCTACAGGACAGAAACCTTCTCATGTGGCTGCTGTCAAATAATCAATCATCATAGTCAATCACTTTAAGATAGATATTCTTCATTATCCCTTTAGGGAAATTTGTTTTGGACTCCAAGCACACATACATAATACCTTGACAGTTCTATACAAAACAATACAGCACCAATTGTATCAGTCACAACAATAGATTGCACAGATGGGAAAATAAAGATTCAAAATACGTGCGTTTGATTTGCAAACCTTTTCTTTGAAGTTTCCACTCGGATGGAATGGTTTTCCTCTAAGAGCCAGCAAGGCCTTAATCTCCTGCAAGAATGAACATCATAAATACTCATATATGCATTACAGTCTAGTTTTTACAGTCTTGTTTTGAGCAGTATTCCTGTGTAAATTGAAAAATGAATGTGTATCATCAGTGAGGATCCCCTGTGGGGTTAAAGGACACCACAGGAGCACAGTGGAGTACATTTAAAAACAACTCAACATAGGGCTGGGCAATATATCAATATTATATCGATATCAAGATATGAGACTAGATATCGTCTTAGATTTAGAAAATCAAAATAGTGGGATATGGCATAAGGGTTTTGTTTTTCTGGTTTTAAAGGCTGAATTACAGTAAATTAATGTAATTTTCTTCACTTACCAGACTGTTCTAGCTGTTTTATTATTTGCCTTTACCCACTTAGCCATTATATCCACATTATTGATGATTATTTATCTAAAATCTAATTGTGAAAACATTTTGTTAAAGCAACAATTGTCAAGCCTACAATATCATCGCAATATCGACATCGAGGTATTTGGTCAGGAATATCGTGATATCTGATTTTCTCCATATCGCCCAGCTCTAACTCGACATGATTCTGATTATACAAGTGTGTATTACTGCGGTTTACGTCTAGCTATATGGAATATATATCCACTTGCCCAGGTGTGCGAACATGCATCTCGGTCCTATTGACGTAGTAAGATTTACAGATGGGTATGCATTTATGATTAGAGGCTAGAGAGTGAACTACCACTTTACCAACATGTCGATGAAGTGCTAATGTGTTATTATCATATAATAAATCATCGAGATATTCTCACGTGAAACCAAAGCCTTGCGCCGTGTTGACAGTTTAACTTAGCACATGTAGCGTTAGCTAACTAAAGTTAATGCAGCACACCGCGGGAGCAGGGACTCGTCTGCCAAATTCTGCTCTTTTCACGTACAACTAACAATAAGAGACACATATAAACTGAGAGTAGTTAATGAAGGTTACCGGCAACCTGAAGTCCAAATTATCTTGGGCAAGGTGTAACAGATACTGGAGGCATGATCGACTATTGGAGGTCGCCATATTTGTTGCAGATTCAAAATACGTCCGGTTTGAAACCGGGCTGTAGGAACAAAGTACCGCTTGGGGACCGAATGACCTTAAATGGAAAAGAATGAGGTTTTCTCTTTCATTTATGATACATTCAATTGTGCAAGGCGTTTGTTTTTTGTGCTTTTTTTATACGTCTACAGGCGACATAACACAATAAAAAATAAAAATCACTCATTTTTATTTGAATTCTTATGTGTGATATATGTGTGTATGTGTTTGTTGTGTTATGGTTATCTAAGCTACTGGATGCCTACAATTTCCTTCGGGATGAATAAAGTATCTATTTCCACTAGCTGCTGCTAGTTTAACATTGTATTTGGCGACCATGTCAAAATGTACCTGTATTGTAAACAATTTATGTCGCCTATAAGCAATTTATTATTACCCATGGGTGTATTTTGCGCTTATGTCCCAGGATAAACCCCTCTCCTCTCCGGCTGTAATCTCCTTTACTTCAGAGGCACTTGTCCTCGCCTCCCTCTCTGATCAGTGATTGGCTGTTCGGATCTTCTCTAGTAGGCCACTGGCCGAGACAGATGTCCATCAGAGCGGTTTTTTCCTTTGGACAGATAAGCATCCGCACTCTTGCTACTGTCAGCAGTGTTGCAGTATTGTTAAGTTGTTCTATAGTTACAGTGTAACCACCTGATTGTTTTTAGCACTTTGGCTACAATGAAACATTCTTGCAGGAGAAGTGAGGTTCGAGTCAGTGTGGGACATGTAAGTTGGATCATGTTTGATAATTGTTTACACCAAATGTCTGAAGGGCTGTAGGGCCTATAGACATAGGTCACTTTACAAAGCTGTGCGTTAACTTGTTCTAGTTATGATGATGACTGATATTGATTTTGTAAAATAATATGTTCACTTTTCTTTAGTTTTTATGAATTGTCAATTTAATTTGTTGCTCAGATTGTGGACTAAAACTGTCATCCGAAAAACCCAACAAATAGCCTACATAACAGGAAATCAATAATTAGGCGAAATATAATGTTTATCCTAAAACCTAGAGATTATTTTGATTATTTTAGTTATTTAAATAATAAAGTAATAAACACAGAAAAGTGCTATTTTATTCCTGTATTCCTATGTAATCTTCTCCTCAACAGAGACAGTGATGGGTTGGGACAGCCAGATCACCACCATCATGGAAACTGAAGATGACATTCTACATCCTGCTCAGTTTAGCGATGACACTGCAGCGTGCTTTGTTTCTGTAAAAGGCTTAAAGGAGAACTGGCAGAAGTGGTCTGACGAGCACCGGGAGCACCAGAAGCTCAACCCCTTCAGTCACGACACTAGGCCGTGTGTGGTGGTCCCTCAGAGGGGGCAGGACCACTATGGGAGACCCCTGCAGGGGTCCATGACGGAGCAACGGGGGAAGGATGCTCACACACATATCAGCAGAGAGGTTGAGGAGCTGTGTGAAGTGATAAGGAACATTGGAGAGCCAAGAGACAAAGATGGGGATGGAAGCGGCAGCAAAGGCAGAGATATCACCGTGGAATTTGGGAAACTGTTTGAGCATTATGTGACGATCTCTAATAAACTGGTGGGGATTCTTCTAAGGGCGAGGAAGCAGAGGCTGGTTGACTTTGAGGGGGAGATGCTGTGGCAGGGGAAGGATGACCATGCAGTTATCACTCTGTTGCAGTGATCAGAAACTTGGATTGGTGTTTATGCCATGATTCATGTTACATACACAGTGGCAAATATGGAGCTACTTTATGGCAGCACTCACTGTGGTATTCAGATAGCAGGGGGGCTGCAGTAATTGTGCCTTAGTCATGTAATGGCACTCTTGTTAAGAAAAAAAAAGATAGGTCTATCAGTGGATGATAATTCACAGTACCTTCCTGAGGAGTGCACATTAGGCTTACTAATGCATTTTCTCCTCATGCTAAAAAAACACACAATGTACTAAAACTGTTTATAAAGTGCAGACAGTGCAAGATACATGCAGGGGCTAGAAAAAGTCATGTAAAAACCTGAAACGAATGCAGTGACATAGTTAATCACAATAGCAAACGTTACAAAATTTGGGTCATAGCAGGTGAAATGCCAATTAGCAGCATTTGTCAGAAAGCAAAGTGATTATCAGCATGTTGGCACATGAGTTTTCAAAGCATTTAACAGCACTTAAAAAAGGCCAAACTGGTTGTACCTAAAATGCAGATGCATCAGAATCAATCAAATGATTAAATAGCAAATAACAACAAAATTCATATGTCAAAGTGAATGAAATCATGATAGGATATGCACAATTAAAAGTAAAACACAAATAAAGAGAAACATTGGTCATACTGTATGTTAAAACAGATATAAGACAAATATACTTTCTGTATGGGGGGGTTTAACCTAATATATGTTCATAGGGTAACTTAGTTACTTCAAAAACAGTACATTTTCATGTATTCACATATACTACACATTTACCGTGTTGCTAAAATAGGATCTTAGCTGAACAAATCCTTCCCTATATTTCCTTGCTAGCTTTTTAATGTGGGGAAAGTGGTGGAGTGAGCAGCTGAAATGAAGTCAGAGTGGTTAATGAGTCTGAAGCAAATCCAAAGAGAACATGAGGCTGCCTGTGACAGACAATATGGTGCTATAGGATGAACTTGATCTGACTTGGCTTGGGTACTTCGGAGCATGTATTTATTACAAGTCTGCTTTGTAATTAGAGAACCTTGTTACAGTTGAAACTTTGTATACCTGCAACACACTGAGATAGATGTACAATAAACTACAAATGCTGCTTTAATGAAATGAGAACTCCACAGTACACTCTGCACTGACTGATAATATATGCCATAATATCCGCTGCTATTAAAACTAATGGCCATGCAAAATAAATTAATGTTTTTTTTAGCATAAGGCAGAAGTAGATTGATCAATTAGCAAGTACTGCTTATGGTATTATAATAAAGAAAGAAAAGTAACAGCGTCCTGCATGTTATTGTGTTACTGTGGATGCTTTGTGAACTGTAAGCACTGACTGGAGTAGTTAAACTAATGACTGGGAGAAAAGTGTAAACTGATATCTAGGACTCACTATAGTAGGAACACACCGAGGAGCAGCAATGTATTATTTATT
The DNA here is from genome assembly GCF_008315115.2 of Sander lucioperca. NCBI lineage: Eukaryota > Metazoa > Chordata > Actinopteri > Perciformes > Percidae > Sander > Sander lucioperca. The sequence continues at coordinate 34,678,470 of NC_050182.1, forward strand.
CCAAGTTAAATTAATTCTTAAAGTGCATACACTTGTGTACAGTACATACAGTTTGGTTTTCTGTCTTTACATTCCTTAATATACAGTAGTATCGTATGGCATATTCACTTCATGCACAATACCGTTAGTTCATCTTATATATCTTAACACAATCCTAGGACATTGTATCAAATCAAACGTGAGATGAGCATGTATAAACAGATACCTGGCTATATTTTAGTGTTTGTTGAGATCATTTAGCATACTTTACAGTGTTAGAGGATCACTTAGCTGCTTCCACTGTAAAGGAGCCTTGTAAATAGTTAATAATACTCTGGGCTTTGACCCACTTCACCAAGGCCACAAAATTATGAGATAACTCAACATAGCTGAGGAACCTTCGTTACACAACTATCCAACGTTTTACGTCAAAATGTGAATTAGACAAATTAATTTGTCTTACTTATACTTTTTTTCTCAATTACACATGAATAAAATCTGATTTTCAAAGCATTAAGCATGCCAGGAAATAAAACAGCTTATAATTATATTGGCTATCTATTGTTGTACTCACCTTTCCATTCAGTAAAAAGAAATAACGCCTTCAACATTTTCTTTGGCGATTACCAGATGAAAACAGGGGAATCACACCGTATGCTACTTGGTCCATAAAGTAAATGCATTTTTTTATGGCGGATTAATTGAGATTTAATAAACTCCTTCTGTAAAAAAACATTTAAAAAATCATTTGTGTGACATGTCGCAAGTAGCAAGAAAAAAGATTTGGCTTCATTCAAGCCTTCAGTTTGCTTCCAGTCTGAAAAGTGGTCTCTGGTTACAAACGTCACCAGTTTAAAATAATGTCATTAGCTCTGACCAAACAGACAGCAACTTTATGTGAGAGTGTATCATCCAACATGACATCTGCAAGAAGGTGGATGTTTCAGTCACATCAAAGTCAAGTACTGTCAGAACTGGATCCAAAGCGAGGGATTAGTTGGTCTCTCCCTTAGAGTTAAGAAGCTCAATCAGCTGGTCTGCCTGGAAAACATGAACAAATGTGGACAGGATGGAAATTAGATTTAAAACTCCACTTGCATAAACTAAAGTATGGTGGCACCACAGGGTTGTTGTCACTAATTACTAAACTAAATAGCATAATATAGTAAAGTCATTTACATTTATAATAACAGCTTTTAGAAATGTAAACCCCTTGTGCAACAGTGGGGAAGAGCCTGGCTTTCATTTCAAATGAAGTGTAAGTTTCAGTTTCAAGTTTTATTAGTCATGTGTAGGTTAATACAGGGTCAAGGGTACAATGAAATGTATTTAATGAGAGAACAGGTCAGCTCAGCAATAAAAGCACTAGCTGCCACAATAAGACCACTAGTCATATAAAAGATAAAATTACAATAATAAGATATGACAATAAGATGTAAGATTAGCTGGGATGACATCAATAGAATATAGCACTAAATACATATATGAAAATGAGGATTGGGTGTAAAAGTGACATGTTTATCCAACAGTTAATATAAGCCAATAAATCACTACATTTTTTTATACACACATCGATACTTTTGAACTTTGTGCAGAGAAAGTGAACACACTCTATTGCATCGGTTACTGGTTGAGACGCCTGAAACTACTAATTTCAGAATGAGAAAAATAACAATAAAAAACAAAGTGGGGTGGGTCATTCATCAATTACTAAATCACTAGCTCAACAGTCCTTACACATTTAAACCACGCTGCCTGCATGAGAGACACTTTATGAAGAAAACACATTTTCACGTGGTAAGATGACAGTCAACCTATTTTGCTTAAATGTAGCCTGATGGTGCACACACTTGAGATTGAGAAGCAATTATTTTATCTTTACTAATCCTTAATTTATATACCATTGCGTGTTTAGTATTGGAGCACAGAATAAATAATGATGAGGAGGCTTACCGTAATAAACCAATAAGAGTTGAGCCTGTAGAAGAGGCGGGACATGAAGCCAATTTGACTGGCAGGTGCCAGGACATGAAGGTGTAGGTGTGTGACAGAACAGAATGGGGGCCAGTGGAAACCGAACCTGCAGACAAGGGAAAGGGAATCAATGCACACAGGCACCATGGTTTAAGATATGATAAGCGTTTTCTAAATTGTTACGTCAACAAAGCAACATACAGTATATGTTAGCAAAGCGTAATGATCAGTCAGTAAGAATTATACATCAGTCTACATATCAATAACAATTTCCATTAGATTAAGTACTACTGTTCTCTAGGTAAAGACAGTTCATAGTTTACATTGTTGAACTGATACTGTGATGATGTGTACTGATGAGTATGTTAAAATCAGCTCCTGGCATCACTGTGGATTGTTTGCTTGTTCTTCTGTCTAGACGGGCATGCTGTAGTATTGATTATTAGTATTGGTTGTTCTTAAAGGGGGACAATTCACCTCGAAATAATTTGTCAGTCACTATTTCTTAACAGAAAACCTGAACTGGGTCTTTACCTGAGGTTTATGTCATCGAGTGACAAAAGTTGTTTCACTAAAAATGTTTGGGGATGTTCCTTTTGTGGTAGTCACGTCGTAGCACTTACATTCCTGAGTCACTAGTGTGAAGAGCTGTGAACCAGAAAATGTACCACTGAATGTAGTTCACCTGACATCGCTGAGGTCTGTTACGTTGTTTTTCTGGAGGATCTCCTTCCCTGTCTCGACCATCCGCTTCACTGGTTATGACAACAAAAGCAAAAACACATGTAATTTGCCATTACAAATAAGCCAACTATATTTTATTCAGCTGCAGAGTAGTTAACACCAGTCCACATGATCGGTTAGCAATGACCTGTCAGTGCAATTGAATTTAGCAGCAACATGCAGTAATCTATACAATTATTTTCAAAGTGCAACCGTTTCAACAAGCATCGGTAAATACGGTGTGTAGTTTAAACCTTACCCAAAGGCACATGCTCCTTGCTGAGTGTTTTACAATTCCCTACGTGTTTGGTTGGGACGACCAGGTAATGGTGGGGAGCTCCAGGTTTAATGTCTCTAAAACATGAGATCTCCTCGTCCTGCAGCGCAGATAAATGAGCAAGTCAGCAAATACAAATGAATAAATCAGCTGGAAGGAAAGAAAGGGTAGAATGGTGGGGACTGTGGTGTTAAGTGCAACTTATTTTTTTTAACTACATGTTAGTTAGCTTTGTTGTTAGTTTAAAAAAATCACCAAGTCACCTAGCGAAAGTCTCTTTTCAGCTCTTTATCGTCTCTCCCAAAGCTGTGGTTTCCAAACTGGAAGCTCCAGTGAGTGTGTCTTTGAGGGGATCCCATAAAATGTATTTATTTAGAGTCCTTATATGTGAAAACGTTTGAGTGCTGAGGTACACCCTGCAATAGACCAGCATAAAACTACAAACTAGCGTAGTTAGTGGCTAGTTAAGCACTCAATAAACATGTGGTAGTTCAATTACTGCACACAACTTACATAGTCTTAAAGAAAATTAAACAATAAATCTAGCCCAATATTCAAAAAGCCACTAACGCTATGTGTTACAGAACCATACTGCAGTACCGTTACGCTGCTTCTTAACCCAGCTGTTTAACAAGAAAGCATGCTAAAGCTAGCTAGCTTAGCACTTCGTATTGTTTAAACATTGCAATATTCTTACACAGTGAAGAAGCTCCGTGCCCATTTCATTGTTTACGATCTTGCAGAAAATACATTTCTTTTCATATCCTTCAGCTGGCACGCTGCTGGTTTTGGAAACCTGATCAGGTTGTGTAGCCTCGACTCCTGCCATTGTTGTACAATGAACTGTCAAAGGTAAGACCTGCACAGTCGATTACAGAGGTCGACGAGCTCACAAGGGGAAACCGAAAGATTGTCGATCCACCGTTCTCTTAAGTGTCCACAGCAGTGCCGTTTTTTGACGCGAGGAGTCGCCAGTGATGGCGAAAGCTTCGTGAAGCATGAAGATTTGCAGCAAATTGGTTCATTTCTCGAGGCTTTACTGTAAATGCACACAAAGCCACCTGTTGGTCCTGTTGGTCAGTGTAAGTAAAAGTAGTCAAACAGGCAATGACTGCCAACAATGAAAAAAATATCTATTTTGATGTAATCCATTTATAGCACACCAATTCGGGTCTATTCTGATAAACATATGATTGTATACCAATTCATGTGTCTTGTGAGTATGCAAAACCGTAACTTAAAAAGTTGTTTATTAACCAAATCTTTGTCCTAATTCCAAGATTAAATCCACAAGACCTCATGCCTAATTAGCTGCTAACAGAGAGGATTTGTTTGTGATCATTGATTTGTAGGATATTTGTATATTTACTCATTACTGCTGATGGTACAGATGCAACCGTGATTATACTTCCCTGCAGATTTTCAAATAACTTTTCAACCCACCTGACTGCTGATAAATTCTCAAATTGACCACCTGGTAGCCTATGTTGGCTACAACTATTTAGATAAAGAAACATTAAAGTATGTCCAAGGTAGCAGATATTTCACTCATGGGGCTCTGCGGTCCATATGTCCAGCCCAAAAAAGGGGTGAGACAAATTATAGAAAAACATGAATACTGTATGCCTTCATACTTGAATTATCAAATAAACTGATCTCATATTGCATGTGTGTATTCCGTTTGCTTAATTTCCCATATTTAGAAATAAAACTATACTCTGCCACTCAGTCAAACTTCTCATTTTCACCATACCAAAATAATTTAGGATTTTAGTTCTGCATTCAAAGTTGCACGCACGTTATTATAGTGTATGAACGAGCTATCAAATAGCCTAAGAAAAGTGAGATGCACCTCCGGTAAACTTCCTGGACAAACAAGCACGTAAACTGTTCCTGAGAATGCCTTAATAGACGGGCTCTGGCTGTTCTCAAGTACACCCATATGGTGGGTGGTCGTTCCGGGATTTCAAGCCCCGGGACCATAATGGCGGCTCGTTTGGAAACTTATTTTACGAAAATAGTTCACCGAAATGTGTTTCTGAAAAATATTTGAGCGAGAAAACAACTATGCAGTTGCTAGATCTGTCTTTATTTTAAATGGACAACAGTCAGTTTAAAAGATTTTCGGGAGTTTCAAGAGGTGGCGATGCTGGATGCCCCTGATTCGCATTTCCTGGATGCATTTCACCGCTCCTTATGGGAAACCAGCAGGATGTTTTGAATGTTTTTGGGGAAGCCTGGAAATGACGTTCCCTGTGGACACATTCTACAGAATGGACACGCAGCTAAGAGAAGAAGCTGCCCCCAGAGAGTATGGCTCTGGTTTAACCATAGACTGTTAATATATACAGTCTATGGGTTTAACATATATTTGGTAACTCATTTAACCTGTTTTTAAAAATGTTCTACCTCTATTTTCTGGCATGATGGACCTTCACATTCAGTTTATCAGTGTACATTAACTGCTTAGAATTTGTCTTCCCTACATTTTAATTCACAATTTTGTCACATTGTAATGAGGGTTGCTGACTCTGTGGATATGACTGTTTCTTAACAGCCATATGCTAAATAAATCAAATCAAACTCTCCAAGTTGTGTTACTTGAAACTATTTTGTTCTTGTTGGGAATTAAAATAAATCCTACTTTGTTAAGTAAAAATATTCTGCTGTCAAACATACATTTAAGTTGCTTCACTATATCTAATGTGGTCTTTTTGTGGCCTACATTATGCTCACAAATGAACGCAAATATTATAAAAATGAATACTTGATTAGATTTGGTATCAGCAAATCATATCGACAGAATACACACTTTTTAGTTTCCGTTGTTGTCGCCTGTGCTACCTGCAGCAGACTGATTTGCACACAAACATTAAAATGTGAAATAAACTATACAAACAAATGTTGCTTTTCTGTTTAGATTGTCTTAAAATACATTTCGATAAATTGATAATAAAAGTATGTAAAAAATGTTCCTATATTGTCTATTCATGCAAATATGCAGGCAGGCGTCCCACTTTCCAAAAACAATCACACATCACAGACGATACGTTTTTATAGTGCAACCTAATGCTTTTATTTTTCAACCTGAGTGGTTAGGTCTTCATCTGCAGCAGTAGTTTTCAAATGGAGAACAACATTAAAGCCAGACATCTCGTTAGAAAAAAAACAAGTACAATTAGAGTCCATTTAGGACATTGTGCGTACTATCATGTTACTATTGTGCGTACTATCATGTTTTTACAATAAATTAATTGTTTAACCTTTTAGTTTATATGGCCCCTTATGTGCCAAGTATGTTTCATAAACCTTACACACACTGTAAACACATTTTAAATTTCACAAACATGTGGCTGTTAGACAGAAAAAGATTTTTTTTCCTTAAATTCTGAATGCGCTTACAGTCATTAAACACTTTTTTATTCAACAGTGTTTCTGTGAACTTTGTATTATAATGCTCCCCACAAGAAAGGGAGGGCATGGAGGGCTTAAAGCATCAGATGCCAGTGACTGACTCATCTTAGCACGGGGCTATTGATGAATAGCCGGTAGTTTAAAGCAGCAGGACCCTGAATTACAGGATTTCATCTGGCCACTTGTCTTGAACAGGCACAGATCACACCAGCATAAACCGAAAGTCCGGCACGAGAACCAAAAGACTTTTACTTCTGTATGTGGGCTAATCTGAGCCAGGTGCCCAGATGACAGCACCTGCTCTTTCAGGTTTTGTACAGTAGTGGCCAAAACCACATGTACACCTTGAAATTTTGGAAGTTCTGTAACTCCAGTCAGGACAGTGGGGTCTTTTCAGATGTTGTCCCCTAAGTTCCCACAGTCCAGACTTCGAGGTCTTTTATAATGAAGTCTTCCTGTGTGGAGAGCGACGCATTGCGGAATGTGGGACAGGAGAAGCTTGAACCATGGTACAGATCAGCATCCAGCCACAGGCCAAATCCGCCCCTACAGACCAAGAAAAAAAAAAACACTTTAATGTCAAATCTTTTAAAAGCTGTTAATGTTTTATGCTTTGAGATACCAGGTGCTGTAATCTCGGATATGTCACAGTTAAAGTTATTATTTTATGATCTTGCTTTTATTTCTTTATAACACCAACAGACCTATTCTTTTCTTTCTTTTTTTAAGTGTGTATGTCTATATTTCATAGGGGCAGTCAACAACCACATAACTTACCCCCCTCCACCAATCTGCAGAGATTCCAAGTTGCCGCTCACAAAGTAGGAGTTCTCGCCACTCCACCTGTATATCTGGGAAAATGCCAAATAAAAGACTTAAGGCACTTGTACTCAAACCCATTGCACAAGTTTCAAAATATGTCACATGCACATGCAAAATGTATTTTTGATCCTTTTCTGAAAGTTATTTCTTTCCAGAGATTGTGTTTAGTTTCTTAGCTAAAGAATAACTGTTAAATGATTGCAAACTTTACTTGTACTATAAATACAGCAGTTCTCAGACTAGCTGGTAGATAAGTTTCTAACCACACAGGAAACTCCACTCTTACCTGGAAGTCAGGGTTGAAGCTGAACAGAAAGGTTTCCCCTGTGCCATAGCAGTATTTACTGACTTTGAATGGATCAGAAGAAAATGCCCCAAATACCTGAAAAGACCAAGACATTGGGTCATTAAAGGAGTACTCACAGATACACTATTAACCAGGGTATCAGTCATTTGTTTAATTAAAAGCATTGGAGAGTTAAGATAAAGATGCCAACCTTATTATGCATGTCTTTGATAACCAGCAGCACAGGGCTGTCCAGGCTTGCCATATTCCTGTAGATAGTCTTCAGACTGCTCCCATGGATGGCTGTGCTGTAGACCAGTTGCCAAGGATAGCCCTGGGTCCTTGCTGGCATGTGAGCAGCAAGCTGTTGGAAAAAAGAGATGTTAATCAAAAGATGTCATACTGAAAGATATAAAAGTAATTATCACAACAAAACGAGTTGATGGCTGTAAATCATTGCTAAATCACTTACTCAGATTTTTTTTTGCAATGTTGTCGGGTATAACTTACTTTCTCCAGGTGTTGGTCACCCAGCAGCTGGCTGCAGTCACACAGGACAGGGAGAGCACCTTCAGCTTCCTCCTGGTACTCGGGCTCCTCTGCCTCAGAGTCCACCGAGCTACACAGACTCTGGCGCCGCTTGGAGTCCTTCAGTGTGATGATCTGGAGGAGGACACAAGATGAGACAAAATGAGACTTTCCCCTACAGTACATACAGAAACTTGTGGTTGAACGACTCATTTACAGACAGTGCACACGTAAATTCTAAAGGGTAAATATTTTATTCCAACAGTAGATGCAGTAGATGCAGGTAAGTTTAACACAACTTCATTGACAGTAAATTCACAACTGGATTGCTGAATTCATAACTGGAATTACTGGATCGCAAGCTGTCTAGGAAGGATGGATAATGATGACATTTTTTTTTTTTTACCCCAGGGTAAAGTATATTTTACCCCATAAATACAGCACATCTCCTAACATAATAACATGCAGTATAGTGGTCCTACCTCAACATACGGCTCCACAAAGTCACTGGCAAAATAAAACACCTTGAAATTGTCTGAGAGCAGCTTCATTCTTCCTGATTTCTCTGTCAAGCTCTGCGCTCTGCGCTCTGCAGTACCACATGTACCACATCCATCCCTTGTGTTGCATCTGGGCTATATATACTTTGTAAATGCTATTGGTTTGCAACTTAAGTGGAGAGGCTTCTCATTGGTTAGCTCTGATACGTAACAGTTTCTTTTCTCTCAAACAGGAAAGTGAAGCGCGGCTCTGGGAAAATGGGAGGGAGATTGAGATAGGAAGGATGTCCATATATAGAGACTGGGATTTCCCACAACCTCTGGGATAACTGCCAGGCACGTTGGTGCCTCAGTTACTGTAAACCAGGGATACTTGGTGGTTTTTATATACCAATGCATTTACAAATGTTAAAAAAAATGTTTAACTGTAGAGGTTTATTGTCCTGCCCTGATGTTATCCTGCAGTTAAAGAGCCACAGAGGGCTTTTATTTAATCTTTAACCGTGTGTGTGTGTGTGTGTGTTTTCATGCAAACCTTACCTCCCAGTTTTTAGCAGTGGGGTCGACAGGTTTACTGAGGAGCTTGTTGATCACAGCCACCTTGTTCTTCTTCACTACCAGATAGCGCTTCTGATGTTTCTCTCTGATGAAGAAACGGGGCTGGTGGTGCTTTTTGTTGCCCTTAGTGTAGATTTCTGGGGACCACTGTACAAAGAAGGTGTAGAGGTGGTCGACCCTGTTGAAGCAAAATGAAAATTCTTTTATGAATAGACAATCACCGTTTACCTGAACAGATTTATTCAGGTGGCCTGCTAAGGCTAAAATGAGTAGTTTTTTAATATGAAAAGCAAAGGGCTTATAACATCAATCACCACTTTGAGGTTACAAATAATTCAACTAAAGCAGAATCACTGTGTGTTACATAATCTTAACTGCATTTCAGTAAATCAATCCTTGACTTCTTCTACTGAGCATGTAATTTCACTGCAACTGTAAAGCATTAATGACCCAACCTTTCCCATAAGAAAAAAACAAATTGAAAGTTGAGCAAATGCCACTCACAAGACTATTATCTTTTAAATCGTGCCTGGACATGATTCATAGGAAGGTGAAGCATTCTTTAAATGATTTAAGCATTAATCATGCTGGGCTGGGGATATCCGAGGTGAGGACAGAGTGAAAATTAAGAAGCCCTTTTTTTGGAGTTATTTTTTAAGATGGATTCTGCCACCTACAGGTTTCCAAAAGAGAGCCACTTCTGAGCAATTCATTACTGAAATCCAGAAAATCCATTTAATATTGAAAGAAGTAGCAATTATTTTATATAAACCTACTTTTAATCCCTCTTTCTCTTCCTGCCAATCTACACTGCAACAACCACTTTCTACCATGGGATGACTGGAATAACTCCCTGTTTCTTCCTTTGCACACGTAGTAATACATACACCACCAAGAACTCTAATCACTATACCTTTGCAAAAGGGTTACATCGTATGCATGACCTCGAATAAACTTTTAAAATCATGTTGCAATTAAAGCTTTTGCGATTCTAAGCTCACATTTTCTTGCTTAAATGTTAAAACAAGCAAATCAAAATACCGTGTGATTAAACTCCAGATAACATCACCATATTCAGGACCCAGCATAACAATGTTCACAGCTCTCTTGATGATTCATTTAACTTACTCTCCAACACTGTAGGCAACTCCCATGGCTGATTGAAGATGAGGGTAAACTGGGAAAAGGAGAAAGAGAGAGTAGATGGTTTGGAGGTTCAGTGCTGAAGAAGCGTGTCCACTGTCCCTGTCCAGAGTCTCAGCCCCCTGAGTATTTTATACTTCACTGAGATAAGCCCCTTTCATCATTAACCCTCCCTTTCTCCCTAAACAGCTTTACATGTATTTGACATGAGGATTTCACAATGGTCCTGAAAGCCAGAGTTAGTGAATCATTAACGTGACCTGCTCAGTCTCTCTGTCCTAAATCTGGCTGGAGTTCAGTTACTGTGTCAAGGTAGTGGATCGGTGACTGAATGAGGTGGCTTGACATAAAGTTAAAGGCCTCCGTCTGTCTGAGTGTCAGATTGTCTTTTCATTGTGCCTTCCTGCCTTTGTTTCTGTCTCTCAGTCTTACCAGATGTCTGACCTCTCTTTCCATCTCCTCAGAGATTAAAAGTAAACTAATTACATTTCCAGTTAAGTCAATTCTGAGGAACTGTAATTGTACTTTACTTGAGTATCTGCAACCCAACTACATTTCAGGGGGAAATATTGCAGTTTTTTTTTTTTTTTTAACTCTGATACATTCATCTTATTGATATAATATGTAATATTCCTGCAATAAAATGTCTATAAACAACTATACTTGTATTATATATATATTAGTTGTGTACTTACACTATCCCAAATTTTTCCAACAAGCCAGAGAAATCTGTAACTTCAATCAATGACACGGAGTGTGTCGTTTGGTAGCCTGTCAATGGTGTCATATATAACCTTTGACCCCTGGTCTACATGTCTTCTGCAGTTTCCAGGCATTGAGTTAAGCTAACCGGCTGTGGCCGGTATACCTTGGTAATGATCGTCTCTTTTACTCTTGACAAGAAAGCCAATGTGCATTTCCCTAAATGTCAAACTATACCTTTACAGTATATATAAATATTGTATTTTACATTGTGGTATTGGTACTTTTACTTCTGCTTCTCATCATCACATTCATCCCTCTCACTTTCTCTTTCTTTTCTCTCTTGCAGCCTGTTTCAGGTTTTCCTTGAACAATATAAAAGGGGAAGTGTTTAACGATTTGTTCTTTTAAAATGACAATTCTAAAAGAAGGAAACGTGCATAACGATGGGTACATAACATTTGGAAGGTTTTGGGTCTATGCACCATCAGAAAGTTTTGATGATAAATGGTTTGACGGGGTTGTGTTGTCCTAATTTGGTAGCAGAGAACTGCTATTCATGTTTATGATGTGTGTTGTATATATGCGTGTGTCTGAGTTGTTGTTGGCTTTTTTTCCCACATATTGAGTTTGAGTGCACGCAATCACACAGAAAGTTACAGATGTAATCTATCTCCCTGCAACAATCATTAGAGGCCGTTATTTTAACAGGCCCCACTCCCACTCTATAAGGATTATTGTAACAGGCTCAAGACATCAAATCAAGATTTAATCAAAGAAGCACCATGTAGTGATTACTGATTGCAGTGTTGACCATTGATATATGATCTATACAAGCCATTCAGACTTGATTAATTTATGTTGAGTATTATCTCTCTACACTAATGCTCAAACAGAATCACAGAGTTGTCTGTTTCTTCTATCTGCAGTCATTAGGATTAACTGAGTAAACACAAATAAACTCAATGGGCCAGATCATCTGAACATGCTGAGCTGTTGAAGCAATAAAGCTGCTTTGTGGTTGTTATTTCCAAATATCGTCACTTGTTCGACTAGATTTTGTTACAGTCTTGGGCAAGTACAACATATTTATATGTGTGTGTGTGTGTGTGTGTGTGTGTGTGTGCGTGGTGAAACAAGGAACAGCATCAATGAAAATGACATTCAAAAACTATCAGCCATTCGTACACTCAAGGGACTCTGTGTCATTCATTCGTGTTGTGAATAAGAATGTCTAGACTAAAGTCTTCATTATTCATCCCCCCCCCAACACACACACACACACACACACACACACACACACACACTCACTCACTCACTCACTCACTCACTCACTCACTCACTCACTCACTCACTCACACACACTTGTTTATCGGTGTTTTAAGCCCCCAACGTCGCACTAGGATTAGGCAATGGTTAGGGTTAGGGTTAAGGTTAGGGTTAGGTGCCTTGAAGTCAACGGTCGCAGCGCTGCCTGGAAGGAGACGTTGGGGGTTAAAACACCATCGAGCCACACACTCACACACACAC